>NW_020664586.1:4524233-4533880 GCF_002925995.2 Terrapene triunguis | reverse complement strand
GGCCCTTGCGAGGGGGAGGGGGAAGAGCGGCAGGCTGCACACAGCTCTGTAGAGCAGGCAGAGAGAGGTAGGGACGGGCCTGGGGGAAGGGGGTGGAACAGGGCATATCCCTCCCAGCCCCCTGCCATGAGCTGCTCAGGGCAGGGGGCTGGGAGCACCCCCACGAGCCGAGCACCCTAGCCTTCTGCCCTGCACCCCCCCACACCCCAGCCCTCTGCCCTGACCTCCCCCCAACACCCACCCAGCCTTCTTCCCTGCACCCCCCCCACACCCAGCCTTCTGCCCTGCACCCCCCACACCCGCCAGCCCTCTGCCCTGACCTCGAGTCGCCCCCAACACCCAGCCCTCTGCCCTGCACCTCCACACCCCCCCAGCCCTCTGCCCTGACCTTGAGTCCCCCCCAACACCCAGCCTTCTGCCCTGCACCTCCACACACACCCCAGCCCTCTGCCCTGACCTTGAGTTGCCCTACTCAGCCCACTGCAGGCCTAGGTGAACAGAACCCCAGGCTGGCAGTGGGCTGAGCAAGCTGGCGGCGTAAGATCAGCATTTTAATTTAATTTTAAATGAAGCTTCTTAAACATTTTGAAAACCTTGTTTACTTTACATACAACAATAGTTTAGTTATATAATATAGACTTAGAGAGAGAGACCTTCTAAAAAACGTTAACATGTATTACTGGCACGCGAAACCTTAAATTAAAGAGAATAAATGAAGACTCGGCACACCGCTTCTGAAAAGTTGCCTACCCCTGGTCTAAAGCAACCTCAGTTAAGTATAGTCCATACTGTGATGCTGGCAGACAAGGCTTTAGGCCTCAGCTGAGCACTGAAAAATTCATCCTTGGAAACCAGTGCAACTCACGTGTGTGTTAGTATGGTTAAGATGGGTATTGGATATATAACGATGGGTTTAGACTTTACAAAATGCTTGGAAGTTGCTACATGTATTAATCCTACTTATAATGTCTGTATTCCATGCTATAGGGTAATACTTAAGTTTTTGCTATAGAGCTGTGAAATGTTTGTTCTGAACTATCTAACTCACCAAATAAGAAACTTTACCTAGGGCTAAATCCCTATGAAAGGTATTACCTCTTGCCCATCAAGAAGGGCTATCAAAACTAAATGGGCCATTGTGGAACATCAAAATACAAAGACTTTGCTAAATCACCCTTGCACAGGCTACGTGCAAAAGAACTCATCCCATCAGCCTGAATTCTGGAAGAAGGAAATAAAGATAGCTGATGTGAACATTTTTCATCTCTTTGCTGTTTGGACTCTCACAGGGCTGGAGCTAGGACACAGAAGCAGAGATCTCCAGAGTCAACCTGGGTTAGCCCCAAAAGACATTCATGCTGACAGATTGCTACAACTCTGTCATTTTTTAAAACCCTAGACAGTAACGCATTTCTGTATGTGTTTGCCAGCTTTAACCTGTAAATAACTCTCTCATTTATTTTTTCTAGTTAAGAATTCCTTGGTTAGTTTACTATAAGATTGGCTACAGATATTGTCTTTGGTGTGAGATCTGAGGTACAAATTGACCTGGGGTAAGTGACTGGTCTCTTGGGACTGGAAGTAACCTGAATTTTATGTGATCTTTGGTGTATGGCAACCAACTATCATAAATCCTATCTTGACACCCAGACAAGCTGCCTGGAATGCCCAAGGGGACTGTCAGTGACTCTATTGTAAGACTTTATAGTGCGTCAGAAGTTCACACGTGTTACTGGGTTGATAAACTCTAATGATAGAACATATAATCTGTTTGGGGTGTCTGCCCTGCTTTTTGACAGTCTGCTCTGAGGTTGGCATTTTCAGTTGTGAAACACTCCAGCCAATGTGACAAGTACATCTGGTAATAACTAAGCTGATCAACCCCTTAGAGCCACTCAATTCTATAAGGCCATCTCCCTCACTCTCAGGACTTCAGAGACTGTTTTTGCTACATCAGAGAAAGGAGAAATACGTGGAGAAGTTTCGCTATTCTGGCAGAAATATCAGTGCAGTCACTCTGTGGAACTCTGTACCTTTAGTGACAGGAATAAATGGCAAAAAGAAAGAACAGCAGCCAGGGACAAACACACACACAGTGTCACAGCCAAAACACACACTAACACACTATATATATATAAATATAGCCAGATTACCACATCACCTGCTTCCATAGGGTCAAGGGTGCCTTTGTGTGTCCTTCTTAGCCAAGTAAAGCAGATTTGACAACCCCTTGCCCAATCACACATGGGCAGGTAAGCTCCCATAAGTAAAATGAAATAATTATAAACAACAGACAACAATGCTGTTACTTCTAGAATTTATAAAACACTCTACAAACATTAGTTAATTAGGATTTTTTTCCTGCTCCCATCTACAACTAACATCAAGTAGAGTGTGATCCCTCTTAGGTGCTCAGCATTCTCTTCTACCCTGGAACGAGCAAAGTACTTAAGAATGTGCCTAACTTTAAGCATGTATGTAGACTATTAAAGTCCAATGGAACTATTCATATGCTAATAAAAGTTAAGCATGTGCTTTAAGTGCTTTGCAGGATCAGGATAAGAATGCATAGCACCTTGCAGAATCAAGCCCTTAACATGCAGTTTGACTATGGTAGGGCCTGAATATCACTAGGCGAAGTGCTAACTACTATGCAAGTCAATAGAACTATTCACGGCGAGAGGAACTACACCTGGGGTAGAATCTTCCGCCCATTGAAGGCAATGGGAGTGCTGCCATTGACTGCAATAGGCCCAGGATTTCACCCCTGCTATTTGTGGGATCAGGCCCCTGGTTTGTTCCATTTACTAAAGCAGAAGAATTATGAGAGCCCCTCTGACTCCCTGAGCACAGATGTGCTGTGAATATCTACATATCACCAAGCTCCTTGGTTGCAACTGGAGGGAGGGATAGCTGAGTGGTTTGAGCATTGGCCTGCTAAACCCAGGGTTGTGAGTTCAATCCTTGAGGGGGCCATTTAGGAAACTAGGGTAAAAATCTGTCTGGGGATTAGTCCTGCTTTGAGCAGGGGGTTAGACTAGATGACCTCCTGAGGTCCCTTCCAACCCTGGTATTCTATGAACTGCATATTCTTTCTATTCAAACAGAGTCAAAAAGCCCCAATCCCTCCCTTGGCAGCAGGTGGGAAATTGGTACCTGTGTCATCTTCAGCTTGGTTTCCCAGGTGTTCATCCTGTCTTCAAAGGGTTTCTTGTACGGTGAGAAGGACATGCTTTGAGTCATGACAATATGATCATCTAGGAGCTGCGAAGCTTCATCAGGGCTCTTCAGAATGAAGGTTTCTGTCTCTTTATAGGGCATTACATTAAACAGGATGGAGACCCATTCGCTCTCCATCTTATCAAGTGCCTGGGAAATGAGGAGAAGCAATTTAACCTTAGGTCTCAATACATGGACATGGCATAATGCTTTCCTCCACTTACACTCAAATACCATCATTTGAAAACTAGGTGAATGTTAGTTCCTGTGAAAGGTGCTGGTTTCCACACTGGAAACTATAGCCATCTATTTAATCACAGAACATTCAGCAACAGCACAAATTTCCTCTGCCCCATCCAAAGAGCCTCAACTCTATCCTGAAGGACCACCTTCAAGGAAGAGAAAGTAACTTCATTTCCATGCCCACTGATGCCATGGCACCTCCACTGAGTCTGGTAGTAGAGCGCCGTTAGAGACAGTGGTAATGGTGGCTTTTGCAGTATGGATATCTGCCCACTGGGAAGTGGACTGAGCTCACAAACCCATTTCACAAAACAAAAAGCTGCCAGATGATAGTGACTTTCAGTCCTGACCATCTTAGGCCCTATTTGAACTTGTGACGTGAAGGTGAAAGACTATATCTATATAACCAACGACTCCACTGAGCCATCCAGTCCTCTCCCCTGTTTCCATACACACACTGTATGATGGCTGATTCACCATACCAATGTCTAATCTCCCTGACACAGATACAGAGGATTTGTCCAGCCATGCGAGGACACCAACATTCTAAACTGCATTCTGCTTTTCTCTGGGATTTCTGTAACACTCAGAGTGAATTTTAATGCTCATGAAAGCATGGAGTTGTCATAAGGAAAGCTTCCATCTAGAGACAACTTTGGGTCATGAACTATGATACTGAAAGGAAACCCTCATTAGATGCTCTCCTCACATTCTCAATGGAGAACTCCTTGCCCGCTATCTCAGCTATTTTGGCAATGCTGTCAATGTGGTCCAGCAGCTTCATCTCCAGACAGCGAGAAAATGTCAGATTGGCCTTGGGCTTAACATTGATGTTGATCTCCTTGGAAAGCATCTCCCAGTGCCGGTTCCGCATGCCAGGATTGCGCAGGCCCTGAATCAGGGGGATATATGGTCTGAATTCTTCAATCCTGCCCCGGATTTCCACCGCTACATCCTGGCATGCTTAAAGGAGCAGGAAAAAAACAAACCAAAAAAGATAACATCAGCAACAATGAGATGATGGGTGGAGGATGCTGCTTCATACAGAGCTGGATTCTGCACAGTGCAGGTGAGCGGTGCTATGCTTTCCAACACAATGCAAAAAGTGAACGGTAGGACAGGGAGCATTGGGGAACCCAAGCTTGCATTAATGAGGATGCTGCCTCATAGCAGGAATAAGACCAAAAAGGGAGGAGCATAGTCAAGTGCCATATCTGCATATTGGAAACAACACGTAAGCCCACGTCTCCTCAGACACACCTATTCACTGCCCACAGCCTGCACTTTTCTAGCACCTTTAGAGTAAGGCAGTGAGCATGCCAGGGCCATGAAATTTAGTATTACTTCCACCTAGTATGTCAATTACATCTAGGAATTAACTTTAATTGCAGCCAAGTGTGGCCTCTGGTTGCACTTGCACTGGAAGTGCAACAACCTTGCACTCCCTGCTATGTGTCACACAAGGACTGGCAGACTCATGGCCTTAGTGGATATTGAACTACATCCTGGAGGAGCAGTGGAATGAAAAGATCAAAAGCAGGTATTCTTATTGCTTCTACTTATCATGAGTCACATCCACTCACAACCTCCTCCACTGAGGATGATTCACTGCATTGTTCAGGAGAGAGCTCAAGTTAAAAAGGATAAATCAAAATCTCCCACTGCAGAATATATTTCACTCTAACCCAACTGGAAGATGGTTTTAGAACTACTTCAGAAGACTGGTGGATGCATCTTTGGGAATCCTGGACTGGGACATGGGGAAGTTTACCTACAAATTTAAATCTCTTTTCATTTTTTGAGGGGTGGGGGCATTTACTTGAAATAGTTTTACGCAGATCTGCAGAGCTGCATGTGACCACCCAAGCTCACTTCACACAGAACACATATGGGATAACCTGCTGAATCACAGGAGTGAGGTCTTCATGACACTCCTCATAGCCTTGTGTGCTGGGGTGCACAAACCAAACTCTCCCAGTTACCTGGTACATCCTTGAACTGCTTCACACACTTGTGCATGGTCTTAAAGGATTCATTGACATTCTTCTCTAGCTGTTCAGCATCAATTGCAGAGAGGGGGTCGTTCATCCAGCTCTCAGACCAGCGTATCCAGTCTGATGCTGTGGTCCAGAGATCCCAGTATGGCTGGAATTCCTTAACCATCCTGGACAGCTTATCATACTTTGTGAAGAAAAAAAAGTATTAATGAACAATGGGCATATTTTCCTCTAACAGTGACTCATATTTTACAGAACCATGTGGCCCTAGCAAAAAGGCACAATCCTACCTGGAGCTCCTGAGTAAGCAAGGGGAATGCACATGGTCCAATATCCTTTAAGATGATTTATTAGGCTCCCCTCTGCACTGCTAGCCAGAGCAGACAGGCACAGGGTCATAGCGTCACTTCCAGCTTGCTCCCTCTCAGGGGACCTGCAACCCTGGGGATGCTTGGAGGGGGAAGACCCTGTGCTCTCCCAAGGCACAACCTAGCCTTACCAATCAGTCATGAAACAATACAAAATTGTGGATAGAGACAGGACATACACAGAAAAACAAAGGCCCTCTAGGCCAAATTCAACCTTACATTCATGGGCACAGTTCCATTTAACTCTAATCCAAGTTAAAACCATGACTTAATTTATTCCTATGACATTTAGTGCCAACTTCTCAAAGGAGGGCGCATCAAGCATGCTGGCCAAAATGCATACATTCGAGTTGCACCTGCAGAAGCCCATATCCGTGCATGCAAACACTTAATCTGATGTGCAGTTAGCTGATTTTCATTTGCAAATGCTCTATCGCATCAGTAATATGAGATTTTTTGTGGATGCAATGGACCCATACACATTTTGAGGACGTACCTGTTAAGGACCCTAGTTGCAACTGTGGATGTAACAGTAAAGAAAAAAAATCACACTAAGCTATTGAAAGTTAAGATACAGAAAATTATTAGAGAAAATAATTCTACTCAATAGCCATAAAGGAAAGAGACAGAAAATGTGCATGGGCATTTATGAGTAGCTAGAGCCACTAGTGTTTGTGACTAAAATTATTTCCTCAAGACAACACTCTGCCTTCCAAATTCACAAAATCACTTTCCTGTATGTGACTATAAAACACTAGTGACATAAGTAATTACAGCCACTCATGCCCATATTCTGTGCAGTAACTCTCCAACAGTAATGAATGTAACTAATTGCTACTTCATGAGCTTTCCCATCTTTATGATCCAGGAGCCAAGCCTCCCATACACCTAGCTACCACTACCCCATGAACTCTTGATCCAGGAGCATGGATAGGTAGAGCTCTGCCACAGAAGTGGCAATTAAATACCCTATGAACTTGCTCACCCTTCTATGTCTTCTTGGACCAGCTCTTCCACAGCATAGAAGAGATGAGCAGAGAGCATTGGAATGGAGTGACCATCAGAATGGATTGCTGGTCCTCTCTAGTTAACATAAGAACTGATGGATAAGCCAAAATGATAGAGAAGGAAAGAAATTATTTAAGCTCACAATTGGGATGTTATTACCTAGGGGATTTATTTTTTTTTGCATTGGAGTAGCACCCAAAGGCCCCAGTCAGGACCAAGGGTCTGTTGTTTGCAGAGGCTAACACAACAGAACCCATGATCTGACACTTACATTAGTAACTGGCAATCCAAATATCCGCTCCCTGTTGTTGTAAAGCAGCGCCATCTGCTGAGACTCCTTCAACTGCTTCTTGACCCTTCTCGCTTCATTTGCTATCTCATGTGCTCGTGTAATGTCCATATGGACAGAAAATCCAGCCACGACCAGCTGGAAAAGAAAAGGCAGTATGTGGAACTCAGGCTGAAAACGCTGAATGCTGCTTTCTAGAATCTCAGCTTCACTGCTCACTCTTTGTTGCTCTCCAGCATGCAGAGAATCGGACAGCTCTCACTAAAGCCCTTTTTAAATTTCACATTCTCTCTCCCCTATTCTAATTCCAACTCTCTTCAGGCCACGGAGAGGGTGGTGAGGAGGCAATGATAAGCCCTGATCAAGATCAGCTGACAGAAAGAACAAATGTGGGTGCTGGCTGCCTCTTCCTCTTGCAATTGATTGCCACCCACTCATCAGTCCATGCCCAAATTTATCTATTCTGAGCTGTACCGCTAGCAACGTGGAACCACAGAAATTAAAATGAAAGATCTACTAGGTCATTTTTTCCATCCCAAAAAATTGTTTCCTATATTATATTCTCCAGGGTCTTGTCCAATCTTTTTTGTTTTTTAATAAACTAAAGTGTCAGGGGCTTCTATCAATTTCTTTTGTAGACTATTCCACAGCCAACCAGTCTTCACTTTTAGGAAATTCTTTGCTTAATTTCAACCCATTACCCCTAGTGATACCCATTGGAGAGAGTCTTTGAAATCAGTTGGCACATTGATTAGAGCTGGTCCAAAATGGGGAGTTTTTCCTATGGATAATTTCAAGTTTTTGGTGAAAAATCAAATCTGAAATATTTGATTTTGAAACACTGCCACTGCATCTCTTGGGAGTTGCTGTTCAGGTGCCTCAGTCTCATTCTCCTATCTAGTCTGGACATGGAACCCAGCCTACAGCTCCTATGGTGCATCATGGTCTTCCCTGTTGGTGAGGAGAGGTGGTGCATCATGGGAGATGAAGTCTAGCTGGGGAGCTCAGCCCATAGCAGCTCCTCGAGGCACCGCGGCAGCATTTCAGAACAAAAATATTTCTGTTTTCGAGCATTCAGTTTCTCCATGAAAAATAGAAGTTTTCCATGGAATTCAAATAATTTCTCATCCAAAAGCAGTTTTTAGAAAAAAAAATTTAACTGGCCCTACCGTTGATCGTAGAATTGCAAATGCTCCTGAATATACCCCAGCTAGCCGACAGCAATGATTTCAAGTCTTTGGCCTGGTCTACACTACGAGTTTAGGTTGACTTTAGCCCCGTTAAATCGAATTAAGCCTGGACACGTTCACACGACGAAGCCCTTTCTTTCGACTTAAAGGGCCCTTTAAACCGGTTTCTTTACTCCACCTCCGACAAGGGGATTAGCGATAAAATCGGCCTCAGGGGGTCGGAATTGGGGTAGTGTGGACGGAATTCGACGTTATTGGCCTCCGGGAGCTATCCCACAGTGCTTCATTGTGACCGCTCTGGACAGCACTCTCAACTCAGATGCACTGGCCAGGTAGACAGGAAAAGCCCCGCGAATGTTTGAATTTCATTTCCTGTTTGCTCAGCGTGGAGAGCACAGGTGACCACGCAGAGCTCATCAGCACAGGTAACCATGATGGAGTCCCAGGATCGCAAAAGAGCTCCAGCATGGACAGAACAGGAGGTACGGGATCTGCTCGCCATATGGGGAGACGAATCACTGCTGGCTGAACTCCGAAGCAATAAACGAAATGGCAAAATATTAGAAAAGGTCTCCAAGGCCATGAAGGACAGAGGCCATAACAGGGACGCACAGCAGTGCCGCGTGAAAATTAAGGAGCTAAGGCAAACCTACCACAAAGCCAGAGAAGCAAACGGAAGGTCCGGGGCAGAGCTGCAAACATGCCGCTTCTACGCGGAGCTGCATGCCATTCTAGGGGGTGCAGCCACCACTATCCCAACCGTGTGCTATGACTCCCTCACTGGAGAAACACACAGGAAAGCGGGTTCGGGGTACGAGGAAGATGAGGATGGAGAAAATGTAGATAGCTCACAGCCGCAAGGAAGCGGAGAAACCGGTTTCCCCAACAGCCAGGATATGTTTATCACCCTGGACCTGGAACCAGTAACCCCCGAACTCACCCAAGGCGTGCTCCCAGACCCTGAGGGCACACAGGGGACCTCTGGTGAGTGTACCTTTGTAAATATTACACATGGTTTAAAAGCAAGCGTGTTTAATGATTAATGATTAATTTGCCCTGGCAATCGCGGCCAGTACAGCTACTGGAAAAGTCTGTTAACGTGTATGGGGATGGAGCGGAAATCCTCCAGGGTCATCTCCAGAAAACTCTCATGGATGTACTCCCAAAGCCTTTGCAAAAGGTTTCTGGGGAGGGCTGCCTTATCCCGTCCGCCATGGTAGGACACTTTACCACGCCAGGCCAGTAGCACGTAGTCTGGAATCATTGCATAACAAAGCATGGCAGCGTATGGTCCCGGTGTTTGCTGGCATGCAGACAACATCCATTCCTTATC
>NW_020664586.1:4462156-4524223 GCF_002925995.2 Terrapene triunguis | reverse complement strand
CTCTTTGTTATCCTCAGGAGAGTGATATCATTCACGGTCACCTGGTTGAAATGGGGCAATTTTATTAAGGGGACATTCAGAGGTGCCCGTTCCTGCTCTGCTGAACAGAAATATTCCCCGCTGTTAGCCACGCGGTGGGGGGGAGGGGTGAAGTGATCATCCCAGAGAATTGGGTGTGTGGGGGAGGGGAGTTAGTTGGGTTTGTGCTGCATGTTAACCCTGAAACCGCAGCCCCTCCTTTTACATTGCAAACCCATTTTAAATGGCCAACTCAACGGGTGCTTGGTATGGGAAATGAGAGCACTACTGTTTGAAACCATTCCCACATGTTAAGAAGGTTAAAAAAGCCAAAAGACTGTGTCTTACCATGGCTGCCTGCAAGCTGAAATCTGTGGCCTGGCACTGCGTGAGTGATCTCTCACACCAAACCGGCAGGCCCTCAATATAAGAGGAAAAATGCGACCTTGTAACGAAAGCACATGTGCTGTGTAATGTGAACAGCAAAATTTAACGTGAAAGAGTGTACCCATTGTTCTCTAAAATGTATCTTTTTTAACCACCTCTCCCTTCTCCTCCACCAGCTGCAAATGTTTCTCCTTCACAGAGGCTAGTGAAGATTAGAAAGAGAAAACGTAGGACGCGTGATGACATGTTCACAGAGCTACAGATGTCCTCCCACGCTGACAGAGCACAGCAGAATCCGTGGAGGCAGTCAATGACTGATTACAGAAAAGCACAATATGAACGAGAGGAGAGGTGGCGTGCTGAATCGCGGGATGAACAGAGCAAGTTGCGGGCTGAAGATGATAGGTGGCGTCAGCTTGCAGACAGAAGGCAAGAGTCGATGCTCCGGCTGCTGGAGCATCAAACTGATATGCTCCAGCGTATGGTTGAGCTGCAGGAAAGGCAGCAGGAGCAGAGACCGCCGCTACAGCCCCTGTGTAACCAACAGCCCTCCTCCCCAAGTTCCATAGCCTTCTCACCCAGACGCCCAAGAACACGGTGGGGGGGCCTCCGGCCACCCAGTCACTCCACCCCAGATGATTGCCCTAGCATCAGAAGGCTGGCCTTCAATAAGAGTTAGTTTTAAACTGCAGTGTATCCTTTTCCTTCCCTCCTCCCCCACCCATCCCGGGCTACCTTTGCAATTATCCCCCTAGTTGTGTGATGAATTAATAAAGAATGCATGAATGTGAAGTAACAATGACTTTATTGCCTCTGCAAGCAGTGCTCGAAGAGGGAAGGGGAGGGTGGGGTGGTTGGCTTACAGGGAAGTAGAGTGAACCGGGTGGGGGGGGGGCGGAGGGTTCATCAAGGAGAAACAAACAGAAGTTTCACACCGTAGCCTGGCCAGTCACAAAACTCGTTTTCAAAGCTTCTCTGATGCGCACCGCGCCATGCTGTGCTCCTCTAACCGCCCTGGTGTCTGGCTGCGCGTAATCAGCGGCCAGGCAATTTGCCTCAACCTCCCACCCCGCCATAAATGTCTCCCCCTTACTCTCACAGATATTGTGGAGTGCACAGCAAGCAGCAATAACAATGGGGATATTCTTTTCGCTAAGGTCTGAGCGAGTCAGTAAGCTGTGCCAGCGCGCTTTTAAACGTCCAAATGCACATTCCACCACCATTCGGCACTTTCTCAGCCTGTAGTTGAACAGGTCCTGACTCCTGTCCAGGCTGCCTGTGTACGGCTTCATGAGCCATGGCATTAAGGGGTAGGCTGGGTCCCCAATGATCACGATAGGCATTTCAACATCCCCAACGGTTATTTTCTGGTCCGGGAAGAAAGTCCCTTCCTCCAGCTTTCGAAACAGAGCAGAGTGCCTGAAGACGCGAGCGCCATGAACCCTTCCCGGCCATCCCACGTTGATGTTGGTGAAACGTCCCTTGTGATCCACCAGGGCTTGCAGCAGCATTGAAAAGTACCCCTTGCGGTTTATGTACTCGGTGGCTTGGTGCTCCGGTGCCAAGATAGGGATATGGGTTCCGTCTATGGCC
Source organism: Terrapene triunguis (assembly GCF_002925995.2). Lineage (NCBI taxonomy): Eukaryota > Metazoa > Chordata > Testudines > Emydidae > Terrapene > Terrapene triunguis. The sequence goes on along the minus strand of NW_020664586.1, from coordinate 4,522,225 downwards.
CCACCACAGTTTGGGAATCCCATTGCAGCAAAGCCATCCACTATGGCCTGCACGTTTCCCAGAGTCACTACCCTTGATATCACCAGGTCTTTCATTGCCCTGGCAACTTGGATCACAGCATCCCCCACAGTAGATTTGCCCACTCCAAATTGATTCCCAACTGACCGGTAGCTGTCTGGCGTTGCAAGCTTCCACAGGGCTATCGCCACTCGCTTCTCCACTGTGAGGGCTGCTCTCATCCTGGTATTCTGGCGCTTCAGGGCAGGGGAAAGCAAGTCACAAAGTTCCATGAAAGTGCCCTTACGCATGCGAAAGTTTCGCAGCCACTGGGAATCATCCCACACCTGCAGCACGATGCGGTCCCACCAGTCTGTGCTTGTTTCCTGGGCCCAGAATCGGCGTTCCACGGCATGAACCTGCCCCAGTAACACCATGATTTCCACATTGCTGGGGCCTGTGCCGTGTGAGAGGTCTATGTCCATGTCCATTTCCTCATCACTCTCATCGCCGCGCTGCAATCGCCTCCTCGGCTGGTCCTGGTTTTGCTTTGGCATGTTCTGGCTCTGCATATACTCCAGGACAATGCGCGTGCTGTTCATAGTGCTCATAATTGCCGCGGTGATCTGAGCGGGCTCCATGATCCCAGTGCTAGCTATGGCGTCTGGTCTGAAAAAAGGCGCGAAACTAGTATCTGACAGACCAGGGGAGGGAGGGAGGGAGGGGCGAGTGACGACATGGCGTACAGGTACAGGGAATTAAAATCAACAAAGGTGGCTGTGCATCAGGGAGAAGCACAAACAACTGTCACACAGAATGGCCCCCCCCAAAGATTGAACTCAAAAGCCTGGGTTTAGCAGGCCGTTGATTTGACGGAGGGAGGGGGAAGCAAATGAATACAAAACAAATCTTTTTTTACATCTTAAGACGACGGTGCAGCATGACTGATAGCCCTCAGCATCTTCTGGGTGCTTGGCAGCAAATACTGGGCGCTTGGCAGTTAGTGTACTAAGACTGATAGCCACATTTTTCCTGTATGATGACGATGGCCTTCAGGCCTATTGCACGATTTGCTGCTCAGGGAAGACTCTGCTAATGTGCGATGGGCGCTTGGCAGAAAATGGCATACTACGACTGATAGCCATCATCGTCATTGTGAAGGCAGCAGAATATGACTGGGGGGATGGGGGACTGGGGGACATACGGAGTTCCAGCCACTGCTGTACGTTGACGACGGTTACCAGTCGTAATACACCATCTACCGCCAAAAGGCAGTTAGCTGCTGCTGCTGTGTAGCAATGCAGTCCCACGTCTGCCGGCACCCAGATGACATATGGTGACGGTGAGCTGAGCTGAGCGGGCTCCATGCTTGCCGTGGTATGTTGTCTGCACAGGTAACCCAGGTAAAAAGGCGCGAATCTATTGTCTGCCGTTGCTCTGACGGAGGGGGAGGGGCCTGACGACATGTACCCAGAACCCCCCGCGACACTGTTTTGCATCATTCGGGCATTGGGATCTCAACCCAGAATTCCAATGGGCGGCGGAGACTGCGGGAACTGTGGGATAGCTACCCATAGTGCAATGCTCCGGAAGTCGACGCTAGCCTCGGTACTGTGGACGTGGTCCACCGACTAGAGCACTTAGAGCATTTTATGTGGGGGGACACACAATCGGCTGTATACAACCGATTTCTATAAAACCAGCTTCTATTAATTCGACCTAATTTCGTAGTGTAGACATACCCTTTGCGATTAGGGCTGGCTTAGGACAGCCTCCCCTAATGCTAGATTATTAGTACCTGCAGACCATCCAGCCGTTCCAGAAAGTTGTTCTGATCCATGAGCTGAATTTTGCGGAACCTCTCTTCATCTTCTAGGTGCTGCTGCCGAATCATCTCCGTCTGTGTGGCGATTTTCAGAGGCCAGTTGCTCGCAGCCCACCTGAGCTCAGATGGAATGAGAATACAAAAAAGATGAGAAGCAGCAACCTGAGGCCTATTATTGGAATGATGATGAGCGTAACAATTAGATAACCCAATCAAACTGATGAAGGAGGCTGACCTGCAACAGAAACGTGCATGGTTTCAAAGCATATTTTTTGGTGCTTTGTTATTTGATATGCAGTGTCTGCATCTAAACTGTTCAGTAACAAAAGGCTCAGGAAAGGGAGAGGAATTTGTAAAAAAAGAGAAATCTGGTGTATTAGTAAAAGATGAGTGGATTGCATCTGAAGAAGTGAGGTTTTTACCCACGAAAGCTTATGCCCAAATAAATCTGTTAGTCTTTAAGGTGCCACCAGACTCCTTGTTGTTTTTGTCTCTCTTACAATTTTTCTGCACGGTACCTAGCAAGAGGGGGCCCCAATCTTGGTTAAGGCCTCTTGGTGCTACAGCAATAGAAATAATAAAATAAAACAAAAAATAAAAATAAGCTGGCAGATAAGGTCTTTTATTTGTTAAAGAGGTCCATTACTACAAGTTTGCCTCATGCCCAGGCCAGGAGACAGTGTGAACCTGCACACCTCTAGAGACTCAATTTCTGAATCAGGTGTTCAATGCACATCTAGCCTGAACTGCCACATAAAAATATCTGAAGCACCTGGTATACAAATCAAACCCTGAGGCATTAAGAATGGTAATAGCTGCAAAATAGGCTGCTTTGACAGTAAGAGAAATGCTCACTTGTCATTGAAATCATCTTGGGTAAGGTTGTAAAGGAATTCCTCCATAACCTCATAATCTTCCATGACCTTAATTATGAGTTCCTACACAGGGAGACAGAGAGAAAAGTAGACATCCTCCAAATCACACGTATTGAACATATTGCTTATTGGGATTGTCTGGCAGGATACACACTGCATTTGCATGACACATGCCATCGTCACACAACCTTACCCCAACACAGAGGACTTCTATACCACAAAAGCAGTGGGTCTGAGTCTCTAAACACTTATGGTGTGAGTGATCCTCAGATTACATATATGAAAGGGAGTGTGACCCAGTGGGTAGGACACTGGATTAGGAATTGGGAAACCCAGCTCTATTCCAGACTTTGCCACTGGCCTCCCGAGTGACCCTGGGCAAGTCACTTTACTGCTCAGTGCCTAGTTTCTCTGTTTATAAAATTGGGATGATACATCCCTCCTTTGTAAAGTGCTTTGAGATCTACAGATGAAAAGCTCTGTCTAATAACTCGGTGGTATTACTGCCAAATTAATTATAATATTAATATACCATACCAGTACAACGTAGGAGTAACTTCATTGAAGTCCCTGGAGCTACACCTGTTTATAACTGGTATGAGAGGAAAATCATGGCAATATTTTTATGGTTTGAAAGTTTGTAATTAATTTTCAGAAGACAGAAAAAGTCAAGATCCAATATCTGTGCAGAAGTATTGAATGGCTAACCAAGAAGTAGAAGGGATATACAGCATACATTAAGGACAACATTTTCAATTGCCTTTGCAAGTTTCCCCTGCAAAGACATTTGCGTGCACATAACCTGCTTGAGTACATACAGTCTGGTAGCTAGGCATCTGACTGCTCAATTTGCATAGACACACTGGTTTTATACACACATGCCCAGTTGCATAAATGACATTGGGGTTAAATTTCATATGTCAGCTGATAATCTGGATTTAAGGGGCTCAGTAGCTACAAAGCTTGTGAACACCACACAACTTCTCAAAGCTTCATAACAGCCTGGATCAGAGGCAAGGTTTCCCAAGCAACAAAACAGGTAATTGGACTGACTGGCCAGATCTCATTTCTTCAAAAATGGATTAATTTAAGGAGCTGAACCAGCTTTTGCAATGACCTATTGTTCCAGGAAGATTCAGAGCTGGATAATAAAATGTCAAAGCAGTGGGAGATCTACCTCCAAGACTCCATCCACTCTATTCCCAAGTTTTTATCCCCTGGCTCTACTGGGCACACCCTTTTGATCAGAAAAGCATGCCTTACTTCCTGCGCTTTCAGCTGCTCAGGGACTCCCTTCATCCACTCCCGCAGCTCAGCCAGCTCCTCAATGCTGTTTGGTTTCTCATACATTTTCCGGCTGATGGCTTTGAATGCTTCACAGATCTGCAGGAGGACACAAAGAATGTGTAAATGCCCACACTGAATAGAGGAGCAGCTGCAGCCTTCTCTAATGGGCTACAGGGTTTCATTCCTATGGGGTCACTACCTTTAATCAGTGGACTACAACAGAGGCTTAAGACCTGGTTTTCAGAGGAGCACTCACAATTCCCATTAGAGTTAATGGCAATTGTGTGTGTGGAGCACCTCTGAAAATCAGGCCACCAATCTCTCATATGCCAGACTCCAGTGTAAGTCAAAAAGCTGGCTGTGACCCACTGTAAGGGTGGTCTAAAGCTACAAATATACAGTACTATTCTAGTTCTTCCTGTTAGTAGCCCTTCATCACCTGCCTCACACATGTAACTGTCTATATATTCTAGTTAACCTCATCAGCTTCCTGCAGGAACTTCCAACTGGCAGTGAGGCAGATAATTTTAAATCCATGAACATAACTATTTAGGAGATGGTAGAGAGCCACTAATATTTCCATGCCAATAGGTGTAGCTTTCTTGCACAGAATTTGTTACGAATGCAGGCACACTTTGATTTAACTGGCTCTTCACATCTCCCTTCTAGCCTTTTTCAATTGGCTTCTGCCACTAGTCCTACCTAACCATTCCAATGCGAGTTGGAAAACTTCCTCATTAGAGTGACCTCAATTGCTACCATTTGGCCACTGTGCAATCCCAAATTCTCTGCAGTGGTGCCTCCTGAAATAGGGGGACAGATGCAAGACAAAACAGAGAAGTGTGAAACTTACATTTTCCACCTGTAGGTGTAGGTTCTTAGCCAGTAGGTCCAACATGGAGGTGGCTAGGGCTTTGCGTTTTTTGGACAGATTTTGCTTGACACCTTCAATGCTGACGTAGAAGGGACCGATGATGATGGAGCTTGGCAGAGTGTTGTCCAGCATCTCCTTTTCAGACAAGTGCAGGTTTACTATATTTCTCACATCCTGGGCAGAGGGGCATTGGGCTTGGTACTCTCTACAACCAGAAATATAATCAAAGACAAGCCAACCCATACCATACAGCGCGTGAGAACACTCATCCCTACATGCCATATATACACATTCACATAGATGTCATTAGACCTTTGTCCAAAAGTTCAGGAGATGAAATTAATGACAGGTGCATTTATTATTAAAAACCCACAGATTTCTCTGAATTTACATATTTTAGAACCATAGAGTGAGATGCATTCCCTGCCTCTGAGAGCTTACAATCTAAGATAGAGATGACACCCCACAATAACCCAACTGACAACTGTTCAAGGAAGAGAGAATGGGTTTTAAAGCTCAATTTAAAGACTGGCGAGGACAGGAGGCCTGAAAAGAAGAAGGTGAAAGTAAATGAGGCAAAAGGATGACTGAGGTGTGGATGGGGGTTTTAGCAGTGGGAACAGGCAGGTTGAAACAAAGGGAAATGCTACTTCCTACACCATGTCATCAGCCTGAAAAGGCAGAGTTGCAGGAGGACAAACACGCTAACTAGATTGTCAAAAGGGGTGAGTAATTTTCTGACCAATAAGATCAGAAGGGAATTTGACTGTTGTCAGGGGCAGACAGGAATGCCCACTGCTACCAACAATATACAGCATTCCACCCGTAACTATTTTGCCTTCCTCTGAAAGCATCAGTTATTGGCCACTATTGGAGGCTGGATTTGATGCACCAGTGTTCTGATTTGGTATGGCTAATCCCTTAGAATCATAGAATATCAGGTTTGGAAGGGACGTCAGGAGGTCATCTAGTCCAAACACCTGCTCAAAACAGGACCAATCTCCAACTAAATCATCCCAGCCAGGGCTTTGTCAAGCCGGGCCTTAAAAACCTCTAAGGAAGGCGATTCCACCACCTCCCTAGGTAACCCATTCCAGTGCTTCACCACCCTCCTAGTGAAAAAGTTTTTCATAATATCCAACCTAAACCTCCCTCACTGCAACTTGAGACCATTGCTCCGTGTTCTGTCATCTGCTAGTGCTACCAATGAGAACAGTCTAGATCCATCCTCTTTGGAACCCGCTTTCAGGTAGTTGAAAGCAGCTATCAAATCCCCACTCATTCTTCTCTTCTGCAGACTAAATAATCCCAGTTCCCTCAGTCTCACCTCGTAAGTCATGTGCTCCAGCCCCCTAATCATTTTTGTTGCCCTTTGGCTGGACTCTTTCCAATTTTTTCACATCCTTCTTGTAGTGTGGGGCCTAAAACTGGACACAGTACTCCAGATGAGGCCTCATCAATGTCGAATAGAGGGGAATGATCACGTCCCTCGATCTGCTGGCAATGCTCCTATTTATACAGCCCAAAATGCCGTTAGTCTTCTTGGCAACAAGGGCACACTATTGGGATTCTTCCGTCCTACGTGCAGGACTCGGCACTTGTCCTTGTTGAACCTCATCAGATTTCTTTTGGCCCAATCCTCTAATTTGTCTAGGTCCCTCTGTATCCTATCCCTACCCTCCAGCGTATCAACCACTCCTCCCAGTTTAGTGTCATCTGCAAACTTGCTGAGGGTGCAACCCACGCCATCCTCCAGACCATTAATGAAGATATTGAACAAAACCAGCCCCAGAACACTCTTGGAGCACTCCGCTTGATACCAGCTGCCAACTAGACATGGAGCCATTGATCACTACCCATTGAGCCCGATGATCTAGCCAGCTTTCTATCCACCTTATAGTCCATTCATCCAGCCCATACTTCTTTAACTTGCTGGCAACAATACTGTGGGAGACCGTATCAAAAGCTTTTCTAAAGTCAAGGAATAACACATCCACTGCTTTCCCATCATCCACAGTGCCAGTTATCTCATCATAGAAGGCAATTAGGTTAGTCAGGCATGACTTGCCCTTGGTGAATCCATGCTGACTGTTCCTGATCACCTTTCCTCTCCTCTAAGTGCTTCAGAATTGATTCCTTGAGGATTTGTGCCATGATTTTTCCAGGGACTGAGGTGAGGCTGACTGACCTGTAGTTATCCTCCTTCTTCCCTTTTTTAAAGATGGGCACTACATTAGCCTTTTTCCAGTCATCTGGGACCTCCCCCAATCGCCATGAGTTTTCAAAGATAATGGCCAATGGCTCTGCAATCACATTCGCCAATTCCTTTAGCACCCTCGGATGCAGTGCATCTGGCCCCATGGACTTGTGTTCATCCAGCTTTTCTAAATAGTCCTGAACCACTTCTTTCTCCACAGAGGGCTGGTCACCTCCTCCCCATGCTGTGCTTCTCAGTGCAGTAGTCTGGGAGCTGACCTTATTCGTGAAGACAGAGGCAAAAAAAGCATTGAGTACATTAGCTTTTTCCACATCCTCTGTCACTAGGTTGCCTCCCTCATTCAGTAAGGAGCCCACACTTTCCTTGACTTTCTTCTTGTTGCTAACATACCTGTAGAAACCCTTCTTGTTACTCTTAACATCCCTTGCTAGCTGCAACTCCAATTGTGATTTGGCCTTCCTGATTTCACTCCTGCATGCCTGAGCAATACTTTTATACTCCTCCCTGGTCATTTGTCCAAGCTTCCACTTCTTGTAAGCTTCTTTTTTGTGTTTAAGATCAGCAAGGATTTCACTGTTAAGCCAAACTGATTGCCTACCATATTTACTATTCTTTCTACACATCGGGATGGTTTGTTCCTGCAACTTCAATAAGGTTTCTTTAAAATACAGCCAGCTCTCCTGGACTCCTTCCCCCCCCATGTTATTCTCCCAGGGGATCCTGCCCATCAGTCCCCTGAGGGAGTCAAAGTCTGCTTTTCTGAAGTCCAGGGTCCGTATTCTGCTGCTCTTCTTTCTTCCTTTTGTCAGGATCCTGAGCTCAACCATCTCATGGACACTGCCTCCCAGGTTCCCATCCACTTTTGCTTCCCCTACTAATTCTTTCCTGTTTGTGAGCAGCAGGTCAAGAAGAGCTCTGCCCCTAGTTGGTTCCTCCAGCACTTGCACCAGGAAATTGTCCCCTACACTTTCCAAAAACTTCCTGGATTGTCTGTGCACCGCTGTATTGCTCTCCCAGCAGATATCAGGGTGATTGAAGTCCCTCATGAGAACCAGGGCGTCTGATCTAGTAACTTCTGTTAGTTGCCTGAAGAAAGCCTCGTCCACCTCATCCCCCTGGTCTGGTTGTCTATAGCAAATTCCCACCACAACATCACCCTTGTTGCTCACGCTTCTAAACTTAATCCGGAGACTCTCAGGTTTTTCTGCAGTTTCATATCGGAGCTCTGAGCAGTCATATTGCTCTCTTACATATAATGCAACTCCCCCACCTTTTCTGCCCTGCCTGTCCTTCGTGAACAGTTTATATCCATCCATGACAGTACTCCAGTCATGTGAGTTATCCCACCAAGTCTCTGTTATTCCAATCACATCATAATTCCTTGACTGTGCCAGGACTTCCAGTTCTCCCTGCTTGTTTCCTAGGCTTCTTGCATTTGTGTGTAGGCATTTAAGATAACTCGCTGATTGTCCTGCTTTCTCAGTGCTCTCTTGTGCTCTCCTGCTTGTGCTTCCTCCTGGTATCCCACTTCCCCTCTTACCTCAGGGGTTTGGTCTCCTTCCCCCGGTGAACCTAGTTTAAAGCCCTCCTCACTAGGTTAGCCAGCCTGCTTGCGAAGATGCTCTTCCCTCTCTTCATTAGGTGGAGCCCGTCTCTGCCTAGCAATCCTTCTTCTTGGAACACCATCCCATGGTCAAAGAATCCAAAGCCTTCTCTCCGACACCACATGCGTAGCCATTCGTTGATTTCCGTGATTTGATGGTCTCTATCTGGGCCTTTTCCTTCCACAGGGAGGATGGACAAGAACACCACTTGCACCTCAAACTCCTTTATCCTTCTTCCCAGAGCCACGTAGTCTGCAGTGATCCACTCAAGGTCATTCTTGGCAGTCTCGTTGGTGCCCACGAGGAGAAGCAGGAAGGGGTAGAAATCCGAGGGCTTGATGAGTCTCAGCAGTTTCTCTGTCACATCGTGAATCCTAGCTCCTTGCAAGCAGCACACTTCTTGGTTTTCCCGGTCAGGACGGCAGATAGATGACTCAGTCCCTCTTAGGAGGGAGTCCCCGACCACCACCACCTGCCTCCTTCTCTGGGGAGTGGTGGTCGTGGAACCCACATCCCTAGGACAGTGCATCTCATGCCTTCCAATCAGTGAAGTCTCCTTCTGCTCACTCCTTGTACCTGTTCACTGAAGTGCATGCCACACACTTTTGCGAGCACAGAACAGCGAATACATACACACACACTTAAGCAAGGATACATGAGATGGGGATGTACTGTAGTAATAAGTTTCTAAGGACATGTAAGTCAGGACTGTGGTGTCTCCTCTTGATGTTACTTACTTTAGAAAGGAATTGATGTCATTATTATTCAGCTCTAACTGGTTCTCATACTGCTTGGCATAGGCTTGGAGCGGGATCACTGCCTTGCAGATGGCAGATCGGATAGTGTTGCGCAGTTCTTCCACAGGGGGCTCGTGCAGGCCCACCGACTCCAGCAGTGGTGTGCCTCTAATAAACATGTTCTCCAGCACATACTGGAAGAGTGCAAAAGGAGAGGTCACTCAAAACAAGCAGGGATCACCCTGCCGGTTCTCGGTCTCCAGCAGGGGAACAGGTTTAACAGCGTGAAGAACTCACATTCTCCACAATGTATTGCTCTGTAAGATGGGTCATACAATCATCATCAGGAGGGAAGGTACCTCTAGAAGGTTATGTAGTCCATCCTTCTCCATTGCATCAGGAATTACTTCATTCATCCAACCCCAGCCCCAATAAAAAGATAAATATAGAGGAAAGATGGGAGGATCTTGGAAGACAAATATCCCTCTCAACAGCGAGATGAGGACATACTCCAAAGGGACTTTCCCTAACAGGTCTGAGGCCACTAGTCTACATGCTATTGCCATTCATGATTCCACCCTCATCAGCTGCCATACATTCTGGGTCTCTAGTCTATGTTATATTGCCACTTAGTCTCTGTCATATTAATATTTCCTCAGAGTAACGCACCGTCTCCAGTTGTGGTATGGTGTGGGTCGCCAGGATTCCCTTGTCGAACAGAGAAATGAGGGAGGTCTCGAAGTTCTCCAGAGGTGTGCTGAAGTGAACCCCACTGTTATCCAGAATCAGATCCACCACGAAGAGAGGATTCTTTCGTGGCCTGCAAAGGGAGGAGATGGGGTGTTACGTGGCTGTTTGCAGAAAGAATGGCACCCGCAACACTGCTATTGCGCTGTGTGTTTAAATCCCAACAGTGTAACTGACCAGCCATATGGCCTTATTCACTTCCCCAGGCTCTAAAATGGAACTAGTAGTGGTCACCTTCCTCCCTGGGGTGTTGAGAGAATTCATTAGCTAACATTAGTAAAGTGCATTGAAAATACTGAACCAGATCCTGGCCTCCAATAAGGCCTGCACTAACAGGACAGCTGGGGATTAGCCCAGCTCTATACCTTCCTCCCCTGGCTCCAGGGTTTGTGCTGGAGACATGTCAAGAGAGAGGGATGGAATGAGTTGCTCTTCATCATAAGCACCACCATGAAACCCCAACCCAAATGCAAAGTGTCACTGTAAAAATCTATGGTAATTATAAATACAAAGAGATGGATATTCTTCCCTGCTCCCCTGTTCTCCCCCAAGCCTAATCTCTCATCTCTCCCCTCCTTACTTGTATGGGCTGTTGATGAGGTCCCCTCCCCATTCCATATCCTCCGAGCAATTCAGGACATTGCTGCAAGCATCCAGCAAAAGCTGAGTGAAGCTGACCAGGGAGTCCTGGACCAGGAAGCGCACAGAGTCTTGCAAGTTGAACTTGATGAGCTCCATCAGCTTATGTAGCTTGGACATCTGGTATACACCCCAGTTGGACTGATACAGATTGTACCACCCTTTACCAATCTCCCTCAGACTGCTCTTTACTGCTATCTTGAGAGTATTGATCCAGGTGTCCTTGAGAAACATCTGAACCTAGAACAAAGAAACATGCAGTGAAGAATTTATCCTCAGAGGACTGATGGGAAAACAATAGGGCGACTATTGACCACTGGCAGGGACCACTAGTGCCCAGTCCAATACCAATCTGCTGTGAAACAAGTCCTGTCATCTCCGATCCATTTTGGTTGATCAATAACCCTCATATTTATGGATACATACCCAACATATTATATATCTAGTTCCTTAACAAAGGGTCATGAAAAGGCCTGCTGTTGAGAAAACAGTAGAGCTGTGCTTCTCCATTTCACCTAAGCTTCTGCTTTCTATCCCTGTTGTTACAAATTAGACCAGAGGGGACCATTATGATCATCTTTTAGTCTGACATCTTCCATAACACAGGTCACAGAACTTCCCTGAAATACTTCTTTGATCTAGGGTATGTCTTTTAGAGAAACATCCAGAGATGGAGAATCCACTACAACTTACCAAGGACAGAGTCCCTGCAGCTTGTAAGTATGGCTTACATTCTGTTTTCTGATATGTATGACTTTACATTTGGCCATCTTAAAATACATTGTTTGCTTGTGCCCAGTTTACCAAGTAATCCAGATTGCTCTGGATCAGTCCTCTTCATTATTTACCGCTCTCCTAGTCAGGGCTGGCTCCAGGGTTTTTGCCGCCCCAAGCAGGCCCCTCCCCAAAAGCCGCGATCTGCGATGGCAATTCGGCAGGAGGTCCTTCACTCCGAGCCGGAGTGAGGGACCCTCCGCCGAATTGCCGCCAAATAGCTGGACGTGCCACCCCCCTCCGGAGTGGCCGCCCCAAGCACCTGCTTGTTAAGCTGGTGCCTGGAGCCGGCCCTGCTCCTAGTTTCCAATTTACTATTCCCCATAGTTTTCTACAGAACAGTATCAGAAGCTGTATTTCATAGGGGTCCCCCATAAAACTCTCTGTAAAATATGACTGAGAAATGAGGGATGCACATTTGTCTTCTTTTGGAACTGATTAAAGTGATCGGAAGGTGCTAACTGAAGGGCAGCAGACTCCTGCAATGCTTTGATTCATTAAAATGCTACTAAGGGTATGTCTACACTACGAGAGTAGTTTGATTTTACTTAAATCGAATATGTGGAATCGATATTACAAAGTCGAACGTGTGTATCCACACTAAGGACAGTAATTCGACTTTGTGAGTCCACACTAACGGGGCAAGCGTCGACATTGGAAGCGGTGCACTGTGGGCAGCTATCCCACAGTTCCCGCAGTCCCCGCTGCCCATTGGAATTCTGGGTCGAGCCCCCAATGCCTTCTGGGGAAAAAAATGTGTCGAGGGTGGTTTTGGGTAACTGTCATCATCCAACCGTCACTCCCGCCCTCCCTCCCTGAAAGCGCCGGCGGGAAATCAGTTCGCGCACTTTTCTGGTCAGTGACAGCGCGGACGCCACAGCACTGCGAGCATGGAGCCCGCTGCGACCATCGCTGCAGTTATGGCCGTTGTCAACACCTTGCACCTTATCATCCACCTTTCCCAGAGGCAGATGCTGAGAAATCGGGCGAGGAGGCTACGGCAGCGCAGTGAGGACCTGAACTCTGAGAGTGGCACAGACCTGTCACAAAGCACGGGACCCCGCGCCAAGGACATCATGGTGGCAATGGGTCATGTTGATGTTGTGGAACGGTGATTCTGGGCCCGGGAAACAAGCACGGACTGGTGGGACCGCATAGTGCTGCAGGTCTGGGATGAATCACAGTGGCTGCGAAACTTTCGCATGCGGAAGGGGACTTTCCTGGAACTTTGTGAGTTGCTGTCCCCTGCCCTGAAGCACAAGGACACCCAGATGCGAGCAGCCCTGACTGTCCAGAAGCGAGTGGCCATAGCCCTCTGGAAGCTTGCAACGCCAGACAGCTACCGGTCAGTCGCGAACCACTTTGGCGTGGGCAAATCTACCGTGGGGGTTGTTGTGATGCAAGTAGCCAACGCAATCGTTGAGCTACTGCTCTCAAAGGTAATGACCCTCGGAAACGTGGAGGTCATCATAGATGGCTTCGCCGCGATGGGATTCCCAAACTGCGGTGGGGCTATAGATGGAACTCACATCCCTATCCTGGGACCGGACCACCAGGCCAGCCAGTACATTAACCGAAAGGGCTACTTTTCAATGGTGCTGCAAGCACTGGTGGACCATAGGGGATGTTTTACAAACATCAACGTCGGATGGCCGGGCAAGGTTCATGACGCTCGTGTTTTCAGGAACTCTGGTCTGTTTAGACGGCTGCAGGAAGGTATTTACTTCCCGGACCACAAAATAACTGTTGGGGATGTGGAGATGCCTATAGTGATCCTCGGGGACCCAGCCTACCTGCTAATGCCCTGGCTCATGAAGCCCTATACAGGCACCCTGGACACTGAAAAAGAACTCTTCAACTACTGGCTGAGCAAATGCAGAATGGTGGTGGAGTGTGCTTTTGGCCGTCTCAAGGGGAGATGGAGAAGCTTACTGACTCGCTCTGATCTCAGCGAAACCAATATCCCCATTGTTATTGCAGCTTGCTGTGTGCTCCACAATCTCTGTGAGAGCAAGGGGGAGACCTTTATGGCGGGGTGGGAGGTTGAGGCAAATAGCCTGGCTGCTGATTACGCCCAGCCAGACAGCCGTGCGATTAGAAGAGCCCAGCGGGACGCACTCTGCATCCGGGAGGCTTTGAAAGCTAGGTTCCTGAGTGAGCAGGGTAACCTGTGACTATTAAGTTTGTTTACAGAGAAGCTGAACCTGCCCCCGTTTCTTTACCCGATTAATGTTCACTATCCTCTCCAGTTACATACCCCCTTAACCCCGTTGCCCCCCTTCCAACACACGTTTAAAAATAAAATCACTTGAAATTTGTTAATGAACACCGTTTTCTTTATTACTGTTTTCGCGGTAAAGTGTTGAACCTGGGACGCAGACTGTGGTGGGGAGCGGGTGTAGTGTAGTGATGCAAAGGACGCTTCTAAACTCGAGGAATGACAGGCTCCGCACTGGTGGACTGGTTGTTTCAACGGAGCCTGACACCCCTCCTGTTCGGGACTCTGTGTGTGGGGGCTATGTGACTTTGTGGCAGGGGGAGGACGGTTACAGATCCCCTGCTGCGTGGCTCTGTGATCCAGGATAAGGACCGCTGCATAAGATCTCTAACCGCCCTCCCCTGCCACAAAGTGACATAGCCCCCCCCCACACACAGAACATCAAAACCACCTCCCAGACTGACCAGGGTAACTAGTGACTGCAATGTGTGTGTGCCCTGCTGCTGAACCTGCCCCCGCGTCTGTACCCTGGTAAAGGTGACTGTCCTGTCCAATTACCAACCCCTTCCCCCCCTTCAAACAGACTCTCCTGTAAAAGAACATGATGGAAACAGTAATTAACAGAAACGTATTTTTTATTAGCAACTACACATGAAACTGGGGGATGAAACTGGGACGGGGGCTTGGGTGAGGCGGGAAGGAAAGGGCTTATCAAATTTTGGGGAATGACAGCCTTCTGGTACTTGAGCAGTCTGCAGGGGTGGAGTGAGAGTTTTCACGGACTCTGCCGCCCCTCCTTCTTGGGACTTTGGGTGAGGGGGGTATGGGACTTTGTGGCGGGGGAGGGCGGTTAGAGATAGACTGCAGCGGGGCTCTGTCCTCCTGCCTCCGGTCCTGCAGAACATCCACAAGGCGCCGGAGCGTGTCCGTTTGCTCCCTCATTAGTCCAAGCAGCGTTTGAGTCGCCTGCTGGTCTTCCTGCCATCACCTCTCCTCCCGTTCAATGTGTGATCGGTGGATTTGGGACAAGTTCTCCCTCCACTGGGTCTGCTGGGCTGCCTGGGCTCGGGAGCAGACCATAAGTTCCGAGAACATGTCCTCCCGTGTCCTCTTCTTCCTACGCCTAATCTGCGCTAGCCTCTGGGAGTGTGATGCCAGGGTAGGTCGGGAGACAGTCGCAGCTGTGGGATGGGAAAAAGGGAGTGAATTCCTCAGAAAGATAAATTTAGTTGTGAACAAATAACATAGTCTTTCGCTGTGAACAAGACCATGCACAGCACCTATCACATGCGCACTCAGGACAAGGTCGAATTTTCGGCCTTTGCATTCAGTGCCTGGGGTCTTGCAGTGCAGATCAGACAAGCGGGGCAGGACAGCAGAATTTGTGTAGCAGGCCGACATGGTAAGCCGTAGACTTGTGGCTGCTTAAAACTTTAATAATAGCACTGGCCTCCTTTCACGTTCAAAGCAATGCCAGTCCCTGCTGCCAGCAATCCGGCAAGCATGAACTCTGCCCCTGTCCCACCCCCTCGCGGCTGTCCCAGGGAAAGATCCCTGTATGCTGCCCCTCTCCCGCCTCCACCGCGTGGCTGTAAACCGCCGGTTACAGTTCTGTAAAGGAACAGGCAAGCAGTCCCAATACTAACATTCCCCTACCTAATTCAAAGCAGGTCACCATGAGCGACATCACTCTGATGAGGATATCAGAGACGGAGAAAGAAAGAATGCTTCGGGAAAGCATGCAAAGACCAGGGCCATATGCCGCCATGCTCTGCAAGGCAATGATCCCGGAGTACTTGCTTGTCTCCTGGCGCGGAAACGTTTCGTACCACGGAGGACCCAATAAGGCCGCTCTCCCCAGGAACCTGATGCAAAGGCTTTCCAATTACCTCCAGGAGAGCTTCGTGGAGATGTCCCAGGAGGATTACTGCTCTATCCCCGGACATATAGACCGGATTTTACTGTAGCTGCACTGGCAGGGACTAAACAGTAGAGCGCCTAGGGCAAACCAATCATGCTAAAGCGGACATTGTTAGATTTTTTTCAGTAGTTGCACTGCCAAGTACTGAAACGTTAAGCGCCTAGGGCAAAGTAATCATACAAAACCCATTGTTAATATTGTTAATATTCCTGTTCTGTTAAAAATAAATGTTTACATGTTTAAAACACTTACCAACAGATCCTTCCCCTGATTCTGTGTCCAGGTTAACGCCTGGGGATGGCTGGTATGGGATCTCTGTAAGGGTGATGAAGAGATCCTGGCTGTCGGGGAAATCAGCGTTGTAAGCGCTGTCGACTGCCTCGTCCTCCTCATCTCCTTCCTCATCTTCCCCGTCCGCTAACATGTCCGAGGAACCGGCCGTCGACAATATCCCATCCTCAGAGTCCACGGTCAGTGGTGGGGTAGTGGTGGCGGCCGCACCTAGAATGCAATGCAGTGCCTCGTAGAAACGGCATGTCTGGGGCTGGGATCCGGAGCGTCCGTTTGCCTCTTTGGTCTTCTGGTAGCCTTGTCTCAGCTCCTTGATTTTCACGCGGCACTGCGTTGCATCCCGGCTGTATCCTCTCTCTGCCATGGCTTTTGAGATCTTCTCGTAGATCTTTGCATTCCGTTTTTTCGATCGCAGCTCGGAAAGCATGGACTCATCGCCCCACACAGCGATCAGATCCAAGACTTCCCGATCAGTCCATGCTGGGGCCCTCTTTCTATTCTGAGATTGCATGGCCATCTCTGCTGGGAAGCTCTGCATCGTTGCCAGTGCTGCTGAGCTCGCCAAGATGTCCAAACAGGAAATGAGATTCAAACTGCCCAGACAGGAAAAGGAATTCAAATTTTCCCAGGGCTTTTCCTGTGTGGCTGGTAAGAGCATCCAAGCTCGGACTGCTGTCCAGAGCGTCAACAGAGTGGTGCACTGTGGGATAGCTCCCAGAGCTATTACCGTCGATTTCCATCCACACCTAGCCTAATTTGACATGACCATGTCAAATTTAGCGCTACTCCCCTCGTTGGGGAGGAGTACAGAAGTCGAATTTAAGAGACCTCTATGTCGAACTAAATAGCTTCGTTGTGTGGACGGGTGCAGAGTTAATTCGATGTAACGCTTCTAAATTCGACATAAACTCCTAGTGTAGACCAGGCCTAAGAGTCAAACTTGTTATATGGACTTCTGCTATTTGCGTGTAGAAATCAAATTTCAACAGTGCAAAGGGAGACAGCATTTTCTCATTGATAGAGTACAGGACTGAGGGTCAGGAGGGTTGGGGTTCTTATACAGTAACCCCTCACTTAACGTTGTAATTATGTTCCTGAAAAATGCAACTTTAAGTGAAACGATGTTAAACATCCAATTTTCCCATAAGATTTAATGTAAATGCGGGGGGTTAGGTTCCAAGGAAATTTTTGGGGGGCAGACAAAAAGGCATTATATACTGTACAGTACTGTACTGTACTATGGTTGGGAAGTGCTCCTGGCTTACCCCACACAGGCACAGCCAGCTGCAGGCAAGGACATTAGGAAACACCTTCGCAGCAGCAGAGGCAGCTTCCCCAGAGAAGAACAGGCACCGACTTTGCCAGGAATGCTCCAGGCCCGCCTCTTCCTGTCCCCGCTCCACTCCAGGTCCACCTCTTCCCACCCCCACTCCACCTCCTCTCCGGAGCACGCCGCATCCCCGCTCCTTCCCTCCCACCCCCGAAAGTCCTAAGTGCCACCAAACAGCTGTTTGGAGGCGCTTAGAACTTTTGGGGTGGGGGAGGGAAGGAGCGAAGACGCGGCGCTTCCCCGCTCCTCCCCCTCCCTCCCAGCGCTATGCACTTAGGACTTTCTGGGAGGGAGGGGGAGGAGTGGAGACACGGCCTTTCCCCGCTCCTCCCCCTCCCTCCCAGCTGTTTGGCAGTGGGGGAAGCGCTGGTAGGGAGGAGGAGGAGGTGGAGAAGAGGAACTTGTTCAATGCTCCCTTGTAAAGTTGCTGCTCTTCCACAGAATCTTACAAGCAGTGGACAGAGCAGGCCTCCAAACGACGTTATAAGGGAGCATTGCACAACTTTAAACGAGCATGTTCCCTAATTGAGCAGCGACATAACTTTGAAACAACGTTAAGCGGTAGGACGTTAAGTGAGGAGTCACTGTAAACACTCTGCCTATTAAAATGAAACACTCTTTTCCGGGCTGGTTCATATCCCAGATTGGGTGGCCTTGGGCAAGTCTCTCAACTTCTCCCTGCCTCAGTTTCCCATGAGGATAAAGCAGCCTCGTACAGTGTATGAAAGTCCTCTGACGAAAGATAGAAGAGATTTATAAGGTTTTATTGTTTTACTCTATGGTTGTTAGTAACTAAAACTTTTTCACTAAATAGTGTGAAAAAAATCTAACAAAACTAATAAGAACTCAGAAAAATTCTGTTTTTTCATTATCCCTGTGGTTAAAGAAGTGAGGGGATCTTAAGAAAAATCAGTATTTTTAGTGGAATCAAAGCTCTGGTTCCTTATAACAATAAGGGGAGAAGGAACAACAATTTGGAAATCTACAATGCAGATTTTGCTCCATGTTTTTTAGAAAAGCTTTGTCCAGTTGCAATAAATCAATTATACAATTGCTAAGATCTGTCTGGCTTGGTCTGGTTGGTATATGCTAAGAGCCCTGTTGATTGTTCTGTATCTCCCCTCCCCTTAAGCGAATGTTCCCTCCCTGCCCTTCCTTACCTGGGTGAAGGTCTGCGTCTGGATCTGTTCAAACTCCTCTAGCCGGCCATACTTAGACAAGGTTGAATGAAACAGAGACATGGCTGCAGCTTTGTTGCACTCATCCCGCACCTGCGATAAGGCAAGGATGACTTCTGGCCTGGTCAGTAGCGAGACAAAAATAAAAGATGCCCGTTGCTCATCAAATGGATAGTCTGGGATCTTGACCAGCCCTGCCAGCAAAAGAGAGTGTGTCATTTTAAGAGGAAGAGCATTTGCAATCCCTTTTTAAGTTGGGACCAACATATGGCTTGATCCCATAACACTTTACTCATGTGAGTAGTCCTTACATACATAAGTAGTCCCAGCAGACACCAAGTGTTCTGCCTATTTGAAGCTGGATGAAAGGGCTGGTGTTGGCACCAAAGGTTCCACTTCCCCACTTTAGGGGACTTCATAACTAACAAACATCTGCCCTGTCCGTGCACAGAAATGGAGCCCTGACCCCAGGACAGTTCTGATGTTCTGACTCATAGGTCCTCCATCATGAGGTTCTTTTTGTTATGGCAGGAATGGCCCAGGGGTGGGGGCCATGTCCCACAATGGGACTGTGCAGAGGCTGCCACAAAGAAGAAATCAAGATTCTGAACATGAATGAAAATGAGAGGCCTCCTCGCTCCCAAACATGGCCTTGAAACCTCCACTGTTTGCCCCCAGCATTCCAGCCACTGTTAATAAAGCTGGACTGCCCATGGAATGCCTCAGCTTGTGCAATCTCACTCAAAGTGCCAAGGACAAATTCTGTTCCCAGATACATATATACAGTTTCCAAGGATCATTCATAACCTAACCCACTAATGTAAAGGAGTTCTCCATGCATGCATCTAATTTGGCTGTCTGCTGGTCCCCCAGAATAACTGGCAAACATACCACCTTGTACATCCTCTTGCATTATAAACCTGTGTGTCTGAAAGTCTCCCACAATAATGAAGAAATCAATTCACAGAAGGATCCTTGCAACCCAACTGGAGCACAACTTTCTTCACCAGATCCCATACCTCTTTCTGGCACCTTCTCCTCCTCTTTCTCTGGCAGGGTGACATATGAAAACGTCTGGGGCTTGGATGTGATGACTCCATCAAAGATAATCTTGTTCATGGTGCGTTCATAGTCTAGGCTCACCTCCTTTTCCAGGCATTGCAGACAGTTCAACACACTGATGACGATTATAAAATGAATAAACAGTGACCACTCAGATCTGCACCAATCCTCAAAGCCTTATCCCCAATTTATTTCTCCTGGGTTCACTTACACTTAGCTTGCTCACTAAAAATATCTGAATTACATTAGCAGAGCTATGGAGGCCCAGGAACAGAACAGCAGATAATGCTGCAGGTTTGAGGTTCATTGGCAGAGTGTGGGGCCACAGGACAAAATAGTGACGTTGCAAAGGTGTCCCAACCAGCTGGGTGGTATGTGAGTGTGAGAGAGGACCAGATTTGAAACCAGAACTAGCACTCCTTTCTCTCTCCTCCTTGCCCTCCAGTTGTTAAGCTGTCTCCGTACTAGTCTGTTCTGCTTGCACTGGTTGCAGCAAAGTGAAACTGACTAGCAGCTGATTAGGATCATCATATCTGAATCGCTGCTACAGAACAAAGTGGAAGGGAAATAAGGTTTGGACAGAGGGATGTGAGAAGAAAAGTATTACAAAGGGGGAAGAAAAACAACCTAAGGGTTGGAGAAAGCTGTGTGTGAATGCTAAGAATGCTTGAGGTATATGTGCCGTCTTCCCAAATGCTCCTCCGAATATTTACTGAAAGTATAAAATTCCTGATTTTCCTGATCATGAACTCCAGCTGCCATTATCCTATAATGTTATTGTCTTTCACTCCAAGCAGAGTACTTCTCTCTGGCTACATCTCTGTTCATAAACAGAGACCTTACTCTCCAGTCAAGGCTGCTAGACCACACAGCTCTTCACACCTCCACGTTTCTGAAGGGGGTCAATGCAGTTGTTCATTCCAAGGGACTGAAGGCAATACCACCACTGGTAGATGATGATTCAGTAAGCCCAGGGACTCTAAAACTTTTCCCTAGCCTAGGCTGTATCTCAGCAGAGAAACTGTCTCATTTCTAACCAGGTTACTCCTTTCCTTTTCTATTTGATTACACAAGATCCCTATGCATATTTTCTTTTAATTTGACGATCAGCCACAAAGGCAGCTGGCACCAGACAACGGGACAGCTCTCTGCTGACCACCAGGAAGCACTCTGCAGAGAGCTGGTCGTCCATAGCCTAATGTAGGGACCGTTGACAATCTGTGCTCTGGAAGCTGTTTCCAGTGCCTGTAACTGAAAATGTGCAGCTCCTATGAAAGTTTCCGTCTCTCGGCATTATCCTACTGTGACACTCTGTACCCAAAGCAACACCCTGGCGCTCCCATATTCACCAGTGTTATATAATTGCAACAAATCTTGTACAAAATATGTCATGTGAGGTGTCAATGGAAAAGTTATGGTTTGCTGAATATGATTATCCTATTTGTATGCAAGTATCATTTTTGTATCTGAAGTTAGAAATATTGACTTTATACCAGTATTTCAAATGTGTTTGCTCCTGGTTAACACCCACAAGGTAGTTTACATCCAGTCTTGCCAGCACATTGTGGATAAACCATTCAAGGTGATGGCCCATCAGGAAATACAATAGGCCATAAAAGAAGCTTACTCCCACCTGATGAACTTTTCTGTGAATGTTCTAGCCAGAATATAGGTAATGGCCCCTGCCATGATTCATTGAAGTATGCAAGGGCATGTGACCAGCTCATGTGACACAGGACTCCATCTTGTGCCTATACTTTTCCACTAACTGTGCTGGGGGCTTTGTTTGGGACAATGAAGTTCCCTCCACAAGGCAGAAACTATAAAGGGGGAAGTGACATCATCACTTGGCCTCACTCCCCCCACAACTCAACACCTGGAACCTTAGGAACAAGGACTGAACTGAGGATGTGGTCCCAGGCTGAGGGATTTCTAGCCTGTGTATGGAAGATTAGTGGACTGTTTGTACCATCAGGGTGAGACACTTCTTGATTCAAATCCTACCTAGTGTATAGAACTTAGATTGCAATTTTATTTTATTTCTTAGGTAACCAACTTTGACCTGTATGTTATTTCTTAGATTTTTAAGTGATTATATCTTTCTGTAGTTAATAAATTTGTTTTATATTTTTTTACCTAAAATGGTGTGTTGTTTGAAGTCCAAAGGGAAATCTGCTCAAGAACAGGGGCTGGTGCAATGACCTCTCCACATTGAAGGAGGCGTGTATGGGGTAATAAACGTACACTGGTCAGGCTTCTGACCAGGGCAAGACAGTACAGCTCTGGGGTCCTAGGCTGGGGAACTGTGGGGAACTGGCTGGAGCCTCTCTATTATTGGTTCATGGGTGGCTGGTAAAAGCACTCATGTAACACAGCTGGGTGTGTCCCTGCCTGTGAATGTTTGTGTGAGGGCAGATCTGGAGGGATCTGCAGCTTGTGTGAGAGCAGCACAGTGTGAGAGGGAGCCCAGGTAAGTAAGACAAAGGTACCCCAGCAGTACCCCAGTTCCAGGTTGCACCCCAGGGAAGTCAGTCACACTGTGCAGACATCCAGTACAGTACACTGAAAGCACAGCCATGATCTGAGTCTTTCAATGAGCCTCTTCTAGCCCCCAGGGAAGAATCAATGGGATACTCACCGTATCTCCTTTCTCAGGTGTGAAGTGCTCATTGCCAGCTGCTTCATTCTACCTAGGCTCTTCTCATCAATGCTCCTCAGCCCATCCACGGGCATGCAGTCCACATACAGATTGTACCGCAACAGCGCCTGTGTTTCCTTACACAGGGTATTGGCAGAAACCACTCGCTGGGCAAATACATGGGGGTCTTCCGCAAGAAACAGCAGACGGACTCGTGGCACCCAGTACTGACATGGCATAAGAGGGGCTCTCCCTGGGAGGAAAGAAGGGAAGACATAAATAACACACATTGGGGTCCACAGTGAATGCAGAAATCAGATTCCCTATTTATTGTAGCCAATAGATTGAATATAAAATCAAGGTCAGGCTGATGGGGTGGTGGCAGTACAAGAGGCTGCCAAATGAGGAATCAGAGTTCAGGTCTCGGTTGGCAGGGGATTGCAGTGCTGAAATGGCAGCATCCTTAACCTCTGCAAATGGTGAGTACTTCGAATATCCCCAAATTACCCACATTACCCCCGAATGGCATTGGTTCCAGAAAGAATCATGTCCAGCCCTCCAATGGTGGGGAAGGAGAGGGAAAAGTATTATCACAATGCAGGGCCCTGGTGGTGGAAAAGGAAGCAAACAGGGGTAAATGAACGTCTCCCATCTCCTAATGAACCCTAGTCAGAACACACCTTCTGGAGTTACTCCTCCATTTAGAATAGGCCTCCCTTCTTCATCCCGTACCATTCCCCTCTTGTTTGTCTTATGTACCAAGTACAGTTTTGTCTCCTTGTCGTAATCCAGGACGCCAACGCTGACCCACTTATAGATCAACTCGTGGTTTTTGGGATCCTCTGATGAAAGATATAATCATTACAATTCACAAAAGTAAAATGCCTGCAAGCCACATGGAAACATTTTTTAAAACACCATTATAGAGGCTAAAAGGATATGTAAACCACAAATAAAAACAAACAAACAGTAAGACAACAACAACAAAATCATCATGGCTAAACAGAGTAAATGAGGCAGTTAGAGACAAAAAGACATCTTTTAAACATTGGAAGTCAAATCCTACTGAGGAAAATCGAAAGGAACATAAACTCTGGCACGTCAAGGATAAATATATAATTAGGCAAGCCAAAAAAGAATTTGAAGAGCAACTAGCAAAAGGCACAAAAACTAACAGCAATTTTTTTTTTAAATACATCAAAAGCAGGAAGCCTGCCAAGCAACCAGTGCTAAAGGATCACTCAAGGAAGACAAGACCACCGAGGAGAAGCCAAATAACTTCTTTGTATCTGTATTCAATGCAGAAGTTGTGAGGGAAATTCCCACACCCGAGCCATTCTTTTTAGGTGACAAATTTGAGTAACTGTCCCAGACTAAGGTGTCAATAGAGGAGGTTTTGGCACAAATTGATAAATTAAACAGTAATAAGTCACCAGGACCAGATGGGATTCATCCAAGAATTCTGAAGGAACTTAAAAGTTGAAATTGCAGAACTACTAGCTGTGATACATCACCTACCGCACCAGCCTCCGATTGGAGGATAGCTAATATAATGCTGATTTAAAAAAAAAAAAAAAAAAAAGCTCCAGAGGGGATCCTGGCAATTACAGGCTTGTAAGACTAACTTCAGTACCAGGCAAATTGGTTGAAACTATAGTAAAGAACAAAATTATCAGAAGCACAGATGAACACGATGTGTTGGGGAAGAGTCAACATGGTTTTTGAAAAGGGAAATCATGCCTCCCCAATCTATTAGAATTCTTTGAGGGAGTCAACATACATGTGGAAAAGGGTGTTCAGTATGATCAGTGGATACTGTGTATTTGGACTTTCAGAAAGCATTTGACAAGGTCCCTCACCAAAGGCTCTTAAGCAAAGTAAGCTGTCATGGGATAAGAGGGAAGGTTCTCTCATGGATCAGTTACTGGCTAAAAGACAGGAAACAAAGGGTAGGAATAAACGGTCAGTTTTCACAGTGGAGAGAGATAAATACCAGGGCCCACAACGATATGTACTGGGACCAGTGCTCGTCAATGTATTCATAAAAGATCTGGAAGAGGGGTTAACTGAGGTTGCAAAGTTTGCAGACGATACAAAATCACTCAACAGCTAAGTCCAAAGTTGACAGAGAGGACTTACAAAGGGATCTCATAAAACTGGGTGACTGGGCAACAAAATGGTGAATGAAATTCAGCATTGATAAATACAAAGTAATGCACATTGGAAAACATAATCTCAACTATTCATGCAAAATGATGAGGTCTAAATGAGATGTAACCAGCAGAAAGAGAGCTTGGAGTTATTGTGGATTGGATAGTTCTCTGAAAAACACCTGCGCAATGTGCAGCGGCAATTAAAAAAACTAATGGAATGTTAGGAACTATTAGGAAAGGGATAGATAACAAGACAGAAAATATCACAATGCCACTATATAAAGCCACGGTACACACACATACTGTGTGCAGTTCTGGTTGCCCCATCTCAAAAAGGATATATTGGAATTGGAAGCAGCATAGTGAATGGAAACAAAAATGATTAGGGGTATGGAACAGCTTCCATGTGAGCAGAGATTAAAAAGACTGGGATTGTTCAACTTAGAAAAGAGATGACTAAGGGGGGATATGATAGAGGCCTATCAAATCATGAATGGTGAGGAGAAAGTGAAAAAGAAGTGTTATTTATCCGTTCACATAATACAAGATAACCATGTGAACCATCTATTCACATAACACAAGATAAACACATAACCATGGGTCACCCAAGGAAGTACTTTTTCATACAACGCACAGTCAACCTGCGGAGCTCATTGTCAGGGAATGTTGTGACGGCCAAAAGTATAAGTGGGTTCAAAAAAGAATTAGATAAGTTCATGGTGGATAGGTCCATCAAGGCTATTAGCCAATATAGTCAGGGATACAGCCCATTGCTCTGGGTGTCCTAAATCTCTGAGTGCTAGGAGCTGGGACTGGATGACGGGAGATGTTTTACTCTATAAATTGCCCTGTTCTGTTCATTCCTTCTCAAGCATTTGTCACTGGCCAATGGAACACAAGATCCTTGGCTAGATGGACCATTGGTCTGACCCAGTATGACTGTTCTTAGGCTCTTATGTTCTAAAAAGGGTTTAGTTGATTCTCAGGTATTTCCCAATGAAAATAACTGGGCTGAAGTTGCTCCTCTTCACTGTCATATGTCCCGTAAGGTCAACCTCATTTGCTCTGAGCTGAAGATTTCTTTAAAAAATAAATAAATACATAAAATAAAGTGCCCAGCACAACAATGCAGAATAGTCATGCATGCAATTGCTTCCTGACATTTGCTCCATGTGTTCTTCCTGTCGTTTAAGTTCTGGAACAACAGGACTGGATAACACACACAGTGGCTCCGATTTTCAGTAGACCCTCAACTTGGCCTCCAGTTTTGCACCCACAGGTAAACACGGACATGTTTCATAGTATTTAGACTTCTAACTTATTGATTTGCAGGTCTGATCAGGGAATAAACATTTAAGTACTATAAAATTAGCCTGCAATTATTTCCAGGCACAGAAATGTGGTTGCAAAATCAGAAGCTATTTCTAAAAACAAGATCCAATGAATGCGTGGCAGATCTGAGAGCAGAACTCAGTTCTCCTTACTCCTAGTCCCCTCCTCTAACCACTAGAGCCTGTTACCCAAGTACTCACTCTCATTTAATCATCTCTGTGTTCCATTCATCAGCATTATATTCATCTAAGTTGGAAAGTTCCATTCCAAATGCTAACCATTCTATTGCAACGATCCTGTAAGTGTCATTAGCCCAATGTCACTGTGTAGAGCACCCAAACTATAGCTCAGTCATGCTTTACCGTGTCCCAGTTGATCATCTGTAGGTAAAAGTGCTTTTCCAGGAACTGGTTTTCTGTCTTGAGATCCTGGCTCCAACCCCAGCAAGAGCCACTCTTCTGGAGTCCGGCAGTCATACTCTTCATCATCAAATATCTACATAGGCAAGACATTGTAAGCAACGGAAATGAATCCCTGCTTGGGGAAGAAGATAACAACATGGCATAGAAATTTATGAGAGGAAAAGAAACACGCACTCCCTGAATTTTATATAACGGGGGAAACAGCAAAGGTGCAGAAACTGCATAATGTGTTGCCTTATGAAGGACTTATTTCCAAAGGTGGCATCTAGACTAGTCCCTCTCTTCTAGATAGTAGAGATGGGGAGGAGACTCTCAACTGGAGAAGTCCCAGCAACCAATGCTGCCGACAGTTGCATTCAGAAGGAAATCTGAATTTGTGTAATAATGGTATTAAAGAAGCCTAAACCACTGTCTTTGGAACAGTCCTGCGAGATGCTGAGCACCTTCAAGTCCCATTGACTGTAATTAAAGTTGTGGGCACTCATTAACTTACAGGGGGTGCTCAGCACCGTGCAAGATTGACTCCGATGGATCCCAGCCCCCATGGCTTCTATTCTAAAATAGTCACCTGCTCATCTGTTTCTTACTAAATCATGTGCCCTGCTCTTTTCAGTGAGTCCCGAGAGCGTCAGTAGTAATGCACATGACAGTTCTGAAGCTGCTCGCTTACCTGCAGTGGGAGGTAGATGGGAAAGAGAGGATCTCTCTTTTGCTCAATGGCTGGCATATTGTCAGGGTCTTGGTGCCTGGGCATCAGCTGATTGGAATCTATCCCCTTTTTGGCTAAGAGCTGAGCAATATCTAGTTTGAGATATAGCCGTCTTCTCCTAGTTAGGCGTCAATGAGATTGAATGGTTATGCTTAATGAAGTTATATGAATTGTCATTATTCAATTGTCTTTCAGTCTGCTACAGGGAAGAACATCTGTGCTAATAACTACAGGTTCAATATGGCACCAATGCAGTAACAATTGGACACTACCCAGAAGGCAGAACAGACCAATGGAACTTTTAATACTTACTGAACAACATACTGTGGGTGAGATTTTCTAAAGCGCTCAGGGTTGGCCTAACTCTGCACCCACTGACTTCAGTGGGAGTTTTACCATTGACCCCAGTGGAAGCCGGGTTAGGCCAAGGCTGAGCACTTTGAAAATTCCTTCCTAAGACATTTATTCTAGGGGATCATTCCTGCATTGTCAGAGGTGGGCTGGGTGATCTCAGAGGTCTTTCCCATCTCCAACATCTACAAAGCAAAATAAGCTTAAGTCATTCTGTCAACATGTGATCCTCTCTCTACGCAGCCTAAGTCAACAGCGTTGTGCAGGTGGCAAGGGGTAACGCTAAACCCTACAATAAAACACTGTCCCTCTTGAAACATTATCTACATAGCACTTCCGCATCTTCAGAGCGAAATTCAATATCTGGTACTTGTGTGGCTATTCGATGTATACAACAGCTATCACATTGTCCCCCTTCTTGAGGTTACCTCTCTATCTCAATCTTCCGAGGGCACTGTCCTGGCAACCCCTGAAAGGGAAGCTGCACCTTTGGCTTA
Organism: Terrapene triunguis; assembly: GCF_002925995.2. NCBI lineage: Eukaryota > Metazoa > Chordata > Testudines > Emydidae > Terrapene > Terrapene triunguis. The sequence goes on along the minus strand of NW_020664586.1, from coordinate 4,494,546 downwards.
AACGCTTGCAGTGGGAAGTCTGACTTGGCCAGGATCTCAGTGGTTGGTCCAATCACTTGTTTGTCCAGGTAAGATTCAATGTTCTCGGGAGTCTCAAATGTTGTGACTGACATCAAACAAAAAAACAAGCAAAGTCCTAAGTTCATAAAACAATGTATCTATGTTCACATGCACATTCAGACAGAAAAACTATGCCACCCCTTAGGGTGCACATGTGGGCAATCTGCAAGAGGCAGAGCAACCGTACTACATGAGTGAGTGGAGGAGTCAAGCAGACCCTGAGTCAGGTTGTCCTGATGAGTGGAAGCCAACCTTGTTTTCTCCCTAGCTTTCTTTGTTTGTGTGCTTATACATGTTATTGTGTTTATATAATACCAAAACAACACTATGGGCTCAGTGACAGCAATAATGGGCATTAAGAATTACTATAAAGTATGTGGACTGCGGATAGGGCTTTAGACTGGGACTCAGGAGACCTGGGCAAAACCCTTAATCTACCCAGTACTTCAGCTCCCCATTCGTAGAATCGAGAAGATACCCTCACGATAATCCTGTAGGAAAGTAAGATTCATTAATAACTGAGGTGCTCAGATACTATGGTGATGAGAGGCATATAAATCTAGACTGAGAGCAAGTCAGATAACCAGTAAATTCTGAAGGGCTTACTCATGTTTTATTCAGGCAAACCTCAAAAGGAGTCAGTTATTCAGTTCTCACTCAGGCAAAATTTCCATTCGCTTCAACCGGAATTTGTCTGATTAAGGCCTGAATACAAACTGACTAACAATCTCAGGACTTTGGCCTATTGTCTTCAGTGGGAAGTGTGCTCTAACAACAAGTAAAGATCTCCAAGGCTTTGACCCAAAGAAAATCATCATCTTAGATAACCTATAAATAAAACATAAATGTTTAGATGACTAAGTATACCATCATTAGCTGCAAATAAAAGAATTGCAAGAAGCTGGGAATTTGATGTTTTACCTGAAATAAGTAATTGGCTGCAAGATGTAAAGAGCATCATCTCCTTGGAGAGAGCCTAACACAGAGCTAAAAATAAGATAAAGGACTTTGAGGGAGTGTGGGATCTTTTCATCTCTTGCTTGAGAAACTTTCATACTGGTCAAGGAAAAACTTTGGATTTGGGGCCTTAAATTGGACACCTGGATGTGATTAAGGTTGTTAATGACTTTGGACCCAATCCTGCAACTTGCTCTGTGTACTTGGATCTTGGTGCCCATATAGAGCCCTACAGACATTAAAGCAATTATGCAGAGCAGTTTGCAGGATCGGGGCCTTTGAAACCAATTCTGTGAGGCACTGACCACCTGCAGCTTTCACTGAAAGCAAAATGCTGATGTCAATAATATTTCAGGATCAGAATCCTTGTAATACAAAAATACCAATCTAACATTCACTTTTTATAAAAATAACATTTAGACTAATGGAGATCAATACTAAACAGGCTGCTCTATATATTTAATCTCCTTTTTATTCATATAATTAATCAAATATTGTACAGAATCATGAATTGTCCATATCAATGTACAGGTTTATGATTTTTTTGAAGATTTGCTTTTACTGAAGAGTCAATGAAAGCACAGAGGTTTGAACAGAATATCTTTAACCCTGCACAAATGTTGATTTGGTTTCTTCACAGAACTGCCCTGGTTTACATCTACTGTCAGTAAATGCTATTATTCCCATGGTGGCATTCCACTTCATTGAAATCTATGAAGCTATTCATTGCAGCACTTTGTGCATTATCAGTTATTTATGTCAATACGTAATGTGTCATCAGCATTTATACTTACAGCCTGATTTTTTCCCCATTAAATAAGTAGAGTATCATAAATAAAGATCCGTCTCCACTTGTTAGGGATGAGTCGGTCTTATCAAGATTCACTTGTGGATGAAGTCATTTCCTCTTACTCAGGACAATAAATAGCACATCTAAAGCACAGTAAGGTGGTATATGGCTTCCATCTCTCCCCAGCCTACAATCCAAATAACCAGACTGCGTCCTGTGGGTCTGCCAGGCTCTGGGGAAGGGAAAGATCCTTTCCTCTCATAGCCAATCTCTATGGCCATACTCCAGCCTCCAGGACATGTGCACCACTTGCATGTGGGAACAGAGTGGCAGATCCCTTTTTCCAATACACAAAGCTCCACTGCAGAGTGAGTGTGGAGCTGGACTCCAGAACATGCAAAATGGGGTGGGGAGGGAAGATGAGGGGAGGGTGTACATTTCCTGCCTGGCCAACTCCGGCACCTCCCTCAGCAGTAATGAACACATTCCACTGCTGTTGGTAACCTCTGTGCCTATGGAGTGGAGGTTGTGCTCCATATTCAAGCATAATGGACCTGTGAAGGACAGAGTGCTCAGAGTGACATTAATCTTGTTATTCTTCTCAGGGTACCCCATAGGTCTAGCTACAAGAGCCGCCTCCTAAGATTAGATATGGACCCAAATGCTCTGTGGGCATCACAGGGGCCAGATATACCCTGACAGTTGGTAAATCGCTTTTTCCTCATGAAGGAGATCATTCTACTGACCTGGGGGTTAACTTCACTCCACCATTCCCAAGTGATTCCATCACCTTGGGATCATCCCTGGCTTTGAGAACAGAATCACAGGAGTATTTCCAGTGTTCTTCTAGCCTAAAGTAATCAGCTGAAGCACTAATTTCCCAGCATGCCTACTGCTACCAACATTAACCCTTTAAGGCCCCATTTCCCAGCATGCCTACAGGCAGCGGCATTATTCTTTTCAGTGCATTTACCTTTTGGCGTGTGCTGCTCAAGATCAGCCTGTCTCAGTAAATCCTTGTACACACTGGGACCAGCGCACACATCCTGCAAATTCAGCACATAAGAATATCACCAGGGTGAGTCAGAGATAAGAGAGAGGGGCCACAGAAAGCAACAGAGAGAGAGGGTAGTAAGGGGATCCATAGAGAGTGTCATACAGGGAGAGGAAGAAAGAACCTTCAGTGAGGGCTTGAAGTACCAGAGTTAGAGAGGACATGCTGAAACATAGAGTGCCATGGATACTGTAAGAAGCAAAGGGAGTATCTCCAGAAAGGGATAGGGCACATAGCACCACAAACAAAGAGGCAGGGGATTGCTAAGAGAATACAGCCTGAAACCAACCAGAGATCTCTAGAGAGAGGGCTAAAGAACAAGGAAGCCAGTTGGGCTATGCTTATTTACACCAACTGAAGATCCAGCCTCATACATTTACTAGCGCATGGAGTTCTGTGCCCTGCCCACAATAACATGATAATAAACGTAACACTGTGACTGCATTGAGGGCCAGACCCCCCAGTAATTCAAGGAAATCATGATTTATGATAGACAAAGCATTGCTGCTTTACCCCAGAAAAGTCAAATCCTATGAGGGCTCTGACCTAGGGGAACAGCTGCAGAATGGGAGACAGGATGCAGGACCCTGGCATTGTTGCCTGATCCCTGCCTTGCTCTGAGCAGATTGGGTGAAGAGATGGACCAAGGGAGGAGCAGAGGGTGGAAAATTATGGGCAAGAGAAAAGAGGACAAGAAAGCCAAGGAGTTCTGTGATTGGTAGGTGTCATTCTAAGCTGCCGTCCTATTTTCTGCATGAGAAAGCCTTGCAGATTATCTGCTTTTCACATGGATCCTTAGATCTAGGATGATCTGTGGATCTCCAATAGAAAAGATGAAGAAAGAGGAGGCTCTTTGCACTTACCCCCAAGAAAGCTGTGACTCCTGGATAGAGCACATCAGAGTAAAATCCCTTTTGTTTAATCATTGGGTATTTCCTGTTGGTCCCCCTGTAGATGCTTTCTATTGGGCTTGAACTGGCTCCTGGGTTGGGGTCCAAGACCTGAGCCTGGCTGTTGGAAAGAGGAGAATAGGGGCTCCTCCCCAGCGAGTTTGTCAATTCTTTCTTTGTCTTATCCATCCCCTCCATCAGTCAGAGGAAAGGTGCTGTGAAGCAATCCTGGGCCGTATGGAAAGAAAACCAATTGATACCGTTAACACTGTGTCTCCACCGCTTGTAAAATACCTCTCAGCGTTTTTTTACATTGCTGGTTCGCTAAGTAGATGAGTGGGTAATGAGATGCACTTGACCGCCTGCCATGACTGATCCCACACTTTACTTTTATGGCCTGGTGGCCATCTGTCTCACCCAGCTGATTGGATGGCTCACTAACCCTGGGCAAAAGGAGGACCGTCATTATTCCACACAGGTTTTGGAGGAGAAAACTCAACAGCCGACGTTTGAAAAGCTGCTTTCCTGAAACAGCAGGGACTTCCCAGCATCCAAGAGACTGCCAGCAGAACTGGAGCAATCCAGGCCCACACTGAAACTATCACACGAGCCCCTATGAGCTATAGGCCCCTATCAGGTATGTAGGGGCTTTACCAAATCCCTTAAAGGTAACAGTCCCCTCCAAACTTAACTTGATTCTAGTAAACTTAAACCCAGATACCCCACCCAGCTAGTCCCAGATGTAAGTTCTGACTCCGTCTCAGACAATTAAAGCAGAGGTGTCTAAGCGAGGCCTGCTGAATATTAAAATATAGCCAGAAACTCCCCGCTCCCTTTTACTGCAGGGGATTTCTTTTATTTTTTTGCTGGTGATCTCAACTCACAATTTCTATTCCTCCATCAGGGGAGAGACAAGCACAGGCAGATATTACCGATGTGTGCATTTATTTTTGATACAAAAAATCTTTACATAACTGCAGATGCTAATGAAGTGCAGCCTTCAGACTCGTGGCAAGATGCTAATGTAAAACCAAGGGCTGCAATATTCAGCCCTGAAGTAAGGGCTTGTCTAAATACAAAAATGTTACTGCTCTAACTAAACTGGACTAGTTAAAGCAGTACAGCTCCCCTAGTGTTGATGCAGTTATACAGGTATAAATATGTTTATCCTGTTATAGCTTATTACCATAAATGTATGGGAATTCTACATCATAATACCTCTGAAGGCTATTTCTGGGGTGGTGCAGCTTAGTGCACCAGTCCTTGCTCACAGCTGGGCCTAAAGTCTAGCCCAGGGCTGGGCAAACTTTTTGGCCCGAGGGCCACATCTGGGAATAGAAATTGTATGGCGGGCCATGAATGCTCACAAAATTGGAGTTGGGGTGTGGGAGGGGGTGAGGGCTCTGGTTGGGGGTGCAGGCTCTGGGGTGGGGCCAGAAATGAGGAGTTCAGGAGGTGGGAGGGGACTCCAGGCTGGGGCAGGGGGTGGGGTGCAGGAAGGGGTGCAGGCTCCGGCTGGGGATGCGGGCTCTGGGGTGGGGCTGGGGATGAGGAGTTTGGGGTGCAGGAGGGTGCTCTGGGCTGGGATCAAGGGGTTTGGAGGGCGGGAGGGGGGAATCAGGGCTGGGGCGTAAGAAGAGGCTCAGGGGGGCAGGCTCTGAGTGGCACTTACCTCAAGCAGCTCCTGGACGCAGCGGCATGTCCCTTCTCTGGCTCTTAGAGGTGCAGCCAGGCGGCTCTGCACATTGCCCCGTCTGCAGGCACCACCCTTGCAGCTCCCATTGGAGCGCTGGAGGGAGCCATTGGAGTGCCTAGGAGCTTGAGCGGGGCCATGCCGCAGCTTCCGGGAGCCACATGGCGCGGCCTCCGACCCTGCATCCCGGCTGGAACTCCAGAGCAGGGCCATGCCGCGGCTTCCAGGAGCTGCGTGGTGCGGCCCCCAACCCTATGCCCCAGCTGGAGCTCCAGAGCAGGGCAAGCCCCAGATCCTGTTCCCCAGCGGGAGCTCACGGGCCGGCTTAAAACGGCTCGCAGGCCAGATCCGGCCCACGGGCCATAGTTTGCCCACCCCGGTCTAGTCGTAAGTGAAGAATAGCCCATATTCTTCCCATAGGTTTGTTTAGTCTGGAGAAGAGAAGACGGAGCAGGGACATAACAGTTTTCAAGTACATAAAAAGTTGTTACAAGGAGGAGGGAGAAAAATTGTTCTCTTTAACTTTTGAGGATAGGACGAGAAGCAATGGGCTTAAATTGCAGCAAGGGCAGTTTAGTTTCGATATTAGGAAAAACTTCCTAATTGTCAGGGTGGTTAAGCACTGGAATAAATTGCCTATGGAGGTTGTGGAATCTCCGTCATTGGAGATTTTTAACAGCAGGTTAGACAAAACACCTGTCAGGGATGGTCTAGATAATATTTAGTCCTGTGAGTGCAGGGGACTGGATTAGATGACCTCTCAAGATCCATTCCAGTCCTATGATTCTGTGATTCTATGATTTTCAGAGATGCCTGTTCTGCATCCCAGGAAAGACCTGTAGCTCTGTCTGGTTTAATCCTGGGGGATAAAATGTTTGCCCAACAATCTGCTGGTTGAGAGTTTTCTGACTTGCCACAGTGGATCTTCATTAAAAAGGTCTTGTCAAGGCTTATAGTCTAAAACTAGTGCTGTTGCTGTTTTTGGTTTCTCTGTCACTCAGAGGTGACAACACACATACATTTGCCTACTGAGACCCTCTGCTCTGTTCTTGAATGCAGGTAGTGAAGTGAAATTTACAAAACATCCTATCTGCTCTATTCAGAGAGTATGAATTTTGTAAATTTCAACTAGCTGCCTGCCTACAAGAATGAATCAGGCACACACAGAAAGGAAAGCATTACATACACACCTAAGATGGCAGGGAATAACTGCACACAGGTTTGTTATTGTAGTGTTCAAATCAGTGAACAATGTTGAGTGATTTTTTTTTAAAAATCAACCGATAAATTAAGATTACCATGATGTGAGTAAATAAGTGAAGTGGGGAGACTTTGGAGGGAGGATCAATAACACCCCAACCCAGAAAACCCGAATACTTTCTCCTCCCAGCCTCTCTTTTGTTTGGCATCTGGGAGCTCATACCCCGAAGAATGAATTTTCCATGGAGGATTTTGTTTTTTATTAGTTATTTTATGCTCTGGCCATATCTATTTTAGCAGCACAGCAGGATTGATTGGTATCAATTGAGATCCAAGGACTCCTGATGAATTACTGCTGGACTCTTTTATGCCTGGTGCACCAATACTGCAGAACAGAGTAATTCAAAATGACCTTGCTGAGGCTTTCTTGAGATGACAGCTCTGTGGGAAGCCTAGGTGGCACAGCAAGTTACCACACTAGCCTTTCACCTCTGAAGACCTGAGTTCAAAGCCTGTGTAATACAAAAGTGAGCATGGAAGTCTCATCCTAGACTATGTTAGTGAACATCACAACCCCTTCCTTCCCCCCGCACACATTAGCATGATTGGCAGTTTCTGCCCAGGACTGAAACTGCATAAGCTGCTGCAGGTCAGGGCTGAGTTCCATTGACAGCTATGTAGAGGAAGTGTGTACCACACTTACCCACAGTGGGCCTGATTCTCCACTGCTTTACACCTTGTGTAGTCATTTACACCTCCAGAATGTCCTTTATGATCACTAAATTTATTCACCAATTAAAATAAACCCCTATTCAGCATCCTGTTCAAAAAGACCCATCTGCCAGGCCCTCACAGATACACAAGAGAAGATGATAATGTATATGCCTGGCTAATGTAACATTGACACACTGTCCAAAATCAGATCTTGAAAAATTTTCCAGCCACCTACTGGACAAAGAATTAAAATGATTAGCCTGAGTTTGATACAGGTAATAGAGAATGGGTGCACTAGCAAATCCAGAGGAAATCCCAGTCCCCTGCAACCCAAGCTGCTGGAGGTGCTTGGGATTTCTACAGAGTGCTCTTCCTGGATCCTGCTTGGGGGTTACATATTTCATATCAGCCTCTAGCTAGTAGACATTTGATAAATCAGATGCTCACTCCGCAGTCTCTCTCTTCTCTCGCATCCACAGCCTCTGGGCTGGTTTAAATGGAAGAGGTTCTCAGATACTCTACCTCTCTCTCAGCCTCCTAATTGAGGCAAATGAGGGGCAGGGGGTCGAAAGGTACACTCTACCTCCCTCAACCTCTGCTTTTTGGATCCTCTTCCTCAAGAACTGCCTCTGCTGTTTCTCACAGCTATCAAACGCAGCTGCAATGTGAAACTGACATTATTCTGGACCACTTCCTTGTTTCCAAAAGAGTTCTGAATGCCATCAATGAAACTGACCCATGTCTTGTTAATTTAATTCTACTGCTGCTGCATCTTAGGCAATGAAGCCATCTCTATGCAGACTCAGCAGGTTACACTCACTTCATATTTAGAAGAAGATTTTATTTGGAACCACAAGGGCTGGAAAACTTTTCTTCGAGAAGATTTTCAAATGCACAAATGGGAGTTAAACACAAGATTCTCATTGAAAGTCAAAATCTCCTGAAAGCAACACTTATTCAAAAGTTGAGGATACAGCCTCCACACACATGTGCACACATACAACACACACTTCCCAGACATTTGCCAAGGAAAGTTTCCGCACACAACACTGGCAAATGGACAACTGGCTTTGTCAAGTCCTAAACCATTTAACTACAATAAGCATTTTAACACATCTTTCCAGTAGCTCACTACTCATCATCCAGCCAAACAAAGCCACATATCATTTCACACCTGGAAACTTTGTGTGTGTCGATATATCTATATCTATATATCTGTGCATGTGTGTGCATATATATGTGCATGTGTGTATGTATGTATCTATCTATATCTCTCTCTCTCTGTGTGTGTGTGTATGTATGTATATAGAATCATAGAAGATTAGGGTTGGAAGAGACCTCAGGAGGTCATCTAGTCCAAACCCCTGCTCAAAGCAGGACCAACACCAACTAAATCATCCCAGTAAGGGCTTTGTCAAGCCGGGCCTTAAATACCTCTAAGAATGGAGATTCCACCACCTCCCTAGGTAACCCATTCCAGTGCTTCACCACCCTCCTAGTGAAATAGTGTTTCTTAATATCCAACCTAGACCTCCCCCACTGCAACTTGAGACCATTGCTCCTTGTTCTGTCATCTGCTACCACTGAGAACAGCCAAGGTTCATCCTCTTTGGAACCCCCCTTCAGGTAGCTGAAGGCTGCTATCAAATCCCCCCTCACTCTTCTCTTCTGCAGACTAAACAAACCCAGTTCCCTCAGCCTCTCCTCGTAAGTCATGTACCCCAGCCCCCTGATCATTTTCGTTGCCCTCCGCTGGACTCTCTCCAATTTGTCCACATCCTTTCTGTAGTTGGGGGCCCAAAACTGGACGCAATACACACCAGATGTAGCCTCACCAGTGCCGAATAGAAGGGAATAATCACTTCCCTCCATCTGCTGGCAATGCTCCTACCAATGCAGCCCAATATGCCGCTAGCCTTCTTGGCAATAAGGGCACACTGCTGACTCATATCCAGCTTCTCATCCACTGTAATCCCCAGGTCCTTTTCTGCAGAACTGCTGCTTAGCCAATCGGTTCCCAGCCTGTAGTGGTTCATGGGATTCTTCCGTCCTAAGTGCAGGAGTCTGCACTTGTCCTTGTTGAACCTCATCAGATTTTTTTGGCCCAATCCTCCAATTTGTCTAGGTCACTCTGGACCCTATCCCTACCCTCCAGTGTATCTACCTCTCCCCACAGCTTAGTGTCATCCGCAAACTTGCTGAGGGTGCAATCTATCCCATTGTTCAGATCATTATTAAAGATGTTGAACAAAACCGGCCCCAGGACCGACCCCTGGGGCACTCCGCTTGATACCGGCTGCCAACTAGACATCGAGTCATTGATCATTACCCATTGAGCCCAAAAATCTAGCCAGCTTTCTATCCACCTTCTAGTCCATTCATCCAATCCATACTTTTTTAACTTGCTGGCAAGAATACTGTGGGAGACCGTATCAAAAGCTTTGCTAAAGTCGCTTTCCCCATATCCACAGAGCCAGTTATCTCATAGTAGAAGGCAATCAGGTTGGTCAGGCATGACTTGTCCTTCATAAATCCATGTTGACTGTTCCTGATCATCTTCCTCTCCTCCAAGTGCTTCAAAATGGTTTCCTTGAGGACCTGCTTCATGATTTTTCCAGGGACTGAGGTGAGGCTGACCGGTCTGTAGTTCCCCGGGTTCTCCTTCTTCCCATTTTTAAAGATAGGCACTATATTTGCCTTTTTCCAATCATCCAGGATCTCCCCCAATTGCCACGATTTTTCAAAGATAATGGCCAATGGCTCTGCAATTACATCAGCCAATTTCCTCAGCACCCTCAGATGCATTAGATCTGGACCTATGAACTTGTGCATGTCCAGCTTTTCTAAATAGTCCTTAACCTGTTCTTTCACCACTGAGGGCTGCTCACCTCCTCCCCATACTGTATTGCCCAGAACAGCAGTGTGGAAGCTGACCTTGTCTGCGAAGACGGAGGCCAAACAAAAAAAGCATTGAGTACTTCAGCTTTTTCCACATCATCTGTCACTAGGTTGCCTCCCCCATTCATTAAGGGTTCCACACTTTCCCTGATCTTTTTCTTGTTGCTAACATACCTGTAGAAACCCTTCTTGTTACCCTTCACATCCCTTGCTAGCTGCAACTCCAGTTGTGTTTTGGCCTTCTTGATTACACCCCTGCATGCAATATTTTTATACTCCTCCTTAGTTATATGATCAAGTTTCCACTCCTTTTAAGCTTCCTTTTTGTGTTTAAGCTCACCAAAGATTTCACTGTTAAGCCAAGCTGGTCGCCTGCCATATTTGCTATTCTTTCTGCACATCGAGATGGTTTGTTCCTGCGCCCTCAATAAAGCTTCTTTAAAATAAAGCCAGCTTTCCTGGACTCCTTTTCCCCTCATATTAGCCTCCCAGGGGACCCTGCCCATCAGTTTCCTATGGGAGTCAAAGTCTTCTTTTCTGAAGTCCAGGGTCCGTATTTTGCTACTCTCCTTTCTTCCTTTTCTGAGGACCCTGAACTCAACCATCCCATGGTCACTGCTGCCCAGGTTGCCTCACACTTCTACTTCCCCTACCAATTCTTCCCTGTTTGTAAGCAACAGGTCAAGAGGAGAACGGCCACTGGAGGTTCCTCCATAGTTGCACCAGGAAGTTATCCCCAATACTCTCCAAAAACTATCTATATATCTAATCTAATCTATATATCTATATCTGTGTGTGTGTGTGTGTGTGTATCTATATCTATATGTGTGTGTATCTGTGGGTGTGTATATCTCTATCTCTGTGTGTGTGTGCGTGTATATGTCTATATCTTTGTGTGTACATACGTGTGCGTATGTATATATATATCTGTGTGTGTTACATATCTATATGTGTGTGTATATCTCCATATATCTATATCTGTGTGTGTGCATGTATATCCGTGTGTGTATCTATCTATCTATATCTGTGTGTGTGTGTGTATCTATATCTGTATATATGTGCGTGTGTGTGTATCTTTCTATATGTGCATGTGTGTGTGTGTGTGTGTATCTATCTATATCTGTGTATCTACATATATCTATATCTGTGTGTATATCTATATATCTATGTGACTGTATCTGTCTATATCTCTAACTCTACCTGTGTGTGTATCTATCTATATCTATGTGTGTGTATCTATATTTGTATGTGTATATATATATATATATATATCTGTGTGTGTGTGTACGTATCTATCTATATCTATGTATATGTGTATGTATCTAAGTCTGTGTGTGTATACTATTATATATATATCTGTATCTGTGTGTATATGTGTTACATATCTATATCTCTGTGTGTGTATCTATCTATATCTGTATCTGTGTGTGTGTGTATCTCTCTCTCTCTCTCTCTGTGTATCTCTCTATACCTGTATATATGTGCATGTGTGTATCTATATATATCTATATCTATGTGTGTGTGATTTATCTATATCTGTGTGTGTGTGTATATATATATCTATATCTATATGTGTGTGTGTGTGTATGTATATATATATACATACACACACACAAACACATATAAAAATTAGGACTGTCAAGTAATTAAAAAAATTAATTGCGATTAATCGCGCTATTAAACAATAGAATACAATATACACACAGAGAGAGAGATATATATACACTTTCATATATCTATATCTATATATCTATAAAGTGGTTAAATGGAACTATGCAAAATGAGATCATATTATAATGGAACTGCTGACACAACATTAGCTACAGTGTGTATGGCAGGATAGCAAAACTATAATTACAATTTCTCAGTAAATCCAGTTTTTACATATCCAAGAAGTCAAACTCCCACACATTTTTCTCAGAGTGGTATGAGCTTTTGATCTCTTGCCTCCTCTTCGATTCTTTGATCCATGGTTTCAATCAAACCAACTAAAAAATCATCATTTAAAAAAAAAATGAGGTCCAAAAACGCTTCAGTGGTTGTAACAGACAAAGAAAAGTACTTTTAAAAAAATCAATCCCAACAACAAAAAGTTAAAAGGGCAAAATCAGAAAGAAAGAAAAGAAAGAAAGATAGATGAATACTAGTTTTCTACCTTTCTCAAAACAATCTATATATGCATTCCTAATGCCCCAGTCACCACAGTTTCTAGACAATAAATACATGGGAATTGTTTCATGCCTTAATATAAGCCATAAAACATGAGTTCAATATAGTGATGAGCAACCTACATATGCCTTTAAACTTCAATCTACTTGAATCTTGTCCTTTCCAAAAACAGAGTTAAGAATAGTTTCAAGTACTACACCATTCTCTATCCCCCTGACAGTGGTGGTGGTTTTACAATCCCATTTTCCTGTTTTTTTTTTAAATGTATTTTCCCTCTCTGTTGCTAAAGAAAAGACCCACACAAACAACAAAGGACATTGACTACCCAGGGGAAACAGTGAAACTAACTATAAACAAAGTGTTGCCAAAATTCACAAAGAATAGGGGAATTAGTTGGCTAATTTTCTTTAGTTATACCAGCCTTGGGTGTTCCTTGTAACAAAAGCTGTTAAAGTGTTCAGACAGTGCCACTGATAATACTATTTTCATTCATAAAGTGCAATTCCTTCACTCCATCGCCTAGATGTTTATTAATACTGCAAAACCAATTAAAATACAATACTAAGTATTAAGGATCTGATCTTTGACTTCAACAAGCATTTGATTGGGCCCTAACACATCATAATACATGCGACATCAAGAATACAAAAAAAGGGTCAAATTGCCATCATTACCAAAAGGGGAAGGGGGCCTCATAAGGGAGCAGAGATTAGTAAAAACACCCTCCTCTGAAAATGAATGTTTCTAGTGGCTGTCTGAATGTGGAGAGGGATGCAGGGCTGGCTCCAGGCACCAGCTTGTCAAGCAGGTGCTTGGGGCGGCCACTCGGGAGAGGGGCGGCACGTCCAGCTATTCGGCGGCAATTCGACAGACGGTCCCTCACTCGGCCTCGGAGCGAAGGACCTCCCGCCGAATTGCCGCCGGAGATCGCGATCGCGGCTTTTTTGGGGGGGGGGGGGCTGCTTGGGGCGGCCAAAACCCTGGAGCCGGCCCTGGAGGGATGGACATGTGGGGGGTGGGCAGATAAGAGTCCTCTAGAAGTATCCAGGAATGATGGGGTTGGGGATTCAACTCCTACATCTAGTGGCATCTAGGGGAGGTGTGGTTCTGATTCCTACAGCTAGCAGCATCCGGGTGTGGGCTGGCTCCGAGTCCCACACTTGGCCAAAAAGCAACAAGAAGTTGTGAAAGAATTTCAACCCTTTTCAGCAATGACAAATAATTCATCGACATTTTCAAACTCTGACCCGCTTCCTCCAACCCTAAAGGCCACCTCAGTAACACCTAGGCCCTCGGGGTGGGCATGCAACTCCTATCGTGGGATGCCCCAACTCCTTCTGCGGGCCACAGTGACGACTTGCCAGAAGGCCATGGGCAGCAAAACGGAGCAGACCATGGCTCCCGCCACCTGTACAGCAGAGCATGGCCCCACAAAGACAGCCACCCGCCTGGTCTACCTGGACCAAGGTGGTGCTGTGGGTACGGTTGCCAATCCTCCAGGATTGTCCCAGAGTCTTCAGGAATTAAAAGATTATGTCATGTGATGAACCCTCCAGGAATACTGCCAATCAAAGTTGGCAACCCTAGCTGTGGGGCAGGCCAGCACGCCCCCTTTGAGGGGCATGAGCAGCGCCCATAGCTATTCCCAGGAAGGGTCTCATGCCTAGGCCTGGGGTGCCCCCTATGGGGGGCAGGAGCATTGCATGCTGGGACCTCAACCAGGCCGTGTTAAGGCGCTGCCCCCCTCCCCCGGGCTGAACCATGGGCTGTCCTCCGGGCTCCCCCACCCCCCGACTCTTAGGCCAGCCGGGGACAGAGCAGAGAGTACGCACCAGCCTGCCCAGCTTCCCCCTCCCGTGCTGTGGAATGGCCTCGTCGTCAAGCATCAGACGCCTGAGCCTGTTGCTAGGGGACAAAACCATTCCAGCAGGGAGGGGGGTTCAACTCTCCCCCCACCCCGCCTGTGAAATATTAACAGCCCTAAATTCAGTGGTTCGTTCCTACAAGGGCTTCTTCTGCTCCCATAGGTCAGGCTTCCCCCCGTTTGTATGGCGTTTGAACGTGCATTGCGTCCTCCCGCCTTTAGTGAATTTGGTTGCGTCCACGCAGAGCCTGAAGGGGAAGGGGAAAGTGGAAAACGAGGAGCGTGGGACGGAGCTGCATGCTAGAACGTCCCATGCCAACCCGGAAGTTGGCCTCTCTTGCCGCTAGGGAGGCTACTCGGTGGTCAGTGCAGCAGCCTACTGGTCTGGTAGGCAGGGAAGGGTACTTAGTGCACCCAGCAGCTGTAGTGCCTAGGACTTGGGTTAAGGGAGTCCCACAGCCACTGCTTTTATAGCTTGCCCTCTTGGCTACCTCTGGGCCATCCCCCTGTGGCTGGCACTGAACTGGCATGCTGAAGATCTCGGTTCCAGTCCTTGCGCTGGCAAAAGGTGACCCTCAGAATGGTGTTAATGCATAACCCCCTGCCTGGTTTCTCTCGTTAGACTGTAAGCTAGGTGGGGCAGGGGCTGTCTCTCAATAGGAGTTTGTGCAGTGCCTAGCACAATGGGGCTTGCTTATACTGGAGCCTCTGACTGGGAGCTACTGTAACACAAGTAATGAAGAAAAGCTGTTATTGATTCAGGTCACATTATTGCCCATTCTGTGCCTCAGGCCAGTGCTATTTTGAGGGTGGGGGAGAATCTACAGTAGGTTGCAGAGTAGGGAGGGTAAGAAAGAAATCTTTAAATAAGCAAACACTAGATGCCTTTCTAAAAACTACACCCTTGCTCAGCCACAAGTTATGGGTTTGATGCAGGAATTGCTGGGTGAAATTTTCTAACCTGTGTTACGGTTGATCTAGATAATCATAATGGCTCCTTCTGGGCTTAAAATCTAGGAAGGAAGAAACACCCTGGAGGCAGGTTGATTTTTTTTTTTTTTTTTTTTTTAAGTGGGGCTGCTTGAACTTGATCAGGGGATTTGGAAATTTAGTATAAAGCTCACTGTAATGGAGTCATGGGCAAAGAGCAGCTGAAGCAGCAAAGGTGTGTGATTGATTAATTTATCTCAGGGTTGTGCCCTTTATTGCATAGAATCCCTCTCCTCCTTCAATTTATATTACCTCTGTAACAGTTTCATCTCTGCAATACAATTGTGCAGGCTTTAACCAGGTATAACTTTTACAACTGTAATGCATGGAACATGCCATCCATTATGATTTATGCTGTAATAGTGTCCAAAGGCTCCAAGGAGGATCAGAGCCCCAGTGTGCTAGGAGCTGTACCCACTCATAGGGGAGAGAGATAGCTTAGTGGTTTGAGCATTGGCCTGCTAAACCCAGGGTTATGAGTTCAATCCTTGAGGGGGCCATTTAGGGATCTGGGGGAAAAAAATCTATCTGGGGATTAGTCCTGCTTTGAGCAGGGGGTTGGACTAGATGACCTCCTGAGGTCCCTTCCAATCCTGATATTCTATGATAGACAGATATGGCTACTTCCCCAAAGAACTTGCACTCTAAAATGGGCAGAAAGTGATGGAAAGGTATATAACATGTAAACAAGTTATTAGGATGAAAATTGCTACTGGTTTTGTTCATTCCATGGATTTTTGGAGTGGAGAGGGTGCAGGTAGATAGAAGGGAAGGGAATGATGGAAGAATAGAGAGGAACATGCAGGAAGAAAGATATGATGTTGGATCAAAGTGCATAGCATAGAGGAGATGATGTGTAGGTGGCTGGAGACAGAAGGTCTGACTGTTGCTCCTGGTGCTAGAGCCTTCCACTATACTGTAGCAGAAATGCCTTCATCCCCACACACCCCTGTTAGTTTTGGCCACATGGGCAGTTGATGCTGCTGGCACGTGCAACTTGCTACCATGCAATTCAGCTGCTTAGAGACTTGTACCTGGAATTTAAGTGACAGGTGCCATAATACACAGCTGCAGCAATGGCTAGAAGGAGTGCTATATGCAGACTGCACTAGTGTGGACACAAATTCTGCTGGAAACATCTAACCTCGCAACGGTTCAGACGTTTTTGGCTCTTGGGGACAGGGGTTTCTATTAGAGCACTGGGGCAGAGGATCTGGCCTCATGGGGGCAGCAGAGCTCACACAATGACCACAGGATTCCATAGCTGTCACAAGCATTAAGAAGGTGCGGGTGGAGCCGGGCTCTGTACAAAGCCAGCAGATACTGAGCGGTTAAGTCAGCGAGGGAAGCGTTGGTGCATTCCGAAAATTTGCAAGCAAGAAAACATCATGGTTAGGCAGAGACAAGGTGGGGGGACGTAATATCTTCTGTCCTTTTTGAGCTACACAAGAGCTCTTCCAAGAGAAGCTGGTCCAATAAAAGATATTATCTTACCCACCTTGTCTCTGGAATATCCTGGGGGCCAACACTGCTACAACTGCACTGCAAACAGGGTTAGGCTGAGTGAAATGGGAGCTGCGGAGGGTGGTCCCAGAGGCAAGAGGCATAGCAGCCTTTTCCTGCTCACAGGCTCCCTTCCAGCAACACACACCTCTCACACAGCAGCTTCATAATCAACTCCCCAGAAGCAGAAGGGTCACAGAAGCTGATGCACCCAGAGCTCAGCTGCTCCATACTGCCGCCAAAGTAGCAGCTGTTGAGGAAAGTCCCAGCTGTGTGTGCCCGCTGGTTACCCCAGGCCTTGTGCCTTATTAGAAAGGGGGCACAGTGGCTAGTGTTGATTGTATTTGATATAATTATATATCCCTTCTACATTGCCCAGTTGTTGGAACTCAGATCTTACTGAAAGGTGGAGAGAGGCTGGGGAGATAAACCCTGGTTGAGTATTCCCAATGGAGAGCCCAGGTGATCTAGCTTTGGCCTCAGCAACAGGAGAAAATGAATGCACAGCAGGTTGGCACTGCCCCTGTGGTTCAGCTCATCTCCCTTCACCAGGCATTTCAAGGGTTGATATGAAATGCTTCAGTGAGTCAGAAGATGAAAGCCCAGCTGGTTAAACTTTTAGGCTTTCAAGAAGCTATCGAGCCATAACAGAGACCAGACGGGTGCGTGACACACCATGCACGAAGTCTGTGTGTATTGACTGCTCCTATTCCCCACCTTCCTTTGAAAGAGGCAAAGCCTGATGCCCCAAGGGGAGATACACTCCGGGAACGATTGCTTGCCACAGTCTTTAGCGGCTGCCCAGTTTCCCAAGGATGCTGTTTTGGTGCAGGATGGCTGAACCAGAGGAGGGTTAGGTCTAGATGGGTGCATAAGAGTCACACAAAGCTTGGGAGGTTGGCAGCTGATAGTAGCCATCGCAATGGCTGTTGATGTATTTATGCACTATAGTTCTCACATCATCCCACTGCGGTTGGGATCTCTGATGTGAGCATGAAACAGCAGCTCCAGCTGGGCTCGGCAGGGAGTGTTAGCATAGCATTTCCTACAGCAGTTCTTTCTCCTGCTCCCTCTCCGTCTGAGGCTTGGGTCTGATGATATTTAGACAGGATGCTGCATTGTTCGTAAGACCCTAGACAAGCGTTGAGGAGAACCTTACCTTGGGCACCCTTTTACTCCCCTCTACAGGCCACCTATATTACTAAACCTCCACATGGGAGCAATGCCAGTGGACTCGGTACAAATACAGTCTTGGCTCCGTCCTAATACAGCCTATGCAGAGGAGGCAGGGAAGCAATCTGTGCCAGCGAAAGGACTGGAGCAGATTATCGCCCACAGAGCAAAGTGGGGGGAAAAACAGGAAGCAGACCGACTCGGTCACACCTATGCACTGCCCCTGACTCAGGGTATGTCTACACTACGAGAGTAGTTCGATTTTAGTTAAATCGAATATGTGCAATCGATATTAGAAAGTCGAACGTGTGTGTCCACACTAAGGACAGTAATTCGACTTTGTCAGTCCACACTACCAGGGAAAGCGTCGACATTGGAAGCAGTGCACTGTGGGCAGCTATCCCACAGTTCCCGCAGTCCCCGCTGCCCATTGGAATTCTGGGTCGAGCCCCCAATGCCTTCTGGGTAAAAAAATGTGGCGAGGGTGCTTTTGGGTAACTGTCGTCATCCGTCAGTCACTACCGCCCTCCCTCCCTCCCTCCCTGAAAGCGCCGGCGGGAAATCAGTTCGCGCACTTTTAGATCAGTGACAGCGCGGACGCCACAGCACTGCGATCATGGATCCCGCTGCGACCATCGCTGCAGTTGTGGCCGTTCTCAATGCCTCGCAGCTTATCATACACCTTTCCCAGAGGCAGATGCAGAGAAATCAGGCGAGGAGGCTACGGCACCGCCGTGAGGGCCTGAAGTCGGAGAGTAGCACAGAGCTGTCAGAAACCACGAGCCCCAGCGCCCAGGACATCACGGTGGCAATGGGGCATGTGGATTTTGTTGAACGGCGATTCTGGGCCCGGGAAACAAGCACGGACTGGTGGGACCGCATAGTGCTTCAGGTCTGGGATGAATCCCAGTGGCTGCGAAACTTTCGCATGCGGAAGGGGACTTTCCTGGAACTTTGTGACTTGCTGTCCCCTGCCCTGAAGCGCAAGGACACCCGCATGCGAGCAGCCCTGACTGTCCAGAAGCGAGTGGCCATAGCACTCTGGAAGCTTGCAACGCCGGACAGCTACCGGTCAGTCGCGAACCACTTTGGCGTGGGCAAATCTACCGTGGGGGTTGTTGTCATGCAAGTAGCCAAGGCAATCGTCAAGGTACTGCTGTCAAAGGTAGTGACCCTGGGAAACGCGCAGGCCATCATAGATGGCTTCGCCGCGATGGGATTCCCAAACTGCGGTGGGGCTATAGATGGGACTCACATCCCTATCCTGGGACCGGGCCACCAGGCCAGCCAGTACATCAACCGAAAGGGCTACTTTTCAATGGTGCTGCAAGCACTGGTGGACCATCGGGGACGGTTTACAAACATCTACGTCGGATGGCCGGGCAAGGTTCATGACGCTCGCGTGTTCAGGAACTCTGGTCTGTTTAGACGGCTGCAGGAAGGTATTTACTTCCCGGACCACAAAATAACTGTTGGGGATGTGGAGATGCCTACAGTGATCCTCGGGGACCCAGCCTACCCGCTAATGCCCTGGCTCATGAAGCCCTATACTGGCGCCCTGGACACTGAAAAAGAACTCTTCAACTACTGGCTGAGCAAGTGCAGAATGGTGGTGGAGTGTGCTTTTGGCCGTCTCAAGGGGAGATGGAGAAGCTTACTGACTCGCTGTGATCTCAGCGAAACCAATATCCCCATCGTTATTGCAGCTTGCTGTGTGCTCCACAATCTGTGTGAGAGCAAGGGGGAGACCTTTATGGCGGGGTGGGAGGTTGAGGCAAATAGCCTGGCTGCTGATTACGTCCAGCCAGACAGCCGGGCGATTAGAAGAGCCCAGCGGGACGCGCTGTGCATCCGGGAGGCTTTGAAAGCCAGTTTCAAGGCTGAGCAGGGTACCCAGTGACTTTTAAGTTTGTGGACACAGAAGCAGAACTTGCCCCCGTTTCTTTACCCAGTTGCCGTCGACTATCCTCTCCAATCACATACCCCCTTCACCCCCTTCCCAAAAAATAAAATCTGTTCTGTTTTGTTAATGGACACCATTGTCTTTATTACTGTTTTCGCGGGAATGTTTTAAACCTGGGACGCAGACTGTGGCGGGGGGCGGGTTTAGTGTTGTGATGCAAATGATGCTTCTAAACTCCAGGAATGACAGGCTCCGCGGTGGTGGACTGGTTGTTTCAACGGAGCCTGCCAGCCCTCCTGGCCGGGACTGCGTGTATGTGTCGGCTATGTGACTGTCTTGCAGGGGGAGGAGGGTTACAGATCCCCTGCTGCGCGGCTCTGTGATCCAGGGTAAGGACCGCTGCATAAGATCTGTAACTGCCCTCCCCCGCCACCAAGTCACAGAGCAACACCACCCCCCCCCACCACACAGAACATGAAAACCACCTCCCAGACTGACCAGGATAACTAGTCACTGCACTGTATATGTGCCCTGCTGCTGCACCTGCCCCCTGCTAAAGGTGACTGTCCTGTCCAATGACCAAGCCCCTTCCCCCCCTTCAGACAGACTCCCCTCCAAAAGAAGAGGATGGAAACAGAAATGAACAGAAACGTATTCTTTATTAACAACCGCACATGGAACGGGGGGGGTGAAACTTGGACGGGGTCTTGTGTGAGGCGGGTAGGAAAGGACTTTTCAAATTTTGGGGAATGAGAGCCTTCTAGTGGTAGAGCAGTCCGCAGGGGTGGAGTGAAATTTTTCACGGCCCCTTCCACCCCTCCGTGTTTGGACTTTGGGTGAGGGGGGTATGGGACTTGGTGGCGGGGCAGGGCAGTTACAGAGAGACTGCAGCGGGGCTCTCTCCTCCTGCCTCCGGTCCTGCAGAACATCCACAAGGCGGCGGAGCGTGTCCGTTTGCTCCCTCATTAGTCCAAGCAGCGTTTGAGTAGCCTGCCTGTCCTCCTGTCGCCACCTCTCCTCCCGTTCAATGTTTGCCCGGTGCATTTGGGACAAGTTCTCCCTCCACTGTGTCTGCTGGGCTGCCTGTGCTCGGGAGCATGCCATTAGTTCAGCAAACATGTCTTCCCGTGTCCTCTTCTTCCTCCTCCTAATGTGCGCTAGCCTCTGGGCAGATGTGGCTGTGGGAATTGGAAAAAGGGAGTGAATTCCTGAGACAGAGCAATGTATCTGTGAACAGAGAACATAGTCTTTCTCTGTGAACAAGACCATGCAGAGCACCTATCACACGCGCACTGAGGACAAGGTCGAATTTTCGGCCCTCGCCTACAGTGCCTGCGGTCTTGCTGTGGCGAGCTGAGGAGCAGGGCTGGACACCGGACTTTGTCTAGCTGGCAAACATGGTAAGCCGTAGACTTGTGGCCGCTTAAAACTTTAAGAGTGGCACTGGCCTCCTTTCACATAGAAAGCAATGCGAGTCTCTGCTGGCAGCAATCCTGCAAGCATGAACTCTGGCCCTGTCCCACCCCCTCGCGGCTGTAAACCGCGTGGCTGTAAACCGGCGGTTGCAGTTCTGTAAAGGGACGGGCAAGCAGTCCCAATACTAACTTTCCCCTACCTAATTCACAGCAGGGAGTCATGCCAGACATCACCCTCCTGAAGGTCTCGGAGAGCCAGAAGGAGAAGATGCTCAGGGACAGCCTGCAGAAACCGGGGCCATTTGCTGCGCTGCTCTGCAAGGCCATGATCCCGGAGTACCTGCTGGCGTTGTGGCAGGGAAACGTGTCCTACCACGGGGGGCCTAATAAGCTCTCCCTGCCCAGGAACCTGCTGATGAGGCTGGAAAAACACCTGCAGGAGGTGTATGAGGAGTTCTCCCCGGAGGATGTCGCCTCTATCCCCGGTTACATTGACCAGTTCTTGGCTTAGGTGCCCTTGGAGGGACAAATGACTGCAGGGTTTTGGGCACTATAATCATGAAGCGGACATTGTGCAATTTTTTGAAAATGGTTCGGACTATATATTGAGGCGCCCAAAGACAGACTAATCATGACACACTTTGCACTGATTCCCCTTTTGTTTGACTTTCCTGTTTACATGTTTTGAAGCACTTTACCCACTGTTAATATTTTCAATCTTCCTGTTTTGTTGCAAATAAATGTTTACATGTTTTAAAGCACTTTAGCTACTGTTAATATTTTAAATATGCCAGTTATGTTGTAAATAAATGTTTAGATATTTAAAACACTTACTGCTTGATCCTTCCCCTGAATCTGTGTCTGGGGTAACGGCGGGGGACGGTTGGTAGGGGATCTCGGTCAGGGTGATGAAGAGCTCCTGGCTGTCGGGGAAATCAGCGGTGCCAGCGCTGTCGACTGCCTCGTCCTCCTCATCTCCTTCTTCATCTTCCCCGTCCGCTAACATGTCGGAGGAACCGGCCGCGGACAATATCCCATCCTCAGAGTCCACGGTCAGGGGTGGGGTAGTGGTGGCGGCCGCACCTAGGATGGAATGCAGTGCCTCGTAGAAACGGGATGTGTGGGGCTGGGATCCAGAGCGTCCGTTTGCCTCTTTGGTCTTCTGGTAGCCTTGTCTCAGCTCCTTGATTTTCACGCGGCACTGCGTTGCATCCCGGCTGTAGCCTCTCTCTGCCATGGCTTTAGAGATCTTCTCATAGGTCTTTGCATTCCGTCTTTTGGAGCGCAGCTCGGAAAGCACGGACTCATCTCCCCACACAGCGATGAGATCCAAGACTTCCCGATCCGTCCATGCTGGGGCCCTCTTTCTATTGGATTGCACGGCCATCTCTGCTGGAGAGCTCTGCATCGTTGCCACTGCTGCCACTGCTGCTGAGCTCGCCACGGTGTCCAAACAGAAACTGCGCTTCAAACTGCCCAGACAGGAAAAGGAATTCAAATTTTCCCGGGGTGTGGCTGGTCAGAGCATCCGAGCTCGGACTGCTGTCCAGAGCGTCAACAGAGTGGTGCACTGTGGGATAGCTCCCGGAGCTATTAGCGTCGATTTCCATCCACACCTAGCCTAATTCGATATGGCCATTTCGAATTTAGCGCTACTCCTCTCGTTGGGGAGGATTACAGAAATCGATTTAAAGAGAGCTCTATGTCGAACTAAATGGCTTCCTGGTGTGGACGGGTGCAGGGTTAATTCGATATAACGGCGCTAAATTCGACATAAAAGCCTAGTGTAGACCAGGCCTCAGGCTGATTGCACAGCTACAGCCCTGTGAGTGACCTCATTGGCTCCAATGAGATGATTTTCAGGCTAAGGGTGCAAGCACGAGATAGGGTATCAGAATCCAGCCCCACGGCCTGTAACAGAGCTAAGATTTCTGCATTAGCCTGGAACCTTAGAGTCCTGTTTGAGAAACATCAAGCTAGTTTTAATAGGATGTCAGCATTTGAACCCAAGTCTTGGAGGAGAAATGCATAAAACAAGCATACAAATTTCAACCGTAAGTGGATACTGTACAAATCACTGCTCACCTCCAGCATATAAAGGGCTTGATTCTCATCCATTAAGTGTAAAATCTAGGAGCTTCAATTCCACACTGACTTCTGTTCTCTGGCAGAAGCACATTAGGCCCATACATCTCGCTCACAGTAGAAGGACACTGAAGTAATGGATATTTCTGAAAGCCATCACCACTCAAAGCGATTCCTGAAACGGCCAGTGAATTTTAACAATGCCCTTCCTAAAAATGTAAAATAAAGTTACAATATAAAAACGTCCGACTCCCATGGACTTTAAAGACGAGGTGGGATATGAAGAGCTGGATTTTCTGCTGCTTTGCGTCATCCTAGGGAAAGTGGGCGTAGAACACTCTCAGATATAGTAGTGTTTTTACACACACACACACACACACCCCCAACATTCTTTCTGCAGAGGGTGTAAATGACTGTGTGAGGTAGGTGCAAAGCCACTGGAGAATCAGGCCCTAGATTGCCATCTCTATGCCTAGATGTGTTCCCACACACAAGCCACGGCATTAATCTAGAGTAAACACCACATGTTCATTTAACACCCTAACAATACATCATATCTTAAATCATATCTTAAAATACAATATCACCAGGAAGAGTCATCTAGAAATGGTGAGAGTCAAGGCTATGTCAATTTTGACTTTGTATGAGTCACCCCCCCACCCCCCCAATGAAGACCCCTTTAGGTTCTTGTTTGAATTTGGGAAGGAAATAATAGTCCAGATTCCCTTTTATGTTCCAGCTGCTTTCAACTGCTCTGAGGATACAAAGCAGCCATAAACCAGCCAGTTAAAATTAGTTGATGGGTCTTTTGTTTTGCTGGAGCAGTATCGAGCAGCCAGAATGCAGTGGTGAGCCTACCCATTTTGTATTGTCCCTTGTAAAATAAATCAATGGAATGAATCCTCCTCTTTAAACTACATTTTCCAATGCAACCTTCATGCTGAAACTGCAATCATAATGAAATTGTGAAGACGGGCTTGTTAACTAAACAGAGCGGAGACTTTACCCCAATCTCTACCACAATGCCACAGACAGTGAACAGGACAGGTCGTCACACCTAGATCAGTTCTTTCGGATAATAGACCAAGCAAACTAGAAGAGTCAGGTTTTCAGACCTCCCCAAGGTGGCTGCAGCTGGGAACAGACATCTGCTGAGGTCCACATTGCAAACCGAATTGAGAAGGGTTAGAGGCAAGGAGAAATTCAATGGTAATTGGGCACCTAGCTCCCTCGAAAGTCCCAGCATAAAAGGACAAAATGGACAGATTTTATGCAGTCCCAGATGATGCACAGAGAAGTCACTGCACCTAAGAAAGGGGAATTAGAATTCTAGAGTCCCATAGAAACTGTCCTCCAGACAGTTCTCCACCTTCTTGAAACTATTCGTGCTTCCAGTCACCAGTGATCATTAAACAAAAGGCCAACTGCAATACCCTTACTCACACTGAGTAGTGCTCACCATCTGTGGCATTATTCATGAGGTTAGGTACAATGCAGATCAGAGTCACACAATCTGGCTTACAGTGGAATCAAATGCCCCCAGTCTCTGCTGGAAAGTATATGGCCAACAAGGTCGCATTTTCTGGCACTGCCCACAATTCCAAGAAGGTCCATGCTTATTCCCACGTCAGCCTGCAGAATACGATACACAAGAAGATTTTTTTCTTCTAGGAAATGCCATCCATACCCTTTAAAATACCGAATGACATCTTAACAGTAGCTGCTAGGGAAATGTATTGCCTTATTGGGACTCAAGCAGTCCTATCATTCAAATGTGGCTTCCTAAATGCAAGGGACCAGATTCTCCCCTGGTTTAAATCAGCACATCTTCTTTGAGTTGAATGGAACTACACCCATCTACACCAGCTGAAGATCTGGCCCAAGATACAGAACAGACCAGCATTCAAATCAGACACACCCAGGACCAGTTCAGAGCGGAGCCTTAACAGAGCTACTATTCACCACTACAGAGACACAGCTTTGGCCTTGAACTGCAGAAACATCCCAACATTCCAGGGGAATATGACATAGCCATGCCAACATCTGAATTGTTGACTCATGTAGCATGATGCCACTCTAGGTTCTATATATAGATTGGACCCTGTCACCCAAGTGTGTCTTCCTGCTACTTTTTCATCACTTGATTTATTGCACCAACTACCAGCTTGGCTTTCTATTATAAGCCATGCTGGATCGTCAATATCCCTATTTCCCCCCCATCATTTATTTGCATATTTGGAATTCCTTCCTGCTTACTCAGTAGTGAATCTTCTGGTGAGCTTCCCTTTGAAACACTCACACAAATGATAGGAGAATATTCGAGGGAAGCATGCAATAAATGGAATTTTGTACAACATTCTGTCTGGCTATTGTACAAAGGAGGCTTATTGTAACAGTGTTTACAATATGAAATTGAAAGGAATAAACATGAATTTGGAGCAGGGACTGTCAGATGTGTTTGTGTGCATGCATGCACAGCACCTGACAGTGCAGACCCTGTGTGCAACCATATTACAAACAAACAAATCCTTTTTGTCCCTCCTCCCCCATTATACAGCTGCATGCAGCAGCGGTCACTGGTTCACAAGAATGTGGGGAATGCCTGTCAAAGGCCATCCTTCCTGGAGCTCTGGAGAGAATACATCAGGGAGGTAGATGAAGGATTCAGTGGACACCAGACTCTGGTTGCTGTTGTGTTAGAGTTGTGACAAGTTTATGTAATGCGCACCCATTCTGTGTAGTGCTCTGTCCCCCTCTAGTGATGGATGAGACAAAATTATGGACTCAACTCAGGCAGTAGAGATTCATTCTTTAAGATGCAGAAGTCACAGGTTCGCTCCCCACTGTCTGTGACCCTCACTGAAGTGCAGCATTACAAGTAGCAGCCCATATGGGGTTTTGAAGCTGCGGGACTTCAGAAACTCAAGATGAGCTTTCCTAGCCAGGGGGAGCATGTAACGCACACCCAGTGGATGCAAGCTCGTTTGTTTCAACGCGAGGAATAGCACAGGACCCAAGA
Organism: Terrapene triunguis; assembly: GCF_002925995.2. NCBI lineage: Eukaryota > Metazoa > Chordata > Testudines > Emydidae > Terrapene > Terrapene triunguis. The sequence continues at coordinate 4,468,169 of NW_020664586.1, read as the reverse complement.
TTTGAAGTAAACCCTAGCCATGGGCTTGCAGGAAGTGCACCTTATAGGAAAGGAATGGGAAATCAAGTCAAATAATTATAAATTCCTACCATATATCATCATCATGCTGGTTTCTGGCTCACCCCTTCCCCCTCCATGTGTTGATGCTACAGTCCCCACTTCAGCAGCTGCCAGGTCCTCTTAGAGAGCTGACATTTCCATTCCTGACATTTTCCGCGGCTCCATCTCGGAATTAATGGCCGGATATTAACAGCAATGGGGCTGTTTATCATAATTAGTCTCATGAAGCTACTAAGCATTCAGCTATTTTTCATCAGTGCTGAGTTAATAAACTGCAAAATCCCAGGAACGAGACGGACAATTTATTTACTGATTGATTGATTTTGGTCTGTCACATTTTGTCTTTAAAGTTTGCCAGGCCAAGCAGTGCTCCTTGGAGAGGACAACAAGGCAATCTGAACTCAGGCAAACATGCTGCCACCAAGAAGCCCTGGTGCCAGCTGATATATTGAGGAGACATTTGTTATGCCGACATCTTCTGTAACACATACACCCCCCCCACACACACACACACTCAAGCTAAAGTAAGTGACAAGTCACAATTAGCTGTCGAAGCATTTCAGGCCAGCCTCAGCAGCCACCAGATAGTGCAAAGAAAGGAAACTCAATCCCATTTCCCAACTCTGGTGAGTTTGGGCACCATTTCCCCCAAAGGGAGATAGCCCAGGAGCTGTACTTTCCACGGTTTGTCATTTGGCCATGTGTTCTGGGTGATGCTTGTGCAATGCTAAAGAGGGATACCACAGCTAACTTGGGATATATGCCTAGGAGCAAGCAGAAGCTGTGCTCCTCTGTACCCCTATCTGGCAATCTAGCTAGGAGTCCTGTGAAGTATCATGCCACTGTCTGCTTTTCTCTCACCCAAAGTTCCAGAGTCCCATATTATCCACAGGTGGCAATGGGGTGGAGGGGAGAGAGAATGGCTAAGTCTGCTAAATTAGCAAGATCAGACTCTTGCCCCTCAGGGCTAGTAAGCTCTCCCCACTGGCTTTTGGGTCCATTATCAGCACTTTGCCTCACAAGAGCAAGGTGACTGTCACCCTAAAGAAGCAGTGATTAGACCCTTCAAGTCTAATGAAGTCAATGGAGACTTTTATTGGAGTCAGTGGGAATGGAATTGGAGCATCCTTGAGAAAACATCCTTTAACACCCTCCATTTCCTGTCCTGTTTCCTTTCTGGGGAGAAGGGTACCAAGACCGTGCTGGCAAGTCAGATCCAAGGACAACCTGATTCCTCTAGCTTCCTGGGTGTGCATTAATGGCTTTAGACTTGGGGCATGACGACTGCACTTTATTCTATGGAGATGATCAAGCCAAGCTATGGACAGAGGTCAAGTCTCCATGCTATTTTAGTAGCTCTTTCATCAGCCTCTGGCATGAACCACCATGTAGCCTGTGGGATCAGACAGGCTTGCTTTAAAGAAGATGGCTCCATTCATTCCTTTCTCCTTATCTCCCAGCTTTCCAATAATGGCATGTGTAGAATTACACATTCAGACAGTCCATATGTTTTGTTCTAAGTGAACCACCCAGACCACGTCCCAATAGAATGGCTCGTTCATTATAAGAACTTAAGCGTCCCTTCTGTCTGCACAGAGTGCATTTCAGAACTCCAGTACTTACTGCACCATGCAACTTTCCTCCACCCAGCATCTGAGTCCAGACCTGCATCAGCCCCTTCTATTCCTGACCTGATCTCCCCTGCCACAGGCAGTAAGTCTAATGTCCCTTAATTCCTCACATGTACACCGTTTGGTACTCCAGGCCTGAGTTTCCACCCAGCTCCACAAATGCACCTCAGTCCTGATCTTGGGCATCACTTACAGTTCCAGTCCTGGGCTCCCTGTCAGAAAATATGGTGCAGTGGGTAGGGGACTAGCCAAGGATTCCCTGTTCTGCCACAGGCTTGTTGTGTGACCATGGGCAAGTCACAGTCCGTGCATTTCCCCTCATCTGTACAATGGAGCTAATAGCACTGCCCTGCCCCCGAGGAGTGCTGTGAGGATAAATACATTAAGGACCAAGGCACTCCAACACTATGGTGCGGGGGCCCATATAAGTACCTTAGATAGGTAGATATAGCTCTAACAATGCACCTCAGTCCTAACCTGCAACCTAGTCAAGGAGATGATCAAGAGCTTTCTATCCCAAACGTCAAACATTTGTGTTTGAATAGCATGTTCTTCTGCCAATGTGACACTAGTAATTAAAGCCAGATGGGGACTTGCTTATAGTCCGACACTGGGCCCACATGCTGATGGGTGACATTTTTTAAACAAGAGGCCAACCACCAGCAGGAAGATCAGAAAAGCCAAGTGCAATTAAAAAAAAACCAACCAACCAAAAAAACCACAACCCTTAATTTCCAGATACACCGCCCAGCATATTCCAGGTGAGAACCAAATGCTTCCGACTGCAGTGTTTGGCAGAATGAGCACAGCGCATAGTCTGTGCTCCAAGCCAGTGTGGCTGAACCCGAGATTTCCCTTGATACAGCATTACAATGCACAATGATTTGGTGTCATCACCTGCAAGGATCATAAGGAAAACCACAGAACCCAATCCTCGCTCACCTGAGAAAACCTATTGACACAGATGGAGTATTGGCATAAGCAAGGAGTACTTGTGAGAGTATGTGTTTCACTTCATTCTGTACAAAGGTACAGTGACCTAATGCTCATCGAAAGAGTTAAGGATGGAATACAGAGTAATATACAAATGGCTGAAATATTCTTTTTTAAAGCAAAAATAATACTGAGAAGACATTTCTACAAGGCCTATTGATAAGAGCAGTTAAGGGAACACATGAAAATGAAAAAACATGTTACTCAGTCTAATTCTGGATGATGTAGGATGTTAGGAATTAGACACATATAGGGCCAGATTCTGATCTCCTTAGTCACGTTGGATAGTACTTTACCCTACCAGCAGCCGTCCACTGCAAAAGGACTAACGTGACATAAGAGCTTGTCTACAAGGAACATTATTGTGTGGCAAGCTAGCTCCCTGTAGATTCACACCCTAGCTTGCTGTGCATCCTGTCCTGAGTAGATAAATCCTAAAAGGCCACTTTGCATGGGGAGGCAAATCAGTATTTGGCCCTCAGTGTATCACTGGCAATGGTATTTGAAGAGTTACGGAGAACTGGGAAGGCCCAAGAAGATTAGAGAAGAGTGAATGCAGTATCCATAAACAGACTAGGCAAGAAGGGGTAGTTACTGTTTGGCAAATCTGACTCCTGCCCCCAGTATTTGGTCTGGTTTCTTCCTAAGAAGGAAATCTATAACCTTCCAGAAGGTAACACACAACCATACGTGATAAGCAAGAGTTTATAAAGCATGAGTCTTGCAAGACATGTGATTGCCTTTTATTGGCTAGAACTACACAAGGATGGAGTGAAGTGAAAACAGAAGTCACCATATACTTGTATTAGCATAACACATGCTAATGTCTCACCAAATCTTACTCTCACAGGACTGGTCTTACATGGCATGGAGCACCCTCAGCTCCTACTGAAGGTTGCGGCAGCCAAGGGTGCTCAGCACCTCACAGGACCAGGCCCAGAGGAAATGCAAGTCAATGTGGATGCAAACATTGGCACTTTAATTGGAAAGCAGCTGAAGGAACAGAAATTGGCAATGCCAGTCCAAATGGGGAGGGGCAGTGGAGGTGCATAGCTTGGTACCACTGGATTTGGGGCTCAGTCCCATCTTATTTAGCATCTTCACTATAGGTCTGGAAGAAAAACTGCAAGTTAATGAAATTCACTCAGCTAGCAAGGGGTGTAACGGGGGGGGGGGGGGGGAACAGAGTCTCCCTATGGGCCTGCTCCAAAGCCCATCAAACTGGGCACTACTTATTACACTAAACAAGATCATCTCACTGTCACCTTGTGCTCTCCTGTCATGGGTTCACTCACCACTGCAGCACCTCCTGCTGGCTGTCATAGGAAGTAGCTCTGTTAGACAGTGTGCCCTCTCCCTGCCTCGCCCATCATTGTCACTGCCTGCAGACCCGCCTCAGTCCAAATACTGCAGCGTCCTCTGCCTGACTTGACCCTCTGGTCATGTCACTGTGTTTTCCCCCCTGGGGGAGGGGGGGCTCTCAGTTCTAGAATCTAGCCACTTCCCCAGTGGTGAGGGGGGCCCACCCACTACTCCAGGTCCCAGCCCAGGGACCCTGTAGCTAGCAGCCTCCCACTGCCTCTCCTTAACTACTCCACCAGTTCTGCTTCAAATTCCCAGGCCACTTCCCCATGGCCCCAGCACCTTTTTCACCCTCCTCCCAGGGCCTCAAGCCTGGAAGTCTCAGGAGCCAGCCAGGAACTCTCTAGCTCCCCAGTCCCTGCTAGCAGCTGCCCTGTCTGAGGTGCTACCCTCCTGCAGTCCTCTAGGAGCCCAGTCCTCTCCCTTGAGCTTCCTGCAGTAACTGACCTAATCTGCTCTGCAGCTCCCATTTATATGGACCTGCTGGGTCCTGATTCGCTGTTCCTCACAGCCCCTCTCCTATTGGCTGCTTCCCACGCAGCCTCCCCAGGGCTCTATTAACCCCTTCTCTGCCAGTGTGGGATGGATGCCCCATCACATCTCCCCCATCTCTTTGGTGGATCTACTTGTTCTCTTTCATCTTAGACTAAGATTGTGAACTATTTGGGGCAGGGACTGTCTTCTCAGGGGTTGTATTTTATATTTTAGAGCTGACCAGAGGACGACAATTCAGTTTCGCAGCAACTTTCTACATGGGAACAAAACCATTCAAACATTTTCACAAAGTGAAATTCTGCTAAAATGTTCAGTTATAGGACTGAAAATCTGACCTTTCTGATTTGGGTCTCTCTCCTCTAGAAATTACCCTCGCCTTGATACATTTTGTGGAGTCATATTGTTTTCAACAAAATGAGCCATTTTCCACACACACCACACACATATGTAGCCACTGAAATTGTAATACAGACAAACAACAGTGACAATCTGCAAACAGAAGTGAGAGCTTAGCCCATCTAATAAATTAGGCACAATTTAGGCAACACTAATAAAGAGACTATTGCAGGTAATACACTGAGGAAAGCAAGATCCACAAATTCTACAGCTCTCTCCAATTCAGTCTCTCTGTAAGCCCCCTCTTCTTCACTGTGTCCTTATTCTCCCAGCTATCTGCATTCCCATCCCTTAGAAAGAATGCCACAGTATGCTGTGGGAATAGCTCCTAACAGTATATAGCCAAATCAGCACTCACAGTCATAACCCCAAGTGCCCGGAAACCTCCAATTCCCCAGAAGAGCTGCTATGCAGTAGCCTCCATGTTATACCACTTGGCATTATGCAGCCACGTGCAAAGCGTGGTAATGACCACTGCTCACCATTCCAGCACCACAAAACCCATTGAAATCAGCCTGCTAAGCAGGAGCCAGTGACTTTAGAGTAAAGGAAAGAGACAAAGCAGCAAAGAAGAGAAAGAACCCTTCTGCCTGGAAGACAGAATATAAATCATCCACGAAAAGACAGCTAGAAAGTGTCATAGCCGAGCCATAGTTACAAGCTCACATTGGAGCCATCCTGCATTTCCATCTTTGGAAGGGTTGCAAATGGTCTTCATACTGAGGAGTTCAGGAACTTAAAATCACAATCACCCCTTTAGGGGGAGGAAGTCTGATTGACACAGAGGACTTCTGCTGCCACTGGCGCTCATGCCTACATCCCACCCCCCCTTCTCCAAAAGCAGGCAGCTGAGAAATCCATGCTCTGCCAAGGGCAATAGACCATATCCAGCGCCTGCCCCTCCCTGTCCTGCAATGCCCCTCCCAGCCCCACAGATCTACGGTTGTGGCCTGTAAAGGAGTCGGGGGGGGGGGCATACCCTGGAAGCACAATTGCCCCCCCCCAAATACCGGGGGGGGGGGGGGTTCTGCCTTATTTTGCTCTTCACACTGAAGAGGTGTGTGTGTGCATGGCTT
>NW_020664586.1:4449518-4461756 GCF_002925995.2 Terrapene triunguis | reverse complement strand
CCCCCCCCCCTTTTTCTTTTAGATCCAATTTCATGCTATGTATATTTGGAATGTTTATTTGCATCTCTTGGGGTAGGGCCAAAATATCAGATTCCCTGCTCAGTTTCCTCCCCCATTACAGAAATAAGCTATGAGAGAAAGGGCACTGGGAAAATCCCAGGGGGTAATTAGCAGGGATGCATGCTGGCATTAGTAGTTTTTGTGCCTTTGTTTTCACAGGCTATTGCTTCTAGGAGTCACCACAGACTTAAGCTCTGCTCTTGTTTGCTGGATGGCAAAGTGCAGCCACACAATGAGATTGCACATGATTGTGGCCCCAGCATTGGGCGCTCTGCAGCAAAATGAAACCCACAAAAAACAAACACACAGCTTCATAGATTTTAACGCCCGAAGGGAACATGAGGACCATCTCCTTGGACCTCCTGTACAACACAGACCAGAGAATTTCACTCAATAAGTCCCTTGAAATATTCAGCTTTGTTCAACTTTACCCACACACCACTATTTTCAGCTTTTTTCTGGTTCCCAAAACACCAAGCCCTAACACTTAGATAGTCCACCAGGTTGTCCATGCTTTTCCTGGGGCTATGCTGTGCCCTTTGAACAGGGCTTGTGGGACATTGTCAGCTCATGTTATTGCATCATGGTACAAGATAGAACCCAGTTACTGCTTTCTAAAGGTATGTCTAATTTACAGCTCAGGTAGATGTACATGTCCAAGCAGTGTGGACACAGTTTGGGCTAGCCATGTGAGAACATATGTAGGACCACAGAGGGGGTTGCTCTTGGGCAGCTAGCCAAAGCCACTGTCTGTGCTGTCACGGCCACATGGCTATTTTTGGCACGCTAGCTAGTCCGGAGCTAGTGCATGTCTGTCTAGCTGAGCTGGGAATTACACCTCCCAGCTGCAATGTAGACATATCCAAAGCTGAACAGGCTGCAGAGGACTTATGGGCATGAAGCCTTGCCTGAGCCAATAGAATAAGCAGATGAGGCTTCTATGTCTGCGAGGCCTGATTCTGATGTACACTGTTGAATGGCCATGGAGCTCAGTGGAGTCACTCCAGTGTCAGTTAGAGGAGGGTCAGACCTAGACACCATTACGTGGGGAAAGAATGGGCTTTTTTTAGTCATGTTTCCAACTGTCAAGCTCACTTCAAAAGGGCTGCCATCCCTGGTCTCCAGTCCACCCCGAGCTGCCTCACTGCACCTTCTCAACCTTCCTTTTTCATGGTTTCCAGAAGCAGCTGGTGTTGGCCGATGGGTCAACAGGGACAGGGAGGATTTCAGCAGCTGTTTTAGCCCAAAGGTCAAAGCAGGTAGCATGAAAGAGAGGGTTAAAAGCCTGCCTTCCTGTGAATGAAAGACTAGCAGAGAAGGGTGCGTTGAGTGGGATCAGACAGAGCAATAGTTCTAACAGACAAAGGGGGGAAAAATAGGGTCCTCAATAAAGGCCCCAATGCAAGAGGCCCTTGAAAAGCCACAGATACAAAGCCCGTTGCCCAGGAAACTAATGATGCCCTCTTATTATTGTTGGCAACAGGAAATGGCAACAAGTACTGTAATCCAGGCCCTGCTGCTGCCACTGTCTTTTCCTCTTGATTCAAGGCACGGAGAAGAAAGATGAGGCTTTTATTGTTCTGCTGCCTCATGGGGCATCACTGTGCCCTTGGGATCTGCAGAGATTCCAGACCCGGGGCTGGTTAATTTGGATGATCAGGCTGCCATGGCAACCAAACAGGCCCAGACTCCTGAAGGTTAGAGGCAAACCCATCTTCTTCCAATAAGAAGCAACGTGAGGCCAAGGCACATACATTTCACTTGTATGCTCGTGCCCATTACACGTGCCTATGTGCTTACATGCACACAATTACCCACAGAGACTCATTGTAAGGGACTGGGGCATAGGCAGTCTGGTCTAGCGGTCACAGCGGGGCTGAGGTCTGCCCACCAGGGATGGGAGTCACCGGGCAGGTGTTGGAAGAATTGCAAAGCCAGGTCCCATAAACAAGAGTCAGGGTCAGAGACCAGAGATCAGAGATCAGAGGCAGTACCAGGCTAGAACTGAGAGGCAGGAATCCGGGTCAGAGTCAGGCCAGAGTCAGGGTCTGGAAATCAGGAGACAAGGCAAAGTCTGGCACTGCAGCAGGCTGAGGACTCTGCGTGGTTACCTAGACAACTTCCTGGGGCAACTCCTGGAGTTAACTAGGGACATTTGGCCAATCAGAGGGTCACAGGGTACTATCACTTGAGGTCTCATGGGTGGTATGTCCTACGGCACCTATTCTCCACAGTGCTCTCAGGTTGTGCCTCCATAGGGCCTTCCAGTGACATTGTGTGACTATCAACTGCCCTAGGCTCTGCAGACCTGGGTTCTTGTCCCTGGGTCCTTAAACTCACACACATGTGCCTATCCACAAACACACACATCCATGCAGATGCTGACATGTGTATCCACTCATGGGCATACATATATACACACACACATGTAGACAACATCTGAGGATAGCACAAGATGCAATGGGCTTAAATTGAAGCAAGGGAGGTTTAGATTGGACATTAGGAAAAACCTCCTAACTGTCAGGGTGGTTAAGCACTGGAATAAATTGTCCAGGGAGGTTATGGAATCTCCCTAATTAGAGATTTTTAAGAGCAGGTTAGACAAACACATGTCAGGGATGGTCTAGATAATACTTACTCCTGCCATGAGTACAGGGGACTGGACTAGACTAGATGACCTCTTGAGGTCCCTTCCAGTCCTATGATTAAGATGTTAGATCATGGGACCCAGTCTGGGACATGAGAAAGTACACAGCATAACATGCACAAGTTGCAATACCATGTTGTGTCTCTCAGCAGGGTATCATTGCCTAGATAAAGCATAAAACAGATTGGATTTGATAATACAACCATGTTATAAACACATTACATAGCTAGGAAATGATAATGCATGTTAAGATGCCTTGGCCATACTGTGATAAATATATAGGGATAATAGAAGATAGCAAGATGACATAGCAATGTAGAAGAGCTATGACAAATTGGCAAAGATAATTTAGTGAAAGCTCCTGTTATTTTGTATTCTGGCCATTTGAAATACTGCTTTCTGCAAAATTTGGTAAATTGGCCATTTTCACAATTAACAGGAATATTCACAATATTAAGCTGCTTACAGGATCAAATCAAATGTATATTGCAGACTTAAAAGTGACCTAGCATTTTGAAATCAAATTTAAAAGCCAGTTCTTCCTTCATGTACCTGTAAAGACCCAATCAAGATCATAGTCTTGCACTTCCTTTGTTACAGCTGATAGCATCTCTGACACCTTAAGTAGTATAAGGAATGCAGATCCTTTCTGTTTTAATTATTAATAATACCATATTATAGGCAGGGCTGTGAGCACCACCTATTATTAAGGTTGCCGTACACCTCCCATTATGAGCTCCTCTTTTCAGTTGCTTATAACTCTGCCAAGCTTTAATTGTCTGGGCTGACATTTTCCATGGACGGTGTCTGCCTCAAGCTAATTTTTTTCTCTGTGTAAAAAAAACATCCAAAACGGTTCAGCCATTTCTGAGAACAAGGCTAGAGGAAAAAATATGGTTTTGCCCATGTTAAATTCTGGGAGCCTTTTCTTTGAAAAGTTCTAGCATCCCCATACTTTGGAACAATGACTTGAAATTTAACAGGGGGTTGGGCCTTTGGGTCTGGGATGTGCCTTTTGCCATCCCAGTGAAAATCAGCCCACATTTGGCCACGTTGTAAGCCTTTGAAAAATTGCAGGTTGCACATGCATGGATTTTGACAGCTAGTTTCCCCAAAATTTCAGCCCAGGGCTAAGCAGGCCTTTCTCTGGAAATGCCGATCTGGGCTGCTGTGCTCCAGGACCAGGTGCCAGAAAGGAGAGCAGGGAGTCCATCTCTCCTGTGCATTCAGTGACACCCCTTCTAAGCCCAGGCAGAGTGGAGGAGGAAGTCATTTAAATCAGATGCAGAGGAGACATGAGCCAGACCAGCAGACAGTAGTAGGCACAAGGAAAGGGAAGTGAGAGACTGGGACTGGAAGCTGGTGGGGGATGGGGCGGAGACTGGGACCAAGTCCATCCTTTCCCTTCGTGCAATCCACTGCCTCATTCACTACATACCTTCCTGCTTCTGCAACAAAATGAGGCAGGGCCTCCTACATACAACAGCCTGCTTCACTATGTAACTTTGATTCATTTCCAGAGCAGGTCCATTCTATTCACGGAATAAAGCTGGGGTCCTGTGGCAAAAAGAAATAGTATGTGATAATTAGAGACAGTCTCATAATGCACCCTGCTCCCCCAATAGGGGGCTGAAATAAGGTTTTGCAAGTAGCCTTAATTTTGGCATTTCCTAATTTTCACTGCCTGGCTTTGCAACTTTACTGTTCTTTTGACAGTGTGTTCGAGAGACATTCTTCATCCAGCAGGTTCCAAATAGACTTTAGAGACTTGGACAAATTTTACCTTCATTTACACTTACACATAGGGTGACCAGATAGTGAATGTAAACAATTGGGACACTTTTTTGGGGGGGGGGGAAGAGGGGGAAAATATAGTTGCGTATATAAGACAAAGCCCCTAATATCAGGCTATCTGGTCACCCTACCTGCACAGTACCACTGAAATCAGTCAGGTAGCACAGGTGTATTGAGCACAGTTTGGCATTGTGTGGATGGATCACTCACTCACCATGAAATGCACCCCCTCTAGGGATGAGGGTGGGAAATGCAGCTGCCATTCAGCTTCACCAACATCAAACAGCTGTTTGGACATTTTTAGGACAGGGAGTGAAGGGAACTGCATCTGCTTGGAATTGCAGGGGAATTTAGAGAGGCCAAATGTAGTTACCCAGACTGGAATTTGGCCTTGTCACCAGGGCTAAAACCTCCACTTAAAATCAACAGTGTGCTAAGCCCCTTACAGAGAAATGATGTCTACCCTGAAGAAGTTACAATTCAGCAACACAACTTGCCAACAAGGGAGGGAATTGCAAAGGGTGATTAATCACATTGCGTTCATCTAACAGGGAAGTTAGGCCGGTGCCTTGCTAGTTCCACGAGCATGCATGAGTTCACGTTTGTATGCAGAATATTTAGCGGGGGCCTGCTCCACACAGCCCATTGAAATCTACAGGAGTATTTCCATTGATATCAGTTGGGCCTGAAGTTGCAATTGGGGGAGGAGTCTATGGCAAAGCCGATCCAAACTACAATTGCAAATAGAAGCCAGATCAAACTTGACAGATTCAGTTTGTCTGAGCCCAGAACCAGCTGAGCCTTTGTGGTATAGACTCGGTCACGCTGAGTGCTGGGGATCAGTGAAGACCAAAACAACAGAGTAAAGCTCAGCTGGGTGGATAGCAGCAGTGAACAGAAGGGGCATGTGTCGCTCATCCCCATTCTCTGTCCCACAGCCATATGCCTTGTATTACCCAGGCTTAAACTGATCCCCTCACACTTCAATCCACAGCTGGTTCCCTACCCAAGAAGTTATTAACCTCCTCAGATCAGCCCAGCCCCTTACCCCAAGGAATAATTGTCACTAGCTCAGTGACCACTGCTAAGGAGTCCCTGGAAGGCAGATTTGGCTTTTTGTTTGGGCAAGTGCTTTTCTGATTCATCAGGGGGTCTGTGCTCTGTGTGTGTGTATTAAAATCAAAGGGACTGAAAAGGTCTCAGCTCCCAAAGTGCTGATGCAAGATGTCAGGCAGAAAAAACCTCCAGGGTCGACAGACGACCACTTGAGAAAGCCAGACATAAGGGGCAAGTCTGTATTCCACCAGCCAGTATTGAGAGAGTGCCCCAGCTCCTCCAAGCACCCGCTCTCTTCCTCCAACTTCTCTCCAGCTTTTCCCCTTCACTGAGCACAACTTCCAAGTCCCAGCTGGGGAGGTCACAGCCCCTAATCTGCTTTTCTGCAGATAAGACCCAGCCTGGTGTCAGGAAGGGCTGGGAGGCACAGTGGAGGTGGGAATAGATTACAGGGACTCAGGAATGCCCAATGGAGGGGGGGAAAGAGGGTGCAGGGGCTGGATCAATGAGGAAGTAAAGGGCAGGAGCAGAGCTGATGCCACATGCAGGTGGTGAGAGTGGAGGCTAGGAAGAAGCATATGTTGTATGAGGGGGTTGGCAGGGAGGGATCAGGTGCTGTATAATGGGAGGCGGGGGGGAGTTGACATGACCTGTTAAAGCTTCATTCCCATGCTCTAAGTGTGTGTGTGTGTGTGTGTGTGTATGTATGTATGTATAACGGGAACATCCCATCTTGGGATCCCCATACTGGCTGAGTCAGCCTCTCTCTCCTTACCTGCCGTGCTGGAAATACCCCACGGCAGTGCGAAGCCAGAGCCTGCTCCAACCCTGCCCACCCTCCCTCTGTTCTCCTCCAACCCCTCTGTCTCCAATTGAAATAAATTGCCTTGGATTCCTGTAACTCAGGCAGAAAACCCAGGCCCCGTGCTGATAAAAACAACCGGCCTGGCCAGCATTGCCATGGCAACCGGCACTTTCTCCCCCCCCCCCCTTTCCCGGTTCCCTTTGTTCGGCTGTGGACCCAGACTTTTGTGCCCAGTCATAATGGGGCCAGACTCTCCGGATGCTTAAGGGGTGAGGTGAGAGGAATTTCATTCAGCGGCAGCTTGAGTGGCCAGTCTCCTTCCGTGAGGTCAGAGTGAGGAATGTTATTGACCAAGGCCCCATGCAGGGAAGACAGCACTGAAGAAAGCACTTTAGGGAGAAGAAAAGAAATTCCACTCTCTTCCCCCCCCCCCCCCCCCGAAATACAAACCCATCGGAAAAAAGCCTTTTGTTTCCATCTCTCTTTTTCTGCAACTCCCACCACAGCTGCTCTTACCGGACACAACAAAACCCACCAGACCCGCCTCATGCTCCCCAGCCCCGAGCTGCTTTCCCTCGGCATAGGGTTTTGCCTTTCTGTGGCACCTTCACCAGACAAAGCTCAGTGCGTCACAAACATTAGGCTCCTGACAGCTGCCAAGCCCCGGCAACGCCAATGAGAGCCATGGGTAACTCAACCCCTGCAACCCCCTCCAGGTGACCCAGTTTAGCTCCCTAAAACCGAAGCTTTCCCCCCCCCCAAATTAGCAGACGTTTGAAGCCTTTTGCTTAAGTGACTTGCCCAACAAATCAGTGGCAGGACCAGGAATCTCAAGGCCAGGGTCATCAAAGGAGCCTCAGAAAGAGGCACCCAACTCCTTAATGGGAATTGGCCTCTAAATCCCTTAGGCTCCCTAACTGACAGGCAGGATTTTACAGACATAACTAGGGATCCTGAAACATTTAAACAGCCTCATTTTTAATAACTATTGAGCACTCCCCCCCCCCCCCCCCCCGCCACGCACTAACAGTCTGACTCGGGTCAGCGAGCACTCAGAACCTGGGTCCTAGGACCCTGCTAGTGGATTGTTAAGGAACAAGAGGGAGACACAAAAGGCAGTTCCAATGGGGAATATGTACTGAGGGCTTTAAAGGCACAAGAAAAATTGTCCGCTGGTTTAACCCAACACTTAGACCCTGCCACTCTGCCTGTACCAATACCATGGTATCAGTCAGGATTGTAGTTCTAGGACTACCCTCTACTTTCTAGCTGTCTCAATCTTTTCCCAAGCTACACTCCCCCCGCCCCTCCCCCCGCCGAACTGTATCCTAATGAGATGCACGCTAGCCACTTGCAAGAGAATATCTATATTGCCCTTGTACATGCACTTTCCATATTGCAGCTGGTGCATGAGGTTGTAAACAAGACTGTGCACTCTGCACATCACGGTCCTTTCATAGCAATACAATCAGTTCACTCCTCCATAAACCCCCACCCCTCACCACGAGAGCATAAAACCATTGAAAGTACAACCCTATCACCTGAAAAGCTCAAGAGAGCTGGATGATTAATAAAGGGTGCTGTGGCTGCAAGCTAGGCCCCTGGTCAGGTACCCAAGACAAAAGGTTTTTATTCAGCTGTCACCCTCTTCAGGCAGGACACCACTTGCAGCAGTCTTTCCTGTTACAGTCACAGCATAAACACAGAGATGTTAGATAAAAATATAAAATACTCTTGCTGCAAGGTCAGCATAACACTACTTTTAGTCTTAGAATCCAGAACATACATTAACCAAGAGCAGAAAGAGACAAAGCAGGCTGCTCCCTAAGGAAGGGAGGCATAATTCACCCCACCTTGTTTAGGCTGGTGCTTCCCAGCCTGATTCTGATCTCACACTTCCCTAAAGAGCCCCCTAACCTGCAGCCAGGACCAGAAAATCCCCACACATGCACTTAATGTGATAATTTGCAATTCCAACAGTCCTCAGTACACCACACCCATCATCATTGCTTTCAATATATAATGAAGTGGTGGGTTACTTTTCTGGGTCACACCGAAGCATGTAAGGGCACCCATAACATGTCTAGTTTTTGCAGCATGTTCACAGCCATGACCACTTGTCTGAGTGTGTTTTGGTTGATGCTGGTCGAGGTGCCTCATTGAAACCTTCCCTTCACCTTCACGTATGTTGTGCAAAATGCAGCAGGTGGATTTGATAATCATTAGCTACCGACTAGACATTGAAAGTAAGATGCAGATCTGCTGTCTCCCAAATGCACACTCCACCGCCACCCTGCCTCTGTCACTTTCCGGGTTTGGGTGGTCAGGAGAAGATTGCTAGCCATGGCAGGAGTGCATATGCAGGGTCTCCAAGAACCAGAATGGGGATATAAAATCCCTCAATGTCCGTGCTGTTCAGTAGGTGCAGAGGTCCCATTTTCCTGCTCACGAGAAGTCCAGTGTGTTATGCTGGTAACATCACACACTTTGCCTGCTTCTCCCACACATACATTCACAAACTTTCCTTGGTGACACACTCAGGCCAGCATCACAGTTGGCTAGTACCCTTTTCTGTCAATGCATTCCAGGGCTTGCTGGTGAGAGTGTGGGGGCAGAACACAGAATGGGCACACGGGCCCTCTTAGAACTTCCTCACAGTTTGGCTACCCCAGATGAGTCAATCCCTAACTAATCTGGGATATTGGATGCCTTGAACATCTGTCCCTGCAAGCCACAGTGCATGGCCCTACACAAATCTCTACTACAGCAGCGTCCCTCATTTCCTTACTCAGCTCCTTACTCACTGGTATCTACCCAGGATAGCCTGCTTCCACAAGATCTGAGGTATTTATATGGCCCTCATCACTCTATTGTCTGCATGCCTCAATCTTTAATACCCATTTTCCAGATGGGAAACGGAGGCACTAAGAGTGACTTGACTAAGGTCACACAGGCAGTCAGTGGCAGAAGAGAACTCAGTTCTCCTTCTAAGCCCCAGGCTAGTGCCCTAACCCATGGGCCATCCTTCCTCTTTACCATGGGAAAGAATGCCAAGGGGAGGTCTTATCCTCAGGATCTGGTGTTGCAGTGTCAGGGCAAGATTATCACAGCAATACAGAAGAGTCTCCTTCCTCGCTCTGAAGTTCTGTACCTACTGCTGCTCCCATCTGTTTGGTCAGAGAATGCCCCCTAAGTGGCGCTTCAACCACTCAGTTATCTACCAATACAGCACCCATCCACCCACCCATTCATCCAGGCAGGCAGCAGTGGGCATGATGACCATCGCTTCCTGATCTCTCAACTGCTCAGCTCAGCCTTTGGCTCTCTGAAGGCATGATCACAGCCATTTAGATGCCTCATGACTGCTTTCCAAAAGCTCCCACAGAAAAAATTAGCAAGAACATTGGCCTCACTTGTGAGAGGAGGATTAGGAAATGGTGCCATCAGCAAGGGACTTAAGGAAGTTCCACTGCCTCACCCACTGACTCACAGGGCTCCTGGAAAGCCTAGTGGATTCTAGAAGCCTTTCCTTGAAGGAGCCATGCCAGGAACTGTGGGTTAAATACTCTAATGCCACACCACTGTGGCACCCTCAGTGTAGATGTAGGGTAGTGTAGTAGGAAGTGAGCCTGAGATATAAGCCCTTGTATTAGAGACCTGGTATGAGGCCTGAGATAAAGTAGTGGGCAAGCTTTGCTGATATAAAGCAAAGTTAGCAAAAGTTAGGCAGTGAGCAAACGTCAGGCTCTGCCTGCTTGCAAGTTCACAGAATCTAGCAAGAACAGGACTGATATTGCAGAAACACACATTCCTAAGAAGTGCTAGGCACAGAGTACTCATGCAAACACATTCCAGAAGAGTGGTACCATAACATTCCAATATTAAGGATGATACAAAAATATTTCCCAAAGGATAACAGGAACATCCTGACCTTATCTTTTAGGAGGGGTCAGGATACCAGTGTAATGAATAGAAATGTTTTAATTGAACCAACATGTGCAAGGAGATGGGTAACAACTAGCCACGTCAGGGGCAATAACTAACTATGTCAGAGGGGCAGTACTTGTAACTTGTTTGTATTAGGGTATAAAGAGGTATCTCTGAGAGAGTGTTTTGGTCCAGCCGGGGGGAATGGAAAGTCCCGCCACTGACTGAGCTGCGTCCATTGTCACGGGCACACATGTCTTAGTATCCGCGTAGAGTCTGCCAGGTGCTATTACTGTGCTTTGTCGACAAGGCCTGGTGCCTTCATACCTTAACGGGTCTTGTGGTCATCGGGCAGTTCGCTTGAGGTCTGCTGTTCCAGCTGTCTCCGCAAAGCTGCGGCAGCACACAGGGACAACACACAAATGCAGCCAAATATCTAACCACAGGTAGAACTGCACCTGATCCGCACCCACAACATCCTAGCCAGCGTGGACCCACTGTACCACTGTTTAGACAAAGCCTCTAGAAGTCCATCTTCCAGTCCCTAGTCCACCTCTTCATGGCCTTTAAACCAATCCATACAAGTACAGCACTCCAGCTCAGCCCTGATCACCAGTATGCACGGAGCTTGTGTCATTCCTACATCTCTTAATTCTAAATCTCCCCTTTCTCTTTAGTTTAGGGCACTCTGCAAAGTGCCAGGTGATCTGTGCAACGTAACTGCACCGAGTGTCTCTACATTGCACATCCCTTCTTCGTGGGAGTGCTTGCTCTTCACTGGCTACTGAGTGCATCCTGTTCCTGAAAATAGTTCCAGGTGGGCAGGCAGTGTTAGATCTGCTGCTGCTAACATCTTGTCAAGGTGCTTCAGATTTGACTTGTCTGATGAAGTCGCAGGAACACAGAAAGCACATGTTTATATTCTTTCCTAAAACCTCCAGTGCAGCAGGAAACCCAGAGTGATTTCTCTCCCACCTTCCCCTGAACTAACACAGCCTAGGTAGCACCACTTAGTGTTGCTTCTGTTTGCACCAAGTCCCTCTGAGACTCTTTAAAAAAAAAAAGAAAAAAAAAGAAAGATGCAAGATATTATAGGTCTCTCTTTATAGCCACCTCCTCCTCACAAGTGAACTGCTCAGAATGCTACAGAGGAGGAAGACCGTAGTCAGGGAGACCAATAAATAGAATGTTGCATTGATATCATAGCCAATCCATGGATACCTAGGACTTCAGAGTGTCACCATGATGCATACCACAGCTACTGGGAATTTCATGACCCGTTGCGACAGGGCCTTGGTCCCCTGACCCTGAAATACAGCCTCTTTTCGCTTGAACTAAAGGAAGTGTCTCCTTAGCTCTTAGTCATATAGGGTTAATGATATTCTGATGAGTAGTTCTGATCCCACCCAGCAGAGGGCAGAAAAAATACTAGCCAGTTTGTTACAATATTAATAAAACTGAACAAAGATAGATCAGCCGAGATAAAAAAATGTATCCTTTTGTGCAGCTAAAACTCCCACTGAATTCAGTGAGAGTTTTGGGAGGTGAAAGGAGTGCAGGACCGGATTCTATGTTGCCTAAATAACAGCTTAAGAGGGATGTAAGGGTATAAACACAGCCAATGCCAATTTGTTTTTAAAACCTGAGGAAAATGTGTGGGAAGTCTTTTGCAGTATCAATCATGCTTTAATGCTAACCATTCTGCATAGCCAACCAGCCAGCACTTCGTATGCACATCGGTCAAAGGCTCCTGCATGGGAATATTTGACTGGGGTCATTTTTCTGAGAGAGAGAGAGAGAGAGAGAGAGAGGATTTGCCTGGAGATCCTTTAAATAAAATCCAGTATCTTAAACTTTCAGATCAATATAAAAAAATTCATCAGATGATCCTCAATTGTCAACTGCTTTGTTATTTTAAGATTGTTCTTCAAGTCTCCTTCTCATCCTCC
>NW_020664586.1:4445532-4449508 GCF_002925995.2 Terrapene triunguis | reverse complement strand
CTCCCACCAGATAAGTGGAAGAGCATTATGTATAAGAACATAAGAACGGCTATATTCAGACCAATGGTCCATCTAACTTAGAATCCTGTCTTCTGACAGTGGCCAATGCCAGGTGCTTCAGAGGGAATGAACAGAACAGGCAATCATCAAGTGATCCATCCCATCGTCTACTCCCAGCTTCTGGCAAATAGAGGCTAGAGACACTCAGAGCATGGGGTTCCATCCCTGACCATCCTGGCTAATAGCCATTGATGGACCTATATATTTCCAACCCAACAGACAATTAAGCTGTTTCATTTGGGTTCTATAAATTCCTTCATTTCCTGCCCAAACCTGTAGCGTAGAGCTTTTGCTGTTAGCACAGCAGCTGTATTACACCCCCAAAAGTGCCAGCATTTCAGTAATGGATGAAACAATTTATAAATGCTTCGGGTCTATGAACATAAGATCATTAACATTATTAATGATTTTGAGTTGCCTCACCACAGCTAAGCAGCCTTGGAAGTTCCTGGACTTGCTTTTCTGACTGAACAAAGAAAAATTTAGAGAAGATCAAACAAATGAAAAATATATTGAGACAAACCGTAAATGATGTCAACTTTCCAGCAAATTACACACTGCGTTTGTAGCCTACAATGTTATTTATTGCTGTTTGATCCCATAGGATTGTATAATGCATCCTCTGAATTGTACATTTTATTAGGCTGCAATTTTACCTTGGAGGTTTATATTGACTCCAGGTTTGCTATTATGGTTTATAATGGCAGCAAATTCCTTAATTTTTTTTAAAAGAATGGCCACATACTATAGACTGCATATTGTTTAGCATCTCTCTAACCACCCATCAGGCACTGTTCAATGGCTTCAGACAAATCTCATTATTTTGACTGCATATTTCCATAGTGTCAAAATCAACATCTGACGATACAGAGTGTTGCCATAAACATTTATTGCAACACTCTGTGCCTCCTCAGTCTTTAATTTCAGTGGTTTTACGTTGATCAGAATTGAGTGGCAGCTCATTTGGATCATTACTGTTGTATACAGACAGCACATGCAGGAGAGCACCTGAGCTCTAGCTAGGCCGGGGCACCAGTCTTTGCTTGTTAAGAGTGTTTTACGACATAATCTTCTGGCTTGGGAAGATGAATGGCTTTTCCAAGCCTGAGCTAGCACTGCATGCTACACAAAGACTATACAGCGTGTATATATTTGTGTATTTATACCATGCTGGATGAGTATGTTTATTTCAGTGGTTTTGATTTATAAAGACATATATCCCTCCTAGCCCCTCTGGGCAAATTCACAGCTTAAGAACACCATCAATTTAGCAGCCATGTGTTGGCTGCAAGAGCCAGCAATTAAACATTACCCTAAACCAGCAGCACTAATGCTTCAACAACGGGCACTCTCCTACCCAAGAATCCTCAGTCTAAGGGCCAAGAAAACCAATGGGCCTTGCACAAAGGCTGAAAGTCAGCAGATTCAGGTGCTGTTGGAGCAACAGTGGAAGTGAATTATTAGAGATGGTCGGAAAGTTTGACAGAACAGTTTTCCGTAAAAAAAAAAAAAAAGTGGTTTTATCCAAGATGAGACGTTTCATGGGAACATGCCAGTTTCAATGACATTTTTGGTGGGAAAATACTGAAATCATTCATTTGGACTCTCTCGTTTCACTAGGGTTACAAATGTTTTGTTTCAGCTCTAGTGTTCGGATTCATCTCATAATTTCTAAAATATTTTATTGTAAGTAAAAAAAATGAAGCAAAATGATAGAATGAAACCATTCGATGGTCCCAAATTTACGTCAGAACTTTCGTTTCATGAGAAATCTCAAAATTTTGACTTATTGTTCTGATTTGGAATGTAAAAAGAATTTGAAGTGTTGGAATTTCCCATGGAATGGAAATTCTGGTTTCCAACCAGAGCTGATTATTTTTTTGTATTGCAGTGGTGCCTGATGGCTCCAACAAAGCAGAGAGCCTCCTCGTGCCAAGTGCTGC
Source organism: Terrapene triunguis (assembly GCF_002925995.2). Classification (NCBI taxonomy): domain Eukaryota; kingdom Metazoa; phylum Chordata; order Testudines; family Emydidae; genus Terrapene; species Terrapene triunguis. The sequence continues at coordinate 4,447,505 of NW_020664586.1, read as the reverse complement.
ACAAACATGTAGTTTCTATCCCAAAAGGATTTATAACCTAAGTAGACAAATATTATCATGAAGCACAGAGGGATCAGGTGATTTGCCCAAGGTCACACAGGAACAGAGTGACCAGATAGCAAGTGTGAAAAATCGGGACAGGGGGTGGGAGGTAATAGGAGCCTATATAAGAAAAAGCTCCAAATATCGGGACTATCCCTATAAAATCAGGACATCTGGTCACCCTACACAGGAAGTCTGTGGCAGAGCAGGGAATTGACAGCACATCTCCCGAGTCCCAACCAATCCAGTTTCTTTCCCAAAGGCAATCTGTCTTCTCTGAATTCTAGGGCTCACTGACAACCCTGCACTGATAACATGTCCAATCCCGCCAAGTTCAAGTCTAATTAGCAATGAAGAGGCAGTGGCATGGACTCCAGTACACACTAGCCACATGAACACATATCCAGGCTGCCCAGTGGCCTTGTACTGGGGCAGCTATCCACCACACCTACACTACTACTGTTACCTACACTAACTAGATTAAAGTGGACCTCAGCTTTGACAAACCTTCACAATGGAGAGACTGGAAGCAGTATTTTGCAAGACTTTTAATTGCTACAAAGCGCTGCCAGGAAACTGGAGATGTTCGGGTATCTTCTTTAATTTTTACTATAGGGAAGCAGGCAGAACATATCTTTAAATCCTTTGGTTTACTGAAGCCAGTCAAAAAGGACTATGAAAGGGTTCTGGCTGTGTTTGATGCTTTCTTTATACCTCAGAGGAATGTGGGTTATGATAGAGTATGTTTTCACCAGAGAATTCAAGAACGAGGAGAAAATGTTGAATGTTTTATAATAGTTCGACATGCATTGGCTGAAAGCTGTGATTTTGGAACTGCAAGATATGAAAATATCAGAGACAGCCTGGTTATTGGTTTAACAGATGAAAATCTTTTACAGCAGCTCCAATTAAAGACAGATTTAACCCTACACACAGCTATATGGATAGCAGAGCTGTCTGAACTAGTCAAAACAGAACAAAAAGCAGGCGCAACTTGAAAAAACTGAAGCTAGCTCAGGAGTGGTAAACAGCATGAAGGCTAGAAGTAATCATTATAAGACCCCTGAAATAAAAAGTGACAAATTTCAGGCAAAAACCAAAGCCTTTCAGCCTACATGCACAAGGTGTGGAAAATGTCATAGACCAACAGCTATATGTTTCGCCAAAGGCACAAGGTATAGTATATTCACAAAATATAGGTATTTTCCACCTATTTATCTGCAATATGAGTCAACCCCCAACTGCTGTAGTGTGGCAATCAAGAGCCATTGTTTCTGGCACCTATCACATGACTGAGAGAGCCTGCCTGGAGAGTGAAATTGTACATTCATGTCAAGACTATTGACTGTGATGTCAGCTTCTGAGTCAACTTTACAGTCATCTCAGAAGGGACTTAATTACCTTCAACCCCTCTGTAATGGGGCGGGACTCACCACTGCAGCGCCTCCTACTGGTTGTCCTGGGAATTAACTCTCATTTTGCCAGAGCGCCCTCGTCTAGCGGTGTCTCGCCTGTCGTCACTCTTGCCTCCACCTCTAGGATCCACGTCGCTCCCCATCCTCTTCTGAGGACCCGACAGTCCTCAGTCCAGCCACTTGCCTTGGTGGCAAACTGCAGTCTCTGGTCTAGCCACTCGCCTCAGTGGGAAAATGCAGTTCATGCACCGGCCACTCCCCTCAGTGGCAATTGGAGGGGGAGGGGGGAGAAAGGACGGGGGGGACCCAGGCCCAACCGGTAGAATCATAGACTCATAGAATATCAGGGTTGGAAGGGACCTCAGGAGGTCATCTAGTCCAACCCCCTGCTCAAAGCAGGACCAATTCCCAACTAAATCATCCCAGACAGGGCTTTGTCAAGCCTGACCTTAAAAACCTCTAAGGAAGGTGTCAAGGCTGTATCCCCACTTTGAACTTTAGGGTTCAAATGTAGGG
>NW_020664586.1:4444331-4445522 GCF_002925995.2 Terrapene triunguis | reverse complement strand
GTCTCTGTACACAGAGAGCTGTTACCCTTCCCTTTATAGTTATGACAGAAGGAGATTCCACCACCTCCCTAGGTAACCCATTCCAGTGCTTCACCACCCTCCTAGTGAAAAAGCTTTTCCTAATATCCAACCTAAACCTCCCCAACTGCAACTTGAGACCATTACTCCTTGTTCTGTCATCAGGTACCACTGAGAACAGTCTAGATCCATCCTCTTTGGAACCCCCTTTCAGGTAGTTGAAAGCAGCTATCAAATCCCCCCTCATTCTTCTCTTCTGCAGACTAAACAATCCCAGTTCCCTCAGCCTCTCCTCATAAGTCATGTGCTCCAGCCCCCTAATCATTTTTGTTGCCCTCCGCTGGACTCTCTCCAATTTTTCCACATCCTTCTTGTAGTGTGGGGCCCAAAACTGGACACAGTACTCCAGATGAGGCCTCACCAATGTCGAATAGAGGGGAACGATCACGTTCCTCGATCTGCTGGCAATGCTCCTACTTATAGAGCCCAGAATGCCGTTAGCCTTCTTGGCAACAAGGGCACACTGTTGACTCATATCCAGCTTCTCGTCCACTGTAACCCCTAGGTCCTTTTCTGCAGAACTGCTTCCTAGCCATTCGGTCCCTAGTCTGTAACAGTGCATGGGATTCTTCCGTCCTAAGTGCAGGACTCTGCACTTGTCCTTGTTAAACCTCATCAGGTTTCTTTTGGCCCAATCTTCTAATTTGTCTAGGTCCCTCTGTATCCTGTCCCTACCCTCCAGCGTATCTACCACTCCTCCCAGTTTAGTGTCATCTGCAAACTTGCTGAGAGTGCAGTCCACGCCGTCCTCCAGATCATTAATGAAGATACTGAACAAAACCGGCCCCAGGACCGACCCCTGGGGCACTCCACTTGAAACCGGCTGCCAACTAGACATGGAGCCGTTGATCACTACCCGTTGAGCCCGACGATCTAGCCAGCTTTCTATCCACCTTATAGTCCATTCATCCAATCCATACTTCTTTAACTTGCTGGCAACAATACTGTGGGAGAGCGTATCAAAAGCTTTGCTAAAGTCAAGGAATAACACATCCACTGCTTTCCCCTCATCCACAAACCCAGTTATCTCCTCATAGAAGGCAATTAGGTTAGTCATGTTATGAATAGCCTCCGCTCAAATGCGATTGTAAGATCTATAGCCTGTACCATTAA
>NW_020664586.1:4411819-4444321 GCF_002925995.2 Terrapene triunguis | reverse complement strand
GAAAGGGGTGACACGGAGTAGAGAGCGCCACGCGCCTGCTCCCCCTTCCAGGTACATTAGGGAAAAGGGGTGACACGGAGTAGAGAGCGTGTACGGGAAGCCTAGGAATCCCGGTGCGCCTGCTCCCCCTTCCTGATTTTGGGCATGATGCTGCTGTTTAGAAAGGGAAAGAGCCTCCCCGAATCCACAATGGAGGGGAAGGTGGCAAAATTTCCCCTCCTCCTCCTCTGGGCGCACTCCAAGGGTGTTGACCCATGGGTCCCAGGGGCGGTTTCATCAGGGGACACCATGGTAGACGTAGAAAGCACCTACCAGAAATATTGTGAGCTTTACCATCCGGACTCAAAGACCAAGGATCGGGCGGCGGCATGGTTGTTGTGGCAAACTTGTTGTGCTTGGCAAACTGCTAAAGCTGATTATAATTCTGAGACTATGCAAGTGAAGCAGGAATTGGCGCAAGTAAGGGTGGAAAGGGACATGTGGAAGGCACAAGCACAAGCTGCAGGGGCAAGTTGTCAGCAGCTAGCAATCTCCGCCGTCAAGGCTACGGAGAGAGCGGAACAGGCAGAGGAAGAGAGGGAACAATCTAAGGAGTTGGAGGTTCAGGTGGAATGTTTGCGGGGATTAGTGTTAGAGCAGGGGACCCGTCCAGGTGGGAGAGCAGCAAGACCCCTGGGCTCGGAAAAAAAGGCACCGCTCCAATATGACCCCGGAGACTGCGACGGGGACATATGGTATGACCCTGACCTGGGATGGCCACCAGATGGGCCGGGAGCTCGGCCAGCCCCGGTGGCAGCTGTGCAACGTTTAACTTTCCAGCATGGCCCCCCAGCCCAGGGAGGGAGCCCTGGCTCAGTAACGGGGGTAACCATGCAAGAAATAGCCTTGAACCCTGTGGAGATAACTTCTCTGGCTCAGGGGTTAGGGCCAGCCAAGGCGAAAACATTTTCGGAATGGGCATATCAGTTTCTGAGGGCGATAGAAGATCAGGGGCTAAACCCAGAGGAGGTCAGGAAACTGTTGAGGGCGGCGGCATCCACTGTATCGGGATGCGATATGGGAATTGCACTGCGAATGCAGGCAGCTGGACGATGGCAGTCCCCGTTCGCACTGGTTCGCAATTTGGCTCAAGGAGAGGCACTACAGGAGGTTAGCCGCCAGTATGCTGTGGGCTCTCCCGCTCCGGGAGAGGCCCCTGACGTTTTTGTGGAAAGAATGGTATTAGCAGGATTGCTAACTGGAAGGTATCCAGCCCGCGCGCAGGGGGGAGCGGTCCCCAGGACCCTGTCCGAGATTGTGGTCCCAACGGCAGAATTAAGGCTTATTGCGGCAATGTTGCCCAAAGATGTTCAGATGGCTATGGGAGTATGGAGGCAGGGAGAACCCCTAGACATACCACACCTTAAGGAAGCGGCGAGCCAGGCCACTAGAGTGGTTGGTCAGCCGGGAACTGGAGCTCCTGCTCCTGTTGCTGCGGCTGCAGCCCCAGCACCCCAATACCGACGCCCCCGATCAGACACCAGTCGGCTCCGCATACAGTTGTGGATGGCCTTGAAGGACCAGGGGGAACCAATGGGCCAATGGGACAGGAAGTCCACCGAGTCCCTAGCACTCCGCTGTATTCAGCTGGGGTTGAAGCTCCCGGAGCCGGGGGGCGATATTGGGACCAGAAAAGCAACCTCAGATTAGGGGGGCCCTGACTCCCCGAGTACACTGGGAGAGGGAAGCACCCAGGAATGGGCCTGGGTGGGACCTCTCCAGGTGGATTCAGGAGGAAGGTTGCGGGTGCGCCTTCGGGTGGGGGAGCCACATGAGTGCCCTGAGACATCTGAACTAGATTTTGTGGCGCTGGTGGACACCGGCGCGGCTGTCTCACTGCTTCCCTGCTTCGTGCCAGGAGTGCCAATCCAGGGAACCACTGAGATCCAGGGATTCGACGGTAGCTTGGCGCAGGGACAAGTGTTGGGACAACTGATCACCCGGGTGGGGAATCTTACCCAAAGATGGCCCTGGATTTATAGCCCGACGACTACAGAACCAATTTTGGGCATAGATTGCTTGCGGAAGGGAAGAATAGTGGTTGATCGTGCTAACAAATGTTTATGGAGGACCCCAAAGAAAGACTGGACCCCTGAAGTAAGGCAGGGAGATACCGGATTGCTGACGCGTAGCGTGCTGGGGGTGGCAGCAGTGACCGGGGATAGCAGGGAAGAATGGAGGGAGCGTTTTCCCCAGGCATGGGCGACCCACAAGCTGGATTGCGGTAAATGGACTGGGGAACCAATAAAAATAGAAGGACCAGCGGTGCCCCCACAGAAACAATATCCTACCCCACTGTGGCACGCCGGGCTGTAGCGGAGATAGTCAGAGAATTGGAAGGGCAGGGAGTAGTGAAAAGAACAACTTCCCCCTTTAACTCCCCAATATGGCCTGTGAGGAAAGCTGATGGTGTCTCATGGAGACTGACTGTTGACTATTGGAGGGTCAATTCGATGACCCCTCAGTTGGCGCCAATAGTCGCGGACATGACCCAGGTGTTGCAAGACATACCAAGGGAAGCTAAAAGTTTTTCTGTATTGGACTTGTCTAACTGTTTCTTTGCTATCCCGCTTGAGGAAGGATCGCAGGACCGATTCGCGTTCCACGTGGATGGGGTACAGTATTGCTTTACCCGTGTACCCCAGGGATTTCATAGCGCCCCCCGCTATTGCGCATAAGGTGGTGACCCAAATGTTAGAGCACCTCCCTCCAGGGGATAAGGGGTGGGTGGTCTCATATGTGGATGATATCCTGATAATGGGAATGGATGATGCGGATACCCGAGGGAAGACTGAACGAGTACTGGAGTTGATTCAACAGCATGGTATGAAGGCGTCCCTAGAAAAGGCACAATTAATACAACCACAGGTGGAGTATCTGGGGGTTATCCTATCGGAAACAGGGAGGTCTATTAGTGAACAATGATTGTCAGCATTGCAGAATCTACCAGCCCCCCAAGATTTGAGAGGCCTACAGGCCATATTAGGGGCTTTTAATTTTGTAAGAGCCCACATATGGGACTATGCACGTATCACCAAACCCCTTTAGAGCCTATTAAAGAAAGAGGCCCAGTTCCAATGGGGCCCAGAACAGGAAGTAGCTTTCAGCGAGCTGAAGCAGTCTTTGTTGAGCGCAGCAACACTGCGACCCGTACGGGTTGGAGAGTCCATATATGTCAGGGTCGCCACCAGTCCAGAGGCGTTGGCTGTGGTGTTGTTACAAGCGGACCCATTGCAGAAAACAGTTCCGATAGCATTCTATTCATGTCTTTTAACACCAGTGGAACAAAAGTTTGGCCCATGCGAAAGGGAATGTCTGGCAGTGATATGGGCGCTGGAAGTAGGGGCGGTGGTGGTAGGAGATAATCAAGTTATTATTCAGAGTATCCACACCCCCTTAAAATATATATTGTCAGGAAAACCCGCCCAAGCAGGAGTAAGTAATCCAAGGATGGCTCAGTGGACCCTAGCCTTGGTAAATCGAGGGGTCCAATACCAAAATACCCCAGGTGCTGGGCAACTGCCCGGGGTCTTGCTTCAAACAAAAGGGGCAAAGCATGAGTGCCCTGTACCAGAGACCAATTCAGTGCTGGTGGGTTGGGTGACCTCGATAGAGCAAGCACGGAGCCTAACAGCACCGACCAATATTTATTTTTCAGATGGGGCAGCTTGGGTACAAGACGGAAAAACCCACATACAAAGCGCAGTAATATATTTGGAAGATAAGTCAGTAGTGCGAGTTTGGCCCCAAGGGTCAGCACAGCTGGCTGAATTGAAGGCATTGGTGGAATGTTTAATGCTTTGGGAGTCGTGTCTGGGACCATTGGTGGTTTTTTCAGATTCTCAGTATGTGTTAGGAGGGTTAACTAAATGGATGCCACAATGGGCCAGTAGTGACTGGAGAAGTGCTGACGGGAAGGAGTTGGTCCATCGCAAGGACTGGGAGGGTGTACATCAGTGGGTCACTGCTAACCCTAACCAATTGTTAGTAGGATATGTTAAAGGTCATCAAAGTGCAGAATCGTCGGTGGAAGCCCTTTTTAACAATAAAGTGGATGGTTTAGCAAGGACCCCTGTGGTGGCCGTGGTCACCACGCATGGGGCCCTGCGTCGGCAGTTGAAGCAAGATGGACATCCAGAGGACCACCCGGTAGTAGTACCAGCATGGTGGGATCAACAGGAAATTATATGTTGGTCCCATGCGCTGGCCCACGAAGGCGTGGAAGGGACTCTGCAACGAGCTAGAGACATAGCCCGCTGGCCAGGACAGCGACAGGACGTGGCCAGTTGGGTACAGAACAGTCTTACATGGGCTGCTTTTAATCCACGGCGACCAGGGGAATCCGAGGATCAGCTGCCTTTAGGTCATCAGCGGGAGCCGGGAGGTCCATGGGCTCGTCTCCAGGTAGATTTTATTGAAGGGTTACCACCCGGGGAAGGAGGATGTACCTCACTTTTGGTAATAATAGATGCGTTTTCGGGGTGGGTAGAAGCATTCTCTATGAAAACCCATAGCGCCGAAAAAACAGCTAAGGTTCTGTTCAAGGAGATCATTTGTAGATACGGATCTCCTGAGGTGATTGATTCAGACAGGGGACCCCAGTTTGTGTCAGCGGTCTGGAAGGCATTGTTGGATGCTTTGGGAATACAGCGGAAGCTACATATTCCTAGGCACCCTCATAGCTCTGGACAGGTGGAGCGTATGAATCGTACCATCAAGGCAGCTTTGTCTAAAGTCTTGTCAGAGAAGGGGGGGGCCTGGACTAAACATTTGCCTTTAGTATTAGCCATAATCAGGAGTAGATCCCGGTACAGTAGCTCAGTGACGCCTTTCCAATTAATGTTTGGACGACCCATGTGCCTTATGCGATCACAATCAGTCCCCACCCCCTCCGACCCTACCAATCCGGAATTGATCCAGTGGTATAAACTTCTACGGGAGGAACTTCCTCAAGCTGTTCAACTCATGCAGCAAACAATGGGAGAGGCTCAGGAAAAAATGGACAAGGGGCGACAAAAACCACCCGCCTGGCAGGTGGGTGATCAGGTAATGTACATGAAATGGAATACTAAGCCCCTCCAAGCAAGGTGGGAGGGGCCATTTACTATTTGTAATGAGGGAAGTGATACAGTGTTTCAGATTGACCGAGGCCCCCATGGAAAGTGGGTCCATCGGGGACAGCTAAAGCATGTGGGAGTAACCACCCCAACCCCATGCTCTTCTTTACGATAGCCTATGTTTCACCATGTTTAAGTCCTTTTTGCAGCTTCCTTTTTTTTTAAGAGCATCAGAAAGAGCTGGTACCAGCTGAAGAACAACTGAAACGTACCATGGTACATCGTCGTGACAAACTTCCATGTTGTCTTATGTCCTGTGTTTTGTGTTTCATGTTTTATGTTTGTCTTGTAGCGCTGGTCTCATTGCTAGCATTAGGGGGTATGGTGTTTGGAAAAAAGAAAAAATTCTACATTACACAAGAAATAACAAACCATACTCATAGCCCTCTTTAACTCTAAATAGACACACACCTTTCCCTACCCCTCCATCCCCCGCCAAATTGTCAGTCACATATCTACCCCCATGGTGGCCACCTCTGTCCAAAAAAACCCAAAAAACCTGTGTATAACTACCCCCTTTACCAATTGTTTACCTTCCCACCAAATATTATGATTTTTATCTAAAGGTTGTACAGTTTAACGCTCATTGTTATGTCCTCCGGTCAATATTTTAATATGTATTTTTGTTACTGTGAACATGCTAAGTGTAATGAAAATCCGGAATTGGTCCGGCAATTGAAGCACTGGCACGAATAAGCGGAGGCATACCGTCCCCCGTTAAATGGTCACCATAATTTGGGTGACCAAGGGGCGGGAAATGTTATGAAAAGCCTCCGCTCAAATGCGATTGTAAGATCTATAGCCTGTACCATTAAGTTCTGCAACCTTTTTGCAGAACCCTTTTTGCAAACTTTGTAATTTCAGTTGTAGTTAATACAGCCTTTTAAGTTTTGTAACCCTTACTATCTCTGTAACCTTCTCAAGTTACCACTTGTATGACCCTCCAAGCTTTGTAATATTCAAAGAAAGTGTGAACAAGGGAGTGAATGTGAGACTGGGTGGAGAGAAACTGCAAGGAGACAGGAGACAGGTGTGTCTGATGTAATCTGCCCTGAGAAGGCAGTCAGGAAGTGCTGAAAAGAAAAGAAGAACCTGGTATGCAGGAGCTAGGAGCAAGGACTGGGAATGCTTCTCGGTGACGGACACAGAAGAGAAACTCAGTGTACGTGACAGGAGCCGCCCAGTTCCAATAAAAAGGAAACAGCCACACAAGTTGGTTGGTGTGTGCGGGACCTGCTCAGCAGCCTGGATTCGTGACCGCAGGCGGACACACCATGCTTCGGCTTCTCGGTCTCCATGCTGACTCCGGTAACTCTCCGCCTGTGTAAGTGTGTGGGTGGGTGCATGAGGGTATGAATACAGTGACTGTGTGTGTGTGTGAATAAGCTCCATCTTTTTCCTATCTGTTCAGCGGCATCGTAATAAAACTAATACAAGTGTGACCCTGGGTTGGTTTTTAGGGAAACAGAGGCAAGTCATGCCTGACTTGTTACCCTTGGTGAATCCATGCTGACTGTTCCTGATCACTTTCCTCTCCCCTAAGTGCTTCAGAATTGATTCCTTGAGGACCTGCTCCATGATTTTTCCAGGGACTGACTGGCCTGTAGTTCCCCGGATCCTCCTTCTTCCCTTTTTTAAAGATGGGCACTACATTAGCCTTTTTCCAGTCATCCGGGACCTCCCCCGATCGCCATGAGTTTTCAAAGATAATGGCCAATGGCTCTGCAATCACATCCGCCAACTCCTTTAGCACCCTCGGATGCAGCGCATCCGGCCCCATGAACTTGTGCTCATCCAGTTTTTCTAAATAGTCCCGAACCACTTCTTTCTCCACAGAGGGCTGGTCACCTTCTCCCCATACTGTGCTGCCCAGTGCAGCAGTCTGGGAGCTGACCTTGTTTGTGAAGATAGAGGCAAAAAAAGCATTGAGTACATTAGCTTTTTCCACATCCTCTGTCACTAGGTTGCCTCCCTCATTCAGTAAGGGGCCCACACTTTCCTTGACTTTCTTCTTGTTGCTAACATACCTGAAGAAACCCTTCTTGTTACTCTTAACATCTCTTGCTAGCTGCAACTCCAAGTGTGATTTGGCCTTCCTGATTTCACTCCTGCATGCCTGAGCAGTATTTTTATACTCCTCCCTGGTCATTTGTCCAATCTTCCACTTCTTGTAAGCTTCTTTTTTGCGTTTAAGGTCAGCAAGGATTTCACTGTTAAGCCAAGCTGGTCGCCTGCCATATTTACTGTCCTTTCTACACATTGAGATGGTTTTTTCCTGCAGCCTCAATAAGGATTCTTTAAAATACAGCCAGCTCTCCTGGACTCCTTTCCCCCTCATGGTATTCTCCCAGGGGATCCTGCCCATCAGTTCCCCGAGGGAGTCAAAGTCTGCTTTTCTGAAGTCCAGGGTCTATATTCTGCTGCTCTTTCTTCCTTGTGTCAGGATCCTGAACTCGACCATCTCATGGTCACTGCCTCCCAGGTTCCCATCCACTTTTGCTTCCCCTACTAATTCTTCCCGGTTTGTGAGCAGCAGGTCTAGAAGAGCTCTGCCCCTAGTTGGTTCCTCCAGCACTTGCACCAGGAAATTGTCCCCTACACTTTCCAAAAACTTCCTGGATTGTCTGTGCACCGCTGTATTGCTCTCCTAGCAGATATCAGGGTGATTAAAGTCTCCATGAGAACCAGGGCCTGCGATCTAGTAACTTCTGCTAGTTGCCGGAAGAAAGCCTCGTCCACCTCATCCCCCTGGTCTGGTGGTCTATAGCAGACTCCCACCACAACATCACCCTTGTTGCTCACACTTCTAAACTTAATCCAGAGACTCTCAGGTTTTTCTGCAGTTTCATACTGGAGCTCTGAGCAGTCATACTCCTCTCTTGCATTGTATGTAACTCCCCCACCTTTTCTGCCCTGCCTGTCCTTCCTGAACAGTTTATATCCATCCATGACAGTACTCCAGTCATGTGAGTTATCCCAATGACATCATAGTTCCTTGACTGTGCCAGGACTTCCAGTTCTCCGGTACTCTGGGTCCCGGCCCAGGGACCCTATAGCCAGCAGCCACGTACTGCCCCCTCCTCCTATTCCGCCATCTGTTTCCCTGGGCCACTTCCCCACAGCCCTAGCACCTTCTCCGCCCTTGTATTAGGGCCTCAGTCTGGCAGCCGTCAGGCTGGAGAACCCTATTGCTCCCCTGACCCTGCCCAGCACCCCTCTGTCTGTGGTGCTGTTTCTCTCAACTCTCCTACCGGGCAGCCAGTCCTCCTCCCTTGGCCTCCAGGGAGAGACTGCCTCTGTTCTGCTCAGCAGTCCTTCTTATATGGGCCAGCCTGGCCCTGACTGGCTGCTCCACTAAGCCTTCTCCCTATTGGCTGGCTCAATGAGCCCCCTTCTAATTGGCTGGGTTCTGCACAGCCTCCCCAAGGCTGCTTTCATAGGTTGGAAGGGACCTCAGAAGGTCATCTAGTCCAACCCCCTGCTCAAAGCAGGACCAGTCCCCAACTAAATCATCCCAGCCAGGGCTTCGTCAAGCCTGATCTTAAAAACCTATAAGGAAGGAGATTCCACCACCTCCCTAGGTAACCCATTCCAGTGCTTCATCACCCTCCTAGTGAAAAAGTTTTTCCTAATATCCAACCTAAACCTCCCCCACTGCAACTTGAGACCATTACTCCTCATTGGTACCAGATGACCGAACAAGAACAGTATAGATCCATCCTCTTTGGAACCCCCTTTCAGGTAGTTGAAAGCAGCTATCAAATCCCCCCTCATTTTTCTCTTCTGCAGACTAAACAATCCCAGTTCCTTCAGCCTCACCTCATAAGTCATGTGCTCCAGCCCCCTAATAATTTTTGTTGCCCTCCGCTGGACTCTTTCCAATTTTTCCACATCCTTCTTGTAGTGTGGGGCCCAAAACTGGACACAGTACTCCAGATGAGGCCTCACCAATGTCGAATAGAGGGGAATGATCACATCCCTCCATCTGCTGGCAGTGCTCCTACTTATACAGCCCAAAATGTCGTTAGCTTCTTGGCAACAAGGGCACACATATCCAGCTTCTCGTCCACTGTAACCCCTAGGTCCTTTTCTGCAGAACTGCTACCTAGCCATTCGGTCCCTAGTCTGTAGCAGTGCATGGGATTCTTCCGTCCTAAGTGCAGGACTCTGCACTTGTCCTTGTTGAACCTCATCAGATTTCTTTTGGCCCAATCCTCTAATTTGTCTAGGTCCCTCTGTATCCTATCCCTACCCTCCAGCGTATCTACCACTCCTCCCAGTTTAGTGTCATCTGCAAACATGCTGAGGGTGCAGTCCACGCCATCCTCCAGATCATTAATGAAGATATTGAACAAAACCGGCCCCAGGACCGACCCTCGGGGCACTCTGCTTGATACTTGCTGCCAGCAAGACATGGAGCATTGATTACTACCCATTGAGCCCGACGATCTAGCCAGCTTTCTATCCACCTTATAGTCCATTCATCCAGCCCATACTTCTTTAACTTGCCGGCAAGAATACTGTGGTAGACCGTATCGAAAGCTTTGCTAAAGTCAAGGAATAACACATCCACTGCTTTCCCTTCATCCACAGAGCCAGTTATCTCATCATAGCTTTAATCCTTCTTCTGCCACCCTCCCAGTGTTGAAGTCACTTGAAGTCACTCTGACTAGCTCTGGAGGTATTCTCAACTGCATGGGCCAGTACATCACAGAAACAATTTAAAAGACAAAAGGTTTGCACTCAGGGTGTAGGTGATCAAAGGATCACAGACCAAAAACCTTCTCAGCCGCAGTGTGGCAGCCAAGATGGGCCTAATGAGAAAAGTGGAAGAACTTGATAGACTATTCGGTGATATTGGACTTGTGAGAGGAGATCCAGTACAAATAACCTTAAGAGACAAAGCTGAACCAGATAGTGTACATGCATCTAGCAGGATTTCTATCTCATTACGTCATAATGTAGAACCTGAGTTAGAGCATGGAATGGATTGGCACAATCAAGAAAATCTGAGCCAATAGCATGGAGTGCTACAATGGTACCAGGTATAAAGAAAAATGGGAAAACAAATCTTGTGGATCTTAAAAGTCTTAATGAAGCAGTTGTGACAGAAAGATATATCCTCCCAACACTAGATGACTTCCTTCCGAAGATTAAAGGAGTTATGGTATTCTTTAAGCTGGATGCCTCAAGCTAAATCTGGCAAGAAAATGCTAAACTGACTACCTTTATCACACCTTTGGGGATATTTTGCTTTCAAAGAAAACCTTTTGGGATTATCAGCGCACCTGAAATTTTCAAAGAAAGCTGGCAGAACTATTATCGGACATAAATGGAGTTGTAGTTTTCATTAACAATATTTTATATATGGATCTTTGATGGAAAAACATAACAAAACCCTCAACAAAGTCCTAAGCATAATCAGTCAGTCTGGACTGAAGCTAAACAAGGAAAAGTGCATTTTCCACCTACCCCAAAGCGAGTTTTTGGGACAGTCAATAAATAAAGATGGAATCAGTTCTAGCCCTGAGGAAGTAAAAGCAATTCAAGAATTGAGTGCACCTTTCTACAATGACAAGAACACTAAATGAACTGTTAAAATCCAACATATCTTAGGTGTGGGGGCCAAATCAAGACATTGCCTTCAAAAAGGTACAAGAAATTATCTCAACAGTTCCAGTTCTCAAGTACTATTATGTGAGCAAATCCACAATGGTCAGCATGGATGACAGCAGCTATGGCCTAGGTGGTGTTTTATTGCAACTACATGGATCCGAGTGGAAGTGTTTTGCTCTTGCACAGTCACAGCAGCTGGCAAATGATATGCACTGATTGCAATGGAGTGCCTGGCAAGCATATGGGCACGTGAGAACTTGTACAGATATCAGTGTAAATGAATCCAATCCAGCCAGATAACATACCATAAACCTCTTGCAACTTTCATCAGCGGAAAAGACCTGGATCAAGCACTTCTGAGATGCCAGCATCTATTGATAACGTTAATACAATTTAACCAAATTGCTAAATATGTTTCTGGGGAAATTCTTTTAGTAGCAGATGCTCTGTCACAGAGTGCAGTACCGCACTCAACCTGACTGTGAGCCTGAAGATGATGTAAAGGTGTACATGGATATATACAGACCAGTATGAGAAAAGAGACGACAACAGCTACAAAAAGCAAAAACCTTAACCTTAACAACTTCAGGAAGCTCTAAGCTCCATTAGGGCTGGCTGGCCAGCTACTTTTCAGTGTGAGGACAATTAATGAGTCAAATGGGCTTCTGATTAAAGGCAATTGAATTGTTATTCCAAATGAAATGAGAGGAGGAATCCTTGAACCTCATCTATGAAGGACATCAAGGATTAACTAAATGCCATGAATGGGCCAACCCGTCAGTGTGGTGAACAGTCCGGAACTAACAGACCAACACAACACAAAGAACCTTTAAAAACAACACCTCTGCCAGACAGACCTTGGAAGAAATTGGCTGCAGATTTATGCAACGTCAGAGGACATCATTATCTGGTCGTCATGGACTATTTTTCCAGGTATATAGAAATAATGTAGTTGAAAGACATAACATGTCACAGTGTTATCGAGAAACTGAAGTGCACTTTTGCTCACTTCTGTATTCCAGAAGAACTAGTGATGGACAGCGGGCCACAATTCACTGCAGCAGAATTTAAGTCATTCTGAACAAAATCTGATTTTGATCGTATTACTAGCAGCCCACATTACCCACAAGTGAATGGAGAGACAGAGAGCTGTACAGACAGACAAGAAAATCCTACAACAGGAAGAGCCATTCCTTGCTTTTCTGAGCTTCAGAACAACCACAATAGCAGCTACTGTATCTACCCCGCCCAGCACAACTCCTGACGGGAAGACAACTCAGAGCTACTGTCCCAAAGTGGGGATTGATTCTTTTCCAAAAGTGGCCAGACACAAAGAGAGTAGCTAAATTGGATAAAAAGGGTAGAACAACTTAGGAACACGTTTACAGCAGATGTCACTCAGTGGTTCTCAATCTTTCCAGACTACTGTACCCCTTTCAGAAGTCTGATTTGTCTGGTGTACTCCTGAGTTTCACCTCATTTAAAAACTACTTGCTTACAAAATTAGCCATAAAAATACAGAAATATCATAGCACATTACTGAAAAATTGCTTACTTTCTCATTTTTACCATATAATTATAAAATAAATTGATTGGAATTAGGGCTATCGATTAATCACAGTGAACTCACACGATTAACTCAAAAAAATTAACTGCAATTAAAAAAATTAATTGCAATTAATCACACTGTTAAACAATAGAATACAAATTGAAATTTATTATATATTTTTGGATGTTTTTCTACATTTTCAAATATATTGATTTCTATTACAATACAGAATACAAAGTGTACAGTGCTCACTTTATATTATTATTTTTCTTACAAATATTTGCACTGTAAAAATGATAAAAGAAATGGTATTTTTCTATTCCCCTCATACAAGTACTGTAGTGCAATCTCTTTATCGTGAAAGTGTAACTTACAAACTGCACTCAAAAACAAAAAGTCCACTCAGTCCGACTTCTTGTTCAGCCAATTGCTAAGACAAACAAGTTTGTTTACATTTATGGGAGATACTGCTGACTGTTTCTTATTTAGAATGTCACCTGAAAGTGAGAAGAGGTGTTTGCATGGCACTTTTGTAGCCAGCGTTGCAAGGTATTTACGTGCCATATATGTTAAACATTCATATGCCCCTTCATGCTTCGGCCACCATTCCAGAGGACATGCTTCCATGCTGATGATGCTCATTAAAAAAAGAGTGTGTAAATTACATTTGTGACTGAACTCCTTGGGGGAGAATTGTATGTCTCCTTTTCTGTTTTACTTGCATTCTGCCATATATTTCATGTTATAGCAGTCTTGGATGATGACCCAGCACATGTTCGTTTTAAGAACACTTTCACAGCAGATTTGACAAAACGCAAAGAAGGTACCAATGTGAGATTTCTAAGGATAGATACAGCACTCAAATCAAGGTTTAAGAATCTGAAGTGCCTTCCAAAATCTGGGAGGGACGAGGTGTGGAGCATGCTTTCAGAAGTCTTAAAAGAGCAACACTCCGATGTGGAACCTGAACCACCAAAAAAGAAAATCAATCTTCTGCTGGGGCATATGACTCCAATGATGAAAATGAACATGCGTCGGTCCGCTCTGTTTTGGATCATTATTGAGCAGAACCCGTCATCAGCATGGACACATATATTCTGGAATGGTGGTTGAAGCATGAAGGGACATATGAATCTTTAGCGCATCTGGCACGTAAATATCTTGTGATGCCGGCTACAACAGTGCCATGCGAACGCCTGTTCTCACTTTCAGGTGACATTGTAAACAAGACGTGGGCAGCATTATCTCCTGCAAATTGTAACCAAACTAGTTTGTCTTAGCGATTGGCTGAACAAGAAGTAGGACTGAGTAGAGTTGTAGGTTCTAAAGTTTTACATTGGTTTATTTTTGAATGCAGTTTTTTTTGTACATAATTCTACATTTGTAAATTCAACTTTCATTATAAAGAGCTTGCACTACAGTACTTGTATTAAGTGAATTGAAATATACTATTTCTTTTTTTAGTGCAAATATTTGTAATAAAAATAAATATAAAGTGAGCACTGTACACTGTGTATTCTGTGTTGTAACTGAAATCAATATATTTGAAAATGTAGAAAACATCCAAAAATATTTAAATAAATGGTATTCTATTATTGTTTAATTGTGCAATTAATCATGATTAATTTTTTTAATCGCTTGACAGCCCTAATTGGAATATAAATATTGCATTTACATTTCGGTATATAGAACAGTAGAAACAAGTCATTGTCTGTCTGAAATGTTAGTTTGTACTGACTTCACTAGTGCTTTTTATGTTGCCTGTTGTAAAACTAGATAAGTATCTAGATGAGTTGATGTACCCCCTGGAAGACCTCTGTGCCAGGTTGAGAACCACTGAGTTGGAGAGCTACTAGGTCTAGAACCTGGTGACTGTGTTCATGTCAAACCAGATGGAGAAAAAAAAATAGACATATGTCATAAAGAAAAAGAATTCAGGGCCCACATCATGACATCTACAGTTTATTCCTCAAAAAGAATAATCAACAGAGAAAACTCACAGATAGCAGATGCAAAACAAGATGATGACTCCTCAAAGTATCACAACTGGGATGTAGGCGCTCTCACCTAGTAGTCAGGTCAGATACCAGGAGGTCAGAGTCCAAGGCAGGCCAGAGGGCAGACCAAGAGCCAGGCATCAGGAGGCGGGCAGGGTCAGATTACCAAGAAATCGGGGTCAGGCACCAGGTTACAGATAGCAATTGAATAGCAAAGTGAAGGATGAACCAGGGTCAGAAGCTGGAGTCTGGGGTCTATCACAAGCAAGGTCTGGAGTAAAAGCAGTCAGACAGTCTACACTGTTGCTCAAACAGGTCTCCTTCCTGGCTTAAATACTTGTATCGGCCAATCAGTGGACTGACAGGGGCCACCACTCAGGCTCTGCTGGGTAGTATTTCCTGCCAAGCTTAGGTTCACAGAGTTCTTGCATCAACACCCAGTCAAAGCCTCCTAAAGCAGGGCAGAGGCATCAGCAACAAAAAGCCCCATAGTCCCAGGTTCTAAACCTGCAGGTTCTTACACAAGAATTCCACACTGACTATAGCTAGTCACTTTAACTAATAGAAAGGCAGATACCTAGATTGTGTAATTAAAAAAAAACCAGCACAATTCAGAGACACTGAACTTCAACTATAAAAGGCTAGTGTATATTTTGCAAATGGTAGGAATGTAGTATTCAAAAGGGGGAGATGTAATGGATGCTAACAGTATTATAGTGTTCGGCCACTAGGTGGCCCTGTATATACCACACTTTCCTTAAGCTAACATCAGCCACAGGGCAATTAAAGGGTTTTTTACTGAACATATCTGGTATGTATTTTGCTCGGAAGCAAGCTCTGTAGCCAGTCCATAACTGGCATGGGTGCATGACACCCAGAGCCCGCATTAAGAATTGGGACCTCACCATGCTAGGTGTAGGTCGAACATGTGGTTCCTGCGCGAGAGACTCACCAGATAAACACAGCAAAGAAAAGATACCCCAGGCAGAGGACAGGGATAAACTGGAGAGAGTGAGATTGGGGAGCCACTGAACTGTGGCGCTTATCAGAGCTGGGCGCTCCAGTGAAAGCTCAGCGGAGAAGGGTAAGACCGCTGATGGGAGGGGGTGCTGAGTGGTTCTGGCTCCCATGAGTCTCCGCTAGTCCTGCCACAATGAATCAACTCCCATTAGCCTGGGTTGAGGCATAAAACAACCTGCTATGGAGCAATCAGCTCCTAGAGACCGAAGCCGAGCCTGATCCCTAGGAGGGCCAGGGAGATGAGGAGAGAGGCGCACAAGGCAGTTGGGGAAAGCAGATCGATTGAGAGCAGAGACAGCAAGCCAAGACGGGCCATCCACCAGCAGAACCCCAGAATCTGATCTTGCCTGGGGAAGTCAGAGCTGCTGGAACCGCAGCAGGACAAAGTCTCAAACCGGCTCTAACTCTTGGTATAGGCTTGGGAAGGAAAGTGGGGAGAAGGCTGGGGGAAGTCAGGGGCTTCGCTTGCATAAAATTAAATTCACAGCTCAGTTGTCGACACAAAAGGTGGGGGCGCCCTGGGGGAGGCATGGAGCTGGGGAGCACGGGTCTTTAGCCTTCTGCTCACATCGGCAGGGGAAGGCAGATTCATTTGCTGGCCTGATTGGACTGATGAGATTTCCATATTCTTCATTAAGGGGCTGCCAGCGAGTGTGGCTGGCCTGCCATTTCCCATTACTCACAGCCTATCCATTATGCAAAAGGAGAAGGGGAGAGGGGAGAGACAGCAGCCCAGATAGCAGCTGTAATGATCCTGTCAGCATCTGCGCCGCACTCCGTGGAGATGGGAGTGAGAACCACTAATGCACAGGGAGGTTGTGGCGTTAGATCTTAGCATGAGCCACCTGCCTGCTCCTCACCTCGCTGCAGCCTCATATGCCATGAGAATTACAATGCCCAGCCAAGCTTTGCTTTGATGCACAGAGTGATGTTTGCAGCAGTTGGACTCCTGGCCTCAAGGCATTCAAAAAAATGCAGCTAGCTCTGGGGTGGGAACAGGGCCGGCACTTCCACTAGGTGACCCTAGGCGGTTGCCTAGGGCAGCAGGATTTGGGGGGCGGCAGAAATTCGGCGGTGGTGGGTCCTTCCACTCCGGGTCTTTGGCGGAAATTCAGTGGGGGGTCCTTCACTCGCTCTGGGACCCGCCTCCGAAGTGCCCTGAAGACGCGGAGCGGAAGGACCCCCGCCGCTGAATGCTCAGAGGAGGAGCGCTGCCGCCTAGGGCGGCAAAAACCCTGGCGCCGCTCCTGGGTGGGAGCCAGTAATCACCAGACACAATAGGGGAAATTACAGCCCAAAAGACTATGGTAGTTCCTCATATGAGATGTGTCATAGGGTTTTTAGTGACCACAGAGCGCAGAGAGCACCCCAGTTTTTAAAGTCCTCCTCTGAAAGATCCCCAGAAAGTAAACTCAGATCTCAACTTCTCTATCTCGGCAGGAGGAAGTACTGAATGGACTATGCTGGGATGTGCCTGCTTTTTCTCCAAGCACCCCTTAGGAATTATGCTTTGCTACACCTGCTTCCCACCACTGCATTCCCAAGTGCAGCCACCTCACAGAGCACAACCTTAGTGCTCAGCCTCATTATGTTTTGCTCATCTCTAGCTCCTTTCCTTATCTGAGGAACTCTGCAGACAAACTGCTACTAATTATACTTGCTCCCCCTCTTGGGCGGTGCAGGAGCATTGTTACCACATTTTATAGGTGGGGAAACTGAGGCACGGCAGGATGGTGTGGCTTTCCCAAGGTTATCCAGAAAATCAGTGGCAGTGCTAGGAAACAGAACACCAGGCCCCTGCTCTAACTACTAGACACATCAGCTCACCTCAGGATCTTTGAGATGTTGCCATCATCCCAAAAGCAGGTGGTCCCCATGCCATCCTTCTGCATTTCACCAAAAATACCCACAGTTCTCCTCTGTCAGCGAGAGCACAAAATGAGGACTTTCCATTCCACCGCTTGACCTTACTATAGAAAATGTTACCAGTGCTATATTAAACAAATGGAGCCCAGTGCTACTGCATTGTTTTTCCTGCCATGTTTGGCTAGACTGAGAACTCACTACTGCCCTGTATAAGCCTCCAATGTGCTCCATCAACTACACTCCCACGGCTTATAGCTTTCCTTTCCTTCTCGGCTTTGTCCTGGCTCCTCCACTCTGACCCTCTGAGTCAGCACTGAGCCAATGCCCCAGCATGGATTTAAGGAACAGTGTAATATGGACAAGATGCAAAACCGAGATCTGGACCATTTGTGGTTGGTCAGGCTCCCAAGACACTTGTGCAAGGTTACCGCCTTTGTCAAATCCCATCTTGGGTAATTTATTCTACTGTCCTTAAACTTCCCCCGCAGTATCAGCTGAAGGTAGTTTTCTTCCTCAGGTCCTGTCCTGAACTATAGTGCATCAGAGTTGTGCATGTGAACTTTAAATGGCTGCTGCCCTCCACCCCAGAGATGGCCGCATTTCAGGGGTGAATGAAGTGAACCCAGTTTATTAACTACTTCTGCATCCTTTCGAATGAAGTCTAAGAGATGATCAGCCAAGGCCAGATTCTGACACCCTGTCTCGTGTTGGGTGGTATCTTACCCCACTGACTTCAATGTATTAGTTATCATTTGTATTATCATAGTGCCGAGGAGAACCAGTCCTGGACCAGGACCCCAATGCGCTAGTTGCTGTACAGACCCAGAACAAAAAGACAGCCCCTGCCTCAGAGAGCTTACAACAGGACTAGCTGCTGAGTAGGATCCTATTCAACATGAGCAAGGGCATCAGAATTTAGTCCTGTTTTATCAGAGCTTCCGCAGTACCACCCCCTCCCTTCAACTTTCCTGCACCCTGGGCCTATCTCCCTATGGCTCCTCTATCCCTCCAGTTTGGGGGGGGATGTGAGAAACCTTTCCCACCAAGTTTCTCCCTCCAATTAATCATGCTTCCAGAGGCACTAACAAGTTCTCACCCACCTCCCAGGTTCACAAAGAGACACCGGACTGCAGGTGCTCCAGCCAGCAAGGTGTAGTGAAAAATACACTAACTCTGCACCTGTGTCAAACTCACGCAGCCTTGGGGACTGAGATGCAAGGGATCGAATGTCACCCACAGCGCAGTAACATTCCTTGCTGGCTCTGCCCAGCGCCTGCCACCCAGACGCCTGCTTAAGAGACCTGCCTCCCAGCACTTCCTGAACTACATTTGATGCTTGGTACCGGGACAGAGGTGTAAATCCAGAGGTGACATAGTACTGGGAATGTGCACAGCCAGGTGTTTCTCTGGTCCCGGGACAGGCAGGCTCCACTCCCTGGGTGGTTTCTCCATAGCAGAGAGCCAAGGAATGTAGCCCAGATCCTTCCCTGCATCTTAATCTCATTAGGTGGGTCAAGGGAGAGAATAAAAGGGAAAAAACAGCCCTCCTCTGATCGTTAAGGAATGAGACACAAGAGCAGGTTAGCATGATCTCTCCCACTGCCAGGGTAATCCATCAGCAGGTGGCACTGACAGAAGTGGGGGCGGGTGTTCATGCCAAGATTCTCACACAGCTGCTTCTGTTGTCACTAGAGAGAGGGGACATCACAATACCCCCTAGATCCTAATGGGCAGCGCAGGGGTGTGGGTGAGGCCACCACGAAACAAGGGTGCTGCCAATATCTGAACCAAGAGGCTTCCCCCTCCGCCTGTGATTAAACCCCCAGAGCAGGGAGAAGAAAGGAACTGGGATAGGTCTGTCTGTGTAACCCATGTTAACCCACTGTGGAGCATTGGCTCACTCTGGTGTGTGCACCACGTAAAGAACTTTATGAGCTGTTTGCAACCTGGCCCTTTAGCCGATGCACTAAGGGCTTGTGCTTTCAGGTCCATAGGAACTGGGTTCAGTCCCGCAGGTTATCCTAGGAGGGGTGTTGTTACATAACTGAGATTGCCTTTTCTCAACCCAGCAAACACATTTAGATTAAGTGTAGTTGCTGGAAGGGTTGGGACTTCACTCCAGAAAAATCTCCCGAGTGTATTTTAGCACAGCAGAGCACATAGCTGGGGTCATTCAAAATGGGGGTGTGAACAGCATGGCTCTGATTCTCTTTTCACACTGATGTAAATCTGGGGTGACTCTATTGAAGTCAATGGTGTTATACAGCTGTAAACCCAGTGTGCATGAGAGCTGGATCAGGCCTTGTCCATTCATGACAAGCGTGGTACTGGGGACTGTGCCTTTAAGGGCTGGACTTCCCAGAAGGAGAGCCTGGGCGGGGTGCTGTAGACACACCTGTTGCTATGCCCAGCCAGCTGGAATGAATGGATCACAGTCACAGAATAGAGCAGAGCTCTTTCAAGCCCATAAGTACTGAGTGATAACTGAACACCACCACCAGTATCTCAGTTATAGGAACCTTGTACTTCCAGCCAGTTTGTAACTCTTCCTTTCTGTGCTTTGTCAAGCTTTCCTACTGCCAGTGCCGAAAGGCAGGGATCAAATCATTCATCTGCATTAAGAAGGGCCCAGAGCATTTTGGGATGCTGCAAAAATAATCATAATAAAAAAGGTGTTTAAATGCCTGCCTTGTGGCGCAGCCTGATCCAATCCAGAGGCAGACGTTTGCTCCTCAGAGTCATTTCTCCAGGTCCCAGAGGTAACTGATCTCTGGCAGGGATGTGTGAGTAGCCTCCTGAGAGATGGTGAATTCCATCAGAGACACAACTCTCCATTCACTTTAACCTCACTGCATCTCTCCTCCCAGCATATGAAGAAATGCATGTCAGTGGAAAAGCACCATCACCGAATTACCTAAAGTTCTCCACACCTACCCTCTCATGGGTCCATGTAAGGAGCTGTCCCTCTTGGAAGAGCTTATACGACTGACTAGTCATCTCCCTGTGCCAAGGATGGTTGGGAACCAGTTCAGCCAAAATAACCACTGACACAAGCTTGCAATGGATAAATCTGAGGTAAGCTGGTGGAAAGACTTAGCAGGAAAGAACACAACTGTAGGCAGCAAGGTCTTTTCTTCAAGGCATAGAGTGTCTGTAACAAGAAATCAAAATGAGTTGGGAGGAGAGAGCTCTTCCCTATGAGCCTTCCCAAAAGTATTCTCATGGCTCCCTCTCAAACAGCAGCCACTCCTAGAGCCCTTACCCCTGAGCACTTGTGCCAGAGAAGAGACAGCTGATATGAACTTAACCCCTTGTTCATTGGTGACCAGGTAGATAAAAACATAAATGCTGTTGCAACAAAACACTATTTTTATTCTTAGAATCCAGAATAACAACACACAGTAACCAAAAAGAGAGAGAGAGACAAAACAGGCTGTTCCCTAAGGCACAACTCACCCCACCTTGTTTTAGGTGGGCTTTTTCCAGTCTGACTCCTGCTCCCCTACAGAGCCCGTTAGCCTGCAAGCAGAACCAGGACACCCCCCCCCCATCCCCGACACACTTAAAGTGATAGTTTGAAATTCCAGCACAGTCCTTATACACCACAACATTCCATTAACCCAGGCAAGACCAAGCTGTGTTTTTATAACACAGCTCTCCAGTGCAGTCAATTTGCCAGTGCTCACAGGCCCTATATATGTGCACCAGAGGGGGAACCTTTCTGCTCTCCCAGTTCTTGTGCTTTTGACTCTGCCTCTTCCACCCCCAAAACCTGTCTGAGAACTTCTCTACACTCCCAAGCAGCACTGGTTTAACTAAAGGCATGATGTTGCACTGATTTGGGACAACTTTGTGTGTAGACCAGGCCTCTGGCCATGTCTAAAACACAAAATCAACCACAACCTGGCTACAACACAACTAAATTACTGCTCTGCCTTACAGTGTAGCTGGAACGTGACTGTGCCTCCAACAACTATCGCATGCTTCAAAGACACGATCTGGTTCCATCTACATTACAAGATGGAACTGTTTCAGGAGAAGGGGGAACCATGCCATGCCAGATCTCCTCCACACAGTTGATTCTTGCAGTGGAAACAGGACCTAAATGCAAACCTGAACCATAGAACTTCAGCCATGAGAATGCATCTGTTCCAAATGCCAGAGAAGAAGCTTTATGTAGCCAGAGACCCAGGAAAGGTTGAGCTCTCAGCAAAAAGGTGCATCATTCTGTCAACATGGCAGGAAGGAGGGAGGTGGCCAGACCAGCTTTCAAGAATGGATGAGCACCTGAAATCAGCTGTTGTAGTGGAAAAAACAGGATGCTCAGCTTCTGTAGAGGTTGGCTTGCAAAGGCACATCATCTTCCAGTGGAATCCTTTTTGGGAACACAGTGGGGCTGGGAGGTGAGGAGAGGCATTGGACTAGAATCTGTTATGGCTAATGTCAAGGGAATCAGGCTCAGATGGAGGTGGAGCTGTTCAGCGGTTGAATTAATAGGTTTTTGGACTCAGCAGCTCCAATGTGACTTATTGTGTTTGTTCAGCCAAGGTGAAATTCACCGCTCCCGCACAATGCTTGAGTACTGGGGCTTTGCTCAGGACTCTGAGGGGGGCACAGCCTCTGTTGCTGCCACCCCACATCCCCTATGTGGGAGGCTCGGGCCACTGGCTCCATGTAGCAGAGCATCCTGGGTCCCTTCCCCATCCCTACATCTCTGCTCCAGGCGAGTTTAGACTTGCCCTTTGTTTGGGACGAGCATCCACCCTGGCCTCCTTGGTGCAGCCAGTCAGTGCGCCGCTCCCCTGCACAGCCCTGCTGGATCCCCAACCACCTCTGCAGCCTTCCATAACCAGGTGAATTTCACCCCCAGTGCCTCCCCCTACCCCAGCTCAGCTGTTCTTTGCAAGGAGAAGGGGAGGTACTTGGGGGGAGGGGGTGGATTGCAGCTAGAACCGCTTTGTCAGAGAGGACTTTTTTCCTAAGGTAAAAGCCCAGGCAGGTGGCTTGTGGAGCAAAAGGGCAGCCAGGCAGGAACCAGGCCTTGGGAAATAGGTAGCCAGGACTCAGACGTCCCAACAGGAGACCTCCCTGAGATTACAAACCGGGGAGCATAGATGCCAGCTGAGCTAGAAGCTGGCCCCAGGAGGGGAGGAGGCAGAAGCTATTTCTAGGGCAGGGGCAGCAGCAGGGCAGGTATTGATTGGCCTCTAATCAGAACAGAGGTGGTCCTGAGGTCAGGGCGTTATTGACTGAAGCTGAGCTTCTGCCTCCACTGCCACCGATCATGATTCACAGGCTACTCCAGTGTGAGCCGGGGGTGTCT
Organism: Terrapene triunguis; assembly: GCF_002925995.2. Lineage (NCBI taxonomy): Eukaryota > Metazoa > Chordata > Testudines > Emydidae > Terrapene > Terrapene triunguis. The sequence goes on along the minus strand of NW_020664586.1, from coordinate 4,421,794 downwards.
AGTTTAGCCCTGCAGTGGAGTTGAACTCAGCACAGGGATGGAGCAATGGGGAGCCCTGGCATCCACCTGATTGCCAGCTCCCACTGGTGCCTCCAGCAATTAGGGATAAGCCAAGGCATAGGAATGCCTCCACTCTGCCTCCTGCACAAGATGAGCCTGCAGGGGGTGATCTAGAGTGAGCTGCCCTGACTTATGCCTGCTGGGATTCCCCCAATAACTGGGGTACCCCAAGGGCTGGGGTGGGGGGATGGCTTACGACAGCTGCAAGGCTCCATGGGGCACAGATGGATCGAGCACCATAGCTCTGAATTTCAGGGCTTTGTTTGTGTTTCCATCCCCAGCTCTACCGGGGCACTAAGCCAAGGGTTTGGGGTTGGTTCTTTTTTTGCCTTGACTTGTTGTAGCCTTAAAGCGTGGCAGTGACAGGCAGGGGTCCCGGAGCAGGGAGATGCTCCCAGAGATGCCAGTCACGCCTGACCTCGGCTGTCACTGGAAGGCAATTATCTGGCTGCTGAGAGATAGCGGCCTGCCAACGTAACAATCCAATGCCCCCCCCCTTCCCCACCTCCTCCTTTTCCCTTCGCCCTTGCAGGACTGTCACTGCCACATCTGCGCGAGGAGCAGTAACTTTCCATCGGTCTGAGCCTGCAGACAAGTCACCCCCCGGGGAGGCTGATGTGTGCACCGGCACTAGAGCACAGATTATGGATGGAGCTTTGCGAGGCTCTTGCCTCATCTCGCTCTGATTCATCGCCGGGGTAATGGGGAGAGAGCTGCAGAATGCTGATGAATAAATGGCAGTCGCGCCTGGCTTATTCATCTCCTCGCTGGCTCGGAGCGATATTTCAAGGGATAATTTCTGAGCCTCTCTCTTTAGAGGGAGCGTTAGCAATGCTGAGCTAGGCTGTTACCAGCAAGGGCCATGCTCTGTGCCGCACTGGGGATGAGCACTAGAATGGCATTAGTGGTGGAAGGGGCTCTAAACACATGGAGATGGGGCTCAGTGAAAGTTGCACATGTTAAAAATATCGGCCGAATCCTGCTGTCAGTTCCAGTGTCATAAATGCAGGGACTCCATTGACAGCTGTAGAGTCGCTCCAGGTACACACAGGCGTGGAGAGCAGAATCTAGCACATGCTCTGCGTTTCTCTCAGGCTTACTCTCCAGCTTTCTTCCATCATCTCTCTCTCCAGCCCTTTCTCTTTGCTGCTCTCTGTTCATCACCGCCAGAGCAAATTCACTGAGCCACTATCCTAGAGAGGCTCTGAAAGCTCCTTCCAGACACTTTGTAACTCGGCCTGGACCCTGTAAAGATCTTGGCTTCCACTTTCAATCAGGGCTGCTTTTCCCTCCAGCCCTTTCCCCACGCAGACCCTTTCTATAGTGCTGACACTGCATGCCACCCTGTCCTCTCCAGGGACGGCCGGTGCATGTGAAGTGGGCGTGCATGACAATCTGAAAGGGACACACAGAGTGTGCTACCGGAGTCTGCTGTTTATGTCATTCAATAGTCCTGGGAGGCAGGTAGAAACCCTTATCCCATTTTACAGATGGGGCAGCTGACACAGAGCGATTAAAGCCCAGGTCCTCAACTCAAGGGAAGTTAGGGGCTTGAAAACCTTTGAGGCCCTGCGTAAGTAACTTTCCCCACTTCATTATTGCTGTAGTGCTTAAAAGCCTCAGCTGAGATCAAGGGCCAGGATACATGCACATAGAGACAACTGTTCCCTGCTCCAAAGTGCTTGCGCACCCAGTAACAAAACAGAAAAAGGGTGAGGGGGAAACTGAGGTACAGAGAGGAGGAAGTGATTTGCCCAATAGCACCTAGTGAGTCAGTGGCAGGGCTGGGTCTGGAATCCAGGTCTCTTGAGACCCAGTCGAGTGCTCCATCCCCTGGACCACACATGGAGCCCTTTCCTAGTGCTTAAAGACCCAGCCTGGCACTAAATGAAGGCTTTATGTCACATGCAGACTGGGTCCTATTGTGCTCGGTCCCCCTCCCATTCAGCATATTCCCCACCCCCGCTCCCTCTAAGCTGTGCCTCCGTTCTGGGAGGGGAGAGCCCTGAGTCCTCTGCACAAGGATGTGCCCTGTGGCTGCACTGGCATAACCCAAAGCTGCTCCTGCCTCTCCCAGCTGCTGCAGTAGGGCTGACACAGATGAGCGGAGGCACTGAAGATGCCCATTAGCATGGGGCATCAACAGTGAGGGAGCAAGGGCCTGAGAGCACTGCCACCCCAGGTCCAGCTCACAGCAGCATGATGCACTGAGACTCTATCGTCCTCCACCCCTGTAAGGTAAACTGAGCCCCACCTCTGCTCCCCAAGTCCGGCAGGGTGAGGTGACCCACAAAGCCCTGCTATCACAGGCTGTTTATGCCCAAAATAAATTGTGGGGTGCCCAAACCTGCCTGAATTGCCGCTTCCCTTGATTTGAATGGGGGCAGCAGTAGAGTTTCTGTATTAGCTGCTCCTTTCTTTTCAGTTTGTCCCTCCCCCACCCCATGCGCCCTCCCCATTATTGGATTAACACAAAGGCTCACTGTGGTCAGCCTGTGACATTTGCTGGATGTTTCCTGGTAGATAAGGGGGGAGCATGTGATATTCCCCTGATCTGACATTTCCAGCAGTGCACAGTGACAGGCTCCTGGATGGAAAGTACGTGTCTCTGTCGTGAAGCGAGCTGAGCAGATTCCAGCAGTTCAGGCTCAGAGATGGAACTGGCAGCTTTCACTCTGAAGCCACGAGTTAAACTGGGGCTGCAGAACCCATGCCAGGTGGGCCCAGAAACCCCATACAGATTCTTCTCCTCTTCCTACGAGCCTTTAACTGGAGTCCAGTCCAGCTGGGCCCAGAAAGCCAGTTCACTCCCAGCTGGGTGTGGACCAAGCCAGCATGATCTGTTGGCATGTGCCTGTCTGGCCTCTGTCCATGCTGTGAGACCTGCTGTGTTTGACATCTGGTTCTCTCCCGAGCCGCTGTGAAAAATGGTCCTTCCTCAGGTGATGATGGGGGTAGCCACATTGAATGCTTGTTTCCCAGACGTCTGGTCAGTCCCTGTTATTTATGTGCTTCATACCGTACAAGACAAACCAAACAGACTGCCCTGATGAGTTCCCAGACACATAAGAGAAGGGGCGCTTGGAAGACCCAGCTTGAGGGATCAACAGTGCTTCCTTACAGCAGTGGTGGGTGAACGTGTCTGCCCCGTCTACATGGGTAGGAGAACCGTTTGCAACACCAGCTTGTGGGAATACCAAACCAGACATGGTCAAACGTGGTTAATGTGCAGCCCGACCTGGGGCATGGGGATTAGGAAGCTTGGCTGAGGTATCTGGCTGGGGAGTGCATGGAATCTGGAGTGTGCCAAGTTGGGGGGGGGGGGCTGTGAAGAGGGGGTTGAAGTTAGCAAGAGAGCCTCCATGATGGCTAGGCCACTGATCTGAACGGGGAGAGGCTGAGTCTCTGGCCGGTTCCTTGATGGGTGAGGTTAAGAATGATGAAGCTGTGTGTGCACTTGTTGGGAGCCCGGAGCCCAGGAAACATCTTGAACTGTTGCCTAACTCGGTAGAAAAACTAGAAAGTTTTAATTTCTAGCAAACCCACCCATTCCTGCACAAGGTGAACCCATAGCAGGGTTCCCGAGGAAGAAGGTATGGGGCAACTGAGGCAGCACGTTCCCTTCTTCTACTCTACAGGAGGAGGGCAAGACCCACACCTGGAGCCTCAGGGTGTAACAGTGACCTAGTGTAACCCACTGGGCAGTTTGTAGGTGTCTCCCTCTGAGCCTTTCCCCACCTCATCACACACAGCAGCAGGCCACAGCCACAGGGCAGCTGACACCAGGGATTGGAGCTCAGAGGCTACAGGTTGAACCTCCAGAGCTCAGAGACTACAGGTTGAACTAAAGAGCCAGGCCATGGGCTGTAAGAGATTCAGGACCAGATCCTCAAAGGTACTGAGCTAGGAGTTAGGCACCTAAATATCTTTGAGGACCTGGGCCTCCCATCCTCTGTGGATCAGGCATGGAGGGATACACTCACGGTGGATTAGACCAGGTCACTGGGAAGAAGCCTGTTTCATTCAAAAAACCCTACTCGTCAGTAGCACCTGGGTCTTTTTGGGCTCAAAGCTACAGAAAAGGGGTTGACTGCTAGCCAGTCCAACAATTCTTTAAAAAACTCTAAACCAAAAGAAATGAATACGGCTGCACTGTGCCCCCTGCAAAAGCCAGCAGCCCACTGACACAGCAATTTGCACAGAGGGCTAGCTCCCAGCCAGCCACGGGAGAGCCAGCCGGCCTGTCCCAGAGACAGGTGCAGCGCCTGTCTGTGCCACATTAAGAACTATCAGCCAGCACAAACCTGCCTGCAGGAGGCTGATCAGTCTTTGATTAGGGTCAGAGTGCAGAGGCCTCATCTGGTTCTGGGGTATTGAGGCCTGGGGCTCCGGACTGGGCCCTGCTCTCTGTTGGTGGCACATTATTCTGGGCGTATGGGGAGGCAAGGGTTAAGAGCCCCGTTTACCACGCAGACATCATTAGATGCACATTAGCCAGTCATTGTTGCACCAACAGTGGTAGGCGTTGAGTACCTTTCCCTTTGGCCGCGTTCCAGCCCGACGGAGGAAGCTGCTGAGAAAATGCAATTATAGCAAACAACAGCCAAGCGTGAGAGCGCCGCAATCCACACCTGGCACTAATTAACTTAATTAGCCCTTAATGAGCTACACTGGTCTGAAGGCCTATTTTTACTTAATTATCCCCTAATGCGCTTGGCAGAAGCGGGGGACCTGATGGATGGAGTGGCTGTGGCTGGCTTCCTCCTGCCCGTCAGGAGGCTCCGTCATCCCTGCATCTCTAACAAGCGAGTCTGGTTGCAAGAGGAGAGAGGGGGAGGACTGATCTGGGCCACATGAGAGCCTCAGATCCCTGTCGCTGCCAAGAGAGGGTCAGGGTCAGCTGGCTCAGGGATTCGCCCAGTGCCAGGCTGATCCATGTCTACCCCTCCCCTCTTCTGTCCCCCACCCAAGTGGGAGTGAGAAGCAGTTAACAGCAGTGCTGGGACTGGGACCAGAGAGTGCTGCAAAGTGACAAAGATGGGGAAGCCAGTGCAGCAGGAGGGAACCAGCCCAAGACAGCGAGTTACTTGGAGATATGAACACGCAGAGAGAGTGAAAGCAGCTCCAACCTGAAATGCACACGAGGCCTCTTCCCATGGTTGGCAAAAGGCATCCGGACACTCAGCTCTCAGGACCTAGGATTTTAAGTGGTTACAGGTGTGACGCTGGCAGACCAGGTGCCAGCTCACTCTGGGCCTCACTGAACACTGACAAATGCAGAGCTGGAAACCAATCTGGTTCACCTGTGGGTTAGTATAGTTAAAACAGATACTAATGTTATCAGAATGTGTTTTATGTTTAGACTTTATGGAATGTTTGTAGGATGCTGCGTGTATTAATCCTCCTTGTAACATCTGTAGCCCATATTATAAAGTAATATTTAAACGTCGGCTCTGTATAGGGTGACCAGACAGCAAATGTGAAAAATCAGGACAGGTGGTGGGGGGTAATAGGAGCCTATATAAGAAAAAGACCCCCAATTCGGGACTGTCTCTATAAAATCGGGACATCTGGTCACCCTAGCTCTGTAGCTCTAACAATGTTTGCTAACACTGTAAATCCCCCACGTTCAGGGGCGAACCATTACCAATTGTTCACCACAAGAGGTGTTATATCCTGCCCATCGGGACGGACTATGGAAACCAAATGGGCCATTGTGGAACAAAGACTTCGTTGATTGCTTCCCCCACAGCCCTGAAGAGGGGACGGGCCCAAGCTGTCGTCCCATCATAGCTTGAACGCTGGGGGAAGGGAATAAAAATGCCTATGAAGGAGAATTTATTATTTCCATGTTGCTTTGACTCTGGTGGCGGGGGGTGGGGGGGGGGATTTCTAAGCATAAGTAAGGAATCCCCAACTGTTTAGCTTGGGTTAGCCCTAAAAGACATATAAGTTTGCTTATTATTGAAGTTTCTACTAACATTTGGAATTTAAGACTGCAACTCATTTCTGTATGTTACCTGCTTTAATCATGTAAAAAACTCTCATTTCTTCTTCCTAGTTAATAAACCTTTAGTTAGTTTGTTACAGGGTTTGCTACAGTCTTTGGTGAGAGATTTAGGTGCAATTGACCTGGGGTAAGTGACTGGGCCTTTGGGACTGGGAGTAACCTGAATAATGTTGTGATTTTTCATGTACTGTAAGGGGCCATCTATCACAGAGTCAAGCTTGCCTGAGTGGCAAGACAGATTGGAATGCCTGCCCAGATTGCCTGAATTCCCCTTTTTGTGGGTAGCACTGCTCACATCCATCTCCCTTCTTTTGGGGGGAGGTAGAGGAATTCTGCTGGAGTCTCTTCCCTATCTCCACTCACCCCTTCTGGGTGACACTCCATTTGGATGGAAGCACCCAACCAATTTCCCTCCATTCAGTGGGATTGTTTGAGTCCCCCTTCCCCGTAAGGGTGGTGCTGTCCTAATCACCCCATGACACATTCAAATGACACTGCCCGAGTCAAAAGGCAAAGCCACCCACCCCTACCACTTCATCTCTGCTAGAAGGGCCGGCGTTAGCACTTGCTATGGTGCCCATCACCACAGTATCTAAGAGTTGACCTGCACAATGAAGTCCCTAATGGATGTCACAGAGCTTCCTGCTCTTCTCCCTGCCCTGCGACAGGTATCCCAGTTTGCTACTGGTAATTATTATTATTATTTGAAAATCTCATTCTGATTAGGTTGTGAAAGCTTCTTTCAAGCATGGGAGTCTGACAGCATGGCCCAGTGGGGATCCGCCTCTGTATTCATCTCCTCTCCTCTGGAAGCTCGTTCTACAGTTGAATCTCCTCCCCTGGGGATGCTTTATCTCCAGCTCTCACATGCTGCCACCTGGGCACTGTAAGGTGCATTGTACCATGTAAACGCAGATGTCGTGGTGGGTCATGGACAGAGCTGGGACCTGACTGTTAATGGCTTTGAAGAGCAGGACCAGGCAATGAAATGACTAGAGCACAGTGGTGATGTGCTTGCAGCACCCGCCCCTTTGAGGTGCTAGATGGCCATATTCTGCACAAGCTGAAGCTGTCCATTGGTTCCATGTTCAGCCCCAGGTACCAGAGTATAGTCTGGAGGGGCCAAACGAATGGGCCACTCGCTGTGGCCAGAGCCTCCTCCGAGAGCAAAGGTGAAGCTTCCTTAGAAAGCAGAAGGCAGTCATTGGCCACCGATTGTACATGACCATCTAGGCTCAGCGATGAATCAAGGAAGACCCACAGCTCCTCCTAGCTTTTAAGAGTGAGATGCAGATTGGGGCTTGGCTGGAAGGAGCCAACCATACTGTGCTCCTTCTTCACAGCATTTCCCCCTTCCAGCCAGCTTCCCCTTGATCAGTTGCAGCCAGCTGTGTCTCATCCCGGTGCTGCTCTTTTGTAAGCACTGCAACATCTTTGTGATGGAAAATGAGGGCTCATCTAGACAGAGTTGGTGCAATGCACTAGCCTGCCGCACACTCCCTGGTGGTGTGGACCCTACTATCACTTACTAAAAGTTCCTCAGTGTGCTTTGATCGCCTTCTATTACGTCAACCTGCCCTAGAGAACTTTTAGTGTGCAGCAGCTGGGCCCACATGGCCAGCAAGCACCCGACAGGCCAGCGCGCTGTAGATTTATGTCACACACTAACTGTCCATCTAGACAAGCCCTCAGAGCTTGAGATGGGCAGCTGAGTGCCATCAGCATATTGTGGGCAGCAGAGCCTGTGCCATCTCATGCTCTTGCTGAGGAAATGTTGAAGAGATGGGGAGTCAGGGTGGCTCCCTGAGGGACCCCCAAGGGAGGGCTCATGAGGACAAGGAGGAGCTGCCCAGCCATGAGTATCTTCTGGATCCTGTTGAAGAGGCATGACTGGGACCTGTTTAGTGTTGCGCTGTCTCCAGGCAGGCCATGGAGGTGGCTCTGCAGCTCCCTGTAGTCGGCTGTGTTGAAATCTGCAGAGAGATCGAGTCAGACTATTCTAGAGACATAGCCTATAGGCCTTGCCATGAGGAAGTCACCTTCATGGTTCCTGGCCTGTCCCCATGCTTTACCCTGACCTGAAGCCCAACTGCAAAATGCAAATGTCAACTGTTGTTGGTGCTTGCTTGGCTATAACTCCTTCCTCAGTGATTTTGCCTAGGGATGGGAAGTTGGAGAATCAACGGAGTTTGACAAAGTCTCTGGCATTTAGAGTCGCATCCTTGAACTTTGGGGAGACTACAGCAGTTTTCAAGGTCAGCAGGTATGCTGCTGGCTAGTGATAATTCCCATTCTCCAATGGCTCTGACGAGGGAAGAGGGGGAATCCGTTCTGCAAGGGGTAGCCTAATATTTCTCAGGGCTTCTTGAGCATCCATGTGCATGATGGTGCCAGGCTCCATTGGGGGTGATGGAGGCAGGTGGTTACCAAGATCTGGTCCAGGTGAGAGTTTCCTGCCTGTGTGAGAGCCGCATCTATTTGGTCCATCATTGCAGCCAAGTAGGATGTGCTCTTGTGCTTGGAGCTTGATGTTTGGGTTGCGCAATCTGGGTGGATTAGCCAATTCACTCTGCGGAATAGCTCCGGCGCTGGGATTTTGCTATGGCGATGGCAGAGGAACAGAACGGTCTTTTGATTCCCTTGCTGCGATGCTCTATACTTGTGAGATGTCTTAGTGCTGCTAGTGGATGGAATCAGATCAGGGATTTGTACCATCTGCCTTCTCATCTTTTCCCTTTGTGCTTCATCTGCTGGAGTTTGTTAGTGAACTGTGCTAATCTCCTTGGTCAGTACCTGGGGGCCAGGGCATGGATAGTTGAAGCCATCAGGTGACTGTACTATTCTACCAACTCATTGGCTCCTGGGTTTTGCATTTGGGTTCTTTGCTTTTGAGCTGTGTTGTTTGATTGTGGTTTTAATAGGCAGCAGGTTTTAAAAAAACAAAAGGAAATATTTCTTCGCACAACGCACAGTCAACTTGTGGAACTCCTTGGAAAGGATGTTGTGAAGGCCAACACTATAACAAGGTTCAAAAAAAGAACTAGATAAATTCATGGAGGATAGGTCTATCAATGGCTATTAGCCAGGATGGGCAGGGATGGTGTCTCTAGCCTTTGCCAGAAGCTGGGAATGGGCGACAGGGGATGGACGATTACCTGTTCTGTTCATTCCATCTGAAGCACCTGGCATTGGCCACTGCGGGAAGACAGGATACTGGGCTAGATGGACCTTTGATCTGACTCAGTATGGCTAGGGTTACCAGATAGCAGCTGTGAAAAAATGGGACAGGGGTGAGGGGTAATAGGTGCCTATACAAGAAAAAGTCCCCAAAAATGGGACTGTCCCTTTAAAAACCGGACATCTGGTCACCCTTAGTATGGCCATTCTTATGTTGGTAATGTGGTATTGTTGCTGTTCACTAAGTGGATGACTGGAACTCATATCATCAGGTTTCTGGAGCAAAATCTCCTGGAAAGTGTGAAGTTCACGTTCGCTGAGTATTTGAGGTTAAAATTCCTTTTCCGTGAACATGAGTGCTGGGAAAAGTCAGTCACACCAATCTGCAGAGAGTGAATATACAGGGTGTAGGGGGGAGAATTTGTGTATTTCTATTCTGGTTGTTAATACCCACATGCCATCTTGAATTCCTAACAACAGGGAATCCATCTTGGCTGCTTTTCTTTCCCCTCCTTAGGTATAGTTTCCCACCCTTTTTGCTGAAAGGCGGCAAACTGGGTAACCATGTGACATGATCTGCCCAGTAACAGGAGGGCATGTAGGGCTAGCATGTCTGAGGGATAGTGCTACCCATCTGAGTGGCAGAGTACTGGATCACAGCAGTTTGTTCTACTCAGGTGTTGTCATAACTATAAAGGGAAGGGTGGCAGCTCTCCTGTGTACAGAGA
>NW_020664586.1:4383241-4411809 GCF_002925995.2 Terrapene triunguis | reverse complement strand
CCCTACATTTGTACCCTAAAGTTCAAAGTGGGGATACAGCCTTGACAGGTGTGTAAGCCAGACCACCGCGCTGTAGGGTTGTGGGAGGGTTTAACACACTTGCATGCAAGGGTGAGCTGCTAGTTGCCACCCTCTCATCAGGATTTTACTTGCACCCACGATGCCGCAGGGAAGAAGAAAGAAGAATCATCAGCATTAAGCAGAGTTACCACCTACCTGTTGCCTGAGGTCCACTTCTCACCTTGCTGAGTCACCTGGTCGGTTCTGGACCCGATCTGCATCATGAGGTCAGGAGGTTCCAGACACAAGCTGCAAGAAATGGTAGAGACCTTTTAAGTCTTCCATATCCCTTACCTGGGACCCATCTTGGGAAGGGAGTAAACCCTTTTTGGTCACAGTCAGTACAGTTATAGTGTCACTTTTACCTGCTTACCTGTTTTGGGAGTCCTTTATAGCACACTCTGTTTACTTACCTTGTTTCTAATAAACATACCTGAGCTTTACTCCTGCACTTCCTTGTTGGTTTTTATTTTGGGTAATCTTAAACCCCGATGATAGATGCGGGTAGGGAGACTAATCTTTTGACTGGTTTCCGGCCATTCTAAAACCAGTCAACAAGGGGGTGAACATTGCTAAACCAAACTCAACTCGAAACGGGACCTACCACACAGTATTTGCCAGCTCTGGACATTATATCATAAAGCCACACTTTTTTCAGCCATGTACCAATGCAGCAAGTATCAAACAAGACTTTATTCAGCCATCATGGTGCTAGAAAAGTCCCATAGATCTCATCTACACTCCAGCCACCTCCTTCTTACAGGTTGACACACCCCAAAGCTGTGAAAATCACATGCCTTTTAGTTCACAATGTGGTGTGCAGATCGAACCTGGCAGAATGGATAGAGATGGACTGGCAGGAAGCCACCCCAGCCGTGATCACTTGGAGATGAAGAACACAAACCTCCAGGTGTTCATCTGATCCCCCTCCCTGCAGGGGCCCCTCCCAGCCACTTCCATTTCTCCCACAAAGCTCGGAACCCTATGTTCAGCGTGAGGGGCATGTCTGTCTTCATGAGGGTCACTGTTCACCAACTCCGGGGTCTTCAAGTGAGCTAGAAAGTCATCCGCCTCTCTCCCCTAAGTCAACAGTTGGGCGATAGGAGAAGGATCGTACCTTTCCCACTGCAATGGCTCTGCACTAAGCCACATGGCTGGCTAGCACCCCTAAGGTATAACTCAGGAAATATGTTTCCTAGCAGCAGCATGCTAGGAATTCTGAGGCATCACTTCCCTAAGCAATAAAATGACCTCAGCCCACTGAGCAATGGGTACTGATGTTGCTAAAAGCAGAGTTCAAACGGTAAGGCTGGTTTGCATCTATACAACACTCCAGCAAACTTCTGTTCTGCTCCATCCAACATAGGGATCCATTCAAAAACTGCTTGCAGCTCCAAAAGCTTGTAGGAGCAGCACATAGGCATTCAGACACGGTTAAGTCTGCAGCATCCAGAGATCGAGGCTCTGGGAGAAAGATAGGTTGTTTTGCTTTCCTCTCCTATTTCCACTCTCTCCCAGTCAATACTAATTAGCCTGATCCCATTTGTTCTCTGAAGCCATTCTGAACCGCCTCGAAATGATAAATACTAAATGCTCTGACCAAGCGTCCCAAAGAACAGCCAGACTAAGTGAGATTTCTAAAGTTGGTACCAACGTAATTGGTTACCAACCTCCTGGTCTGCTTGTCTGCAACAAGATCAAGCTGGCTCCAGGACAGACGTGAGATTCCCTTTGCTGCACAACATTGCGCTAGCCTCTGCGCTGAAGGGGAGTTTTTGACAATGCCGTTAGGAATGTGAAAAGCGGGGTGTGTGTGTGCAGTAAGCGATGACAATCTCTCTGGAAAAGGATGAACTGTGACTTCAGTTAACACCTTGGCTCTCTCCCTGCCAGGAGACCATAGCCGGGGCACTTGACAAAGACCCAGAAGACTTGGGTTCTGTTCCTGGCTCTGCCACTGACTAGCTGTGTGATCCTGGGCCCCTCTCTTTCCTTTCCTCCCCTTTTTCTATTTCGACCATAAGCTGTTTGAAGCAGGGACTGTCTCTCACTGGGTGTCTGTATGAGGCCCTGATCCTCATCTCTGGGCACTACTGTAGTACAAATGATAATCTGAACCTAGCTGCAAATCCGAGCCCTAACATCTAGCTAGCTGATCAGTGCCCAGACCCTTTCTGTAAGCAGGGCTACCCCTTGCACTTTCATGCAGTAGCGAGTGTGGTTAGATGTTTGGCTGTGTGTGTGGTCATCTGTGTGCTGCCCCAGCCCTGCTCAGACAGCTGGCATGGCAGACCTTGAGCAAACCACCCAATGACCACAAGATCCATTAAGGGACGAAGGCATCCAGCCAAGTTTATTGTTGACAAAGCACGCTACTAGTATCCCACGGACTCTACCTGACCGCTAATACATGTATGCCTGTAACCAGGGCTGGCTCCAGGCACCAGCGGAGGAAGCACATGCCTGGGGCAGCACATGCTAAGGGGCGGCATTCTGTCCATTCTTGGGGCGGCAGTCCGAGTGGCTTTTTTTTTTTTACTTGGGGCGGCAAAAATGGTAGAGCCGGCCCTGCCTGTAACAATGGATGCAGCTCAGTCAGTAGCAGAACTTTCCACTGCTTTCTAGGCTGGCCAAAGATACTTCCTCTGAGATACATTTTTATACCCCAACACAAACAAGTTAGTACTGCCCCTTTGACATAGTTAGTTACTACCCCCTGACGTCGCTAGTTATCACCCACCATTTTGTACATGTTGATTCAATCAAAACATCTCTATTATGTACTGTCCTCCTGACCTTACCTTTTAGAAGTGGTCAGTGTGTTCTGGTATAAAACATATCCTTGGGGAATGTTTTATACCATCCTTGATATCGGGATGTTCTGGTACCATTTAATATCGGGATGTGTTTGCATGAACACTCTGTGACTAGCACTTCTTAGGAATGTGTATTTCTGCAATATCAGCCCTGTTCTTGTCAAATTCTGTGAGCAGGTCCTGCCTCATACCTGGCCTCTGATAGAAGGGCTTAGGTCTCAGGCTCTCTTCCTGTTACAGCGAGTAGCCTCCAGTGTCCCCTCCAATCCCCTTTCCCACCCCCCTGCAGTACAGTGTTCTCTGGACTCAGGGGGGCCAGACATCCCCCTCCCTTACCTCTGCTTTGTATCCCTGTGACACCACTGAAGTTACATTCGTGTAAAGCCGGCAGACTCAGACCCATGTTCCCTAGTTCAGAGCACTGGAATCTCCATCAGAGACTGGCCTTTGTCTCATCTGCAGGTTTCACCTTCCCCTGGAAGTGTTAACCCAGGTGTGGTCTGCACCAATCACCCACCCCTCATGTTACAACACCGATGTCGGCTGTTGCGTTTGAGCAGGACAACCAGAGTCACCCTCACCCTGGCATGCAAAGCATTGGAGCCACCAGTGAATGAAAGGTTAAAGCCAGCAAGGAAGAGGACCAATGGTACTTTAATTCATCTTTCATCAGCGGCTTGTCATTGGCATTATGTGGCAAGGTGAGTCTGTTGCTCTGTGGGTAGGACGCCTGGTGCTCTGGGGGTGACCATCAGGGGATAATTAGCCAAGGCAGGAGGGATCTGGGCGGAAGTGTTGATTTTTATGCTAATGCCCACTTTCCTCCCTGCCCCCTCCTCCCAATTACATGAAAAAACAACCGGGAGTTAATTTTTTACAAACGTATAGCCTGAAGCTGCTGAAAGGACTCTGTGAGATTCCACCAGCCCAGCCTTTCCGAGCCCTCTTGCCCCGGCCCACCTCTCACACAGTGCCAGCCGAATAAGGAGCGGGGTGTTGGGGGAGCTCTTGTTCACAGAAGGGCAGAGGAAAAGCCTGGTGGAGAGCTGTGGACCCAACCACAAACAGGAACAGCGCACCGGGGCTTTAGAAGCAGGAAGAGAGAGAGAAAGAGAAAGGGAGAGAAAGGCAGTAAAGAGATGGAGGTAAAGGAAGGAAATTCTCCCCTAGGCAAGGGCAAAATGCTACCTCCTTGTCTTAAGCTGTCAAGAGCCAGCTGTGAGGAGCCCCTCCACTGCCATGAATTCCTGTGATGGTTCCCAGGGGCCTTGAGTTTTCATACTTGGAAACATGGAATGACGGAAGGAGACTTACCGTGGGCCAGAGCCCCCACTGGTGGAAATCTGCACAGATCAATTTGGAGTCAATAGGGTTCTGCTGGCTGAAACTAGCTGAGGAACTGGCCCAGTAATGTGCTGTCTGGTACATTTGGAACATGCAGTGAAGGGTCTGGATGGAGGAGTCAGGGGATGGAGATGGGGAGTCTTTCCCCTCTAGCTCAATTTTAAGAGAAAGTCTTTGCCATTTACCCTTTCCCACAATACAAAGACCAGGGGTCACCCGATGAAATTAATAGCCAGCAGGTTTAATACAAACAAGAGAAAGAGTTTCTGAACATAGTGTGCAATTAACCCATGGAACTCATTGTCAGGGGATGTTGTGAAGGCCAAAAGTATAACTGGATTAAAAAAAGAATTAGATAAGTTCATGGAAGATAGATCCATCATTAGCCAAGATGGTCAGGGATGCTTGGGGAGACCCAAAACCTCTGGCAGACATAATAGGGAGTCCAGTGATTAAATGGGCCATGGGCCTGCTCATTTCTAGAGGTGGTATATCCAGTCAGGGTAGGGCACATCTGTGGGGCAGTGTGAATGAGACATGTGGTGAGGATAATACGCCAAGGTCTATCCCCACTTATGCATCCATTAACATTTTATTTGCTTTTTAATCTATTTTTATTAGGAGGAGCCACACAGGTTTTAAAATCAAATAAGAAATTAACCAGCTTTTAATGCATTCCTGGTTAGGGCTCTGCTTCCACTGGCTAGAACAAACCAATCCCCCAGCCTCCAAACCTTTAATGGGTTTATGAAGATTAGGAAAAGAGGTTGGGGTTAGTTAACATGTGCCAGTTAGCCCTAACCTAGCCAGGACCTTTTCCCTCATGTAAACACAGGTTAATACCTTCTACCTCGATTTAGCTGGTCACACTTGACCCTAGGCCACTTATTTTGACGTCTAAATGATCACTTTTGAAGATCTGACCCATGTAAGGATATAAGCCCTGCTTGAGCAAGGGCTCTTAAGCATATGCATAAATGTAAGCACATGAGCAGTCTCAATCGCTCCAATGGGATGATTCAGAGAATCCAAGTGCCTAAGTATATTGCTGAATCAGGGTCATAAATGTAGAGTTCCTCAGATACAGCCTAAATATGCTGTAATCACATACGCATATTTAAATTCCATGCCCTGAAAAGCTGGATTTGGTCAGAGTTAAAATGACTCTGTTGATCTAGATTTCTTATCTGCACTTAAAGGGGAGCGTATTGATTGAAATACGTACAGAAGAGGAAGTGGTCCCAAACGTCTGAGAAAGGTGCTTGTTGCATTTTTAGAAAGTATTTTTAGAAATCAAGGACATTGAGTGAAACTGAAAAGAGGCAAATTCAAAACTGCTGAAAGGAAACCCCCCTTCGCCCAATGCACCGCTCAGCTCACAGAGAGATGGCAGGAGAAACTGGCAGGTGAGATGAACTGCTGTTATAGGTTTGGTGCAGAGGTGGATTGGGATAGGACTGAACAGACTGGCTGGTCTAGGTCCCACACTCTAAACCACTCCTGGGAAATACACGGTCACTTTATGGGCTCTGCCTACTGTGTCACTCTGGGTCATGTTTAACTTTCATCTCCCCCTGCTATGGAGCCTTACAGGAGCAGGCTGAGATGCACGGCTTTGAATCCTGTAAGAGTAGGGAGTAAACTTCCCTGCTGCGTGCACTCCCCCTGAAGCTTTGGTATGGGCCATTGTCAGAGACAGGATGCTGGGCAAGATGGCCCATGGTCTGACCCAGTATGGCAGCTCTTATGTTCTTACGTTAAGCATGGATGGGACTCTGTTCTCAGGTCCCACTCCATATGCATCTCATGACAAGTCACTGCACACCTACGCTCCACTGTCTTCTCACTGGATCACTCAGTCACTGACCACCTTCATTGTTTCCCTGCTGACCCCCTTACATATTCCAGCATCCCAAGGAATCCTCCAACCACTGCTGCTGGCTGATGCCACTTTCTGTCCGCTTTCCATCTTCTTTACAGGGGATTCTGTGACCCTCCTGCATCCCTGCATATGACTCACTGTACTGGCCATTGCGGATCATTAATCTGCAGCCACAGCTAGAGGCCCAACTCTATTAGAAACCTCAGAAGCTTTGAGCCATGCTGCTAAAAAGCCAGGGTGCATCAGGCAGGAGCAAGTCTTCCAAAGAGGAGGGTGAGGGAAAGAAAAAAAAACACCTTCCAGAGAGCTTGCAGAGAGAAAGCCCTGCAAGAGGAACATTCTTCAAAGGGGATTTTACAGGCAGTTTTTGTGGCTGGGGGAAAAAGAATGCAGCCTTTTGCCTCTTGAAAGCAGAAAACTGTCCAGAGACCTTCACAGTTCAGTGTTTTGTTGATAAATATCCCGGAGCAAGCGTCTGACAGACCTGCATCTGGGCTAAGCAAATACCAGGAGCTTATTAGCAGAATGAATGCTATTCTATCGCTTTTTTCCAGTGCCAAAGTGTTTTGGCTAAACTAAGCTAATCATTTACCAGCATTTGTGTCTCTTTCACATGTCCGAAGAGCCTCTGTAACTTTTAAGGGTAGATGTGGGGGAGGATGAAACGAGATGTCATTTAAAGATGGCCTGGGAGAATGACAACCTGCTTCCGGAAACTTGCCCAACTCTGTGATCAGTACTCATATGTTGGGGATCAGCAGGGAATAGCCAGAGGTTCTGGCACAAACCAAGTGATTTTATCCATATCTAGCTAGCTAGCTATTCCCCTATCACCATCATCTATCTATCTATGCATCCCCATTATCATTATCCACCATCTATATATCTATCCCCCAATTATCATCATAAACAAATCTGATCCCCATCATCATCTATCCATCTCTCATCATCATCCGTCCATGGACCAGTTGCCACATCATTCGATCTCTCTCTGTGCTGTACTGCAGCAGCTTAGAGACACAGAAGTTGCCTGGAATCAAGTTTAACGCGATGCCGTGAGATGCAGCATGTGTGCAAATTAAACACACACACACACACATACACACTAACAGCAAAGTGCGCCAGTCCCTGGTGCATTAACTGCTGTCAACTCCTAGAGCAAACACCCAGCAGCAAGATTTTCACATGCAGAGAGCAAGGCAGGCAGTCAGTAGGACCTGGAACCATTAGCATTTCTTATGGCTGGTGATTTGTTGCAGAGGAATGGATGGAAAAAGAGGCCCTGTGAAATCATCTGTCACCAGGAGCTTCTTGAGCTAAAGTAGTGCAGACTCCAAGTGAAAGTCTGGCCCAGTGGGAGTTTTGCCATTGACTTCAATGGGACAAGGATCTCACCTTTGCTAATGAGGTGCATAGTGATCCGCTTAGCTCAACACCTCTGAGCTGCCTGGGTATGCACCTTAGCCAGGGCTGATCCTGCAAACCCTTATTCACAGGAGCGGAGACTTCGTTGGCCCTACAGTCCCCAAATCCTGTCCCAGCATGCACTGGGTTCAGTCTCACATTCAGTTGTCCCAAAGTCCTGGCCAGAGATAGGGAATGGATCTTCCCCGGACATGGTCATTCCTGGGAATCTTTTATATAGTAATGAGAAATTATACCGTGTCCCCTGGCAGGGGAAGCTATGGTGAGACAGAAAGGCGAGCAGAGAAACAGGCATATGGACAGAAGGAAAACAGGGAAGCAAGATCGTAAGGTCTGTGGGACAGGGACCGGCTTTGCACTTTGTATCTCTACAACACCTAGCACAATGGGGTCCTGGCCCACGACTTGGGATCCTGGGGGCTACGATAATACAAATACCAAATAATAATAATGAATAGGAATGAGAGTATGGGAAGGAGAGAGGGATTAAAGAATGGGGGGAGATGGGGAAGAGCAGGGCTAGGGTCTGTATCTTAGCTGCATTCAGGACAAAAAAGCTTCTTACTGGTTTGCTAGAGCTAGACAAATTACACAGAGATCAAGTGAGTGAAACGGAGAAGCTAAAAGGTAGAAAGGGCAGCTCGGTGGTTGCTGGGGGGTCAGATCGGACTGTCTCGGGATCTCTGTAATGCCAGGTGGGCATGCAGAGCTCTCTGTGGCTCTGGCTGTGACAGCACACCCACACATGATGATCTTGTCTGATCTTTGCAAAGGTGGCTGCCTACAGCTCGTCACCTGAATCCGCCTGTTGGTACCTAACTAAGCGGACTGATTCTCAGATGTGCTGCACCCCCGCAGCAGCCACTTGACTTTCAATGGGACGTAAGCTTCTAAGTCACTTAGGTGCTGTTGGCATCCACATAGGAAAATGTCAATCCTTGTGCCTAATTCTCCTGCCATGAAGGGCCTAATCCAAGATCCACTGAAGTCAAGCGCTATGTATCAGGCCCTGAGAGCATGGGATAAATCTGGAGTAACTCCCCTGACATCAGTGGGGTTACACCAGTTTCCCACAGGCATAAATGAGAGGGAACCAGGCCCCTTGCGCCCCCATCCCCTCCCCCGACTGTGCACTGCTCCCAAATTCACTTAACAACAGTGCTTGAGAAGTTACAACACTTGGAACATGGGAGAGGGAGGACATGGGAAAGAGAGAGAGAAAGAGAGATGAGGAAGAAGCAGGGACTGGTGGTCCAGGGGACTACAGAGCCATTTGTTCCCAACTGGCACTTTGCAATCCAGCTGAGGTCAATACTGACCAAGAGTCATTGCCTGGTTGCTAGGTGGCCTATGGATTATAGCAGCCCTGAACTATCTGAATCATTTATTTACTGAAATTTCTCTCTATTTCTGTTCCTGATTGTGCTTCTTATTCAAAGTTATTCATTCATTCCTTTGCAAAATGCCCTCAGGAAAGCAGTTCAGTAAGTCCACAACTTTAAGCCTGTGCAATGGGACTTAAGCGTGTGCTTAAGTGCTTTCCTGAATGAGAATACCAGCCTTACGGGTGGGCAACCCAGGCGACCGCCCAGGGTGCCAGTGGGCAAGGGGGCACTGTGTGTCAGCACAGAGGTGTGTGCTGTTGGTTTAGTTTCAGAAACTGCTCCTGGCTGGCAGGGAAGCGCCGGGGGACAAATTTCTCCCTGCTTCCAGCGAAACAACATTGGGGGGGGGGGCAGGATGGGTGATGCACAGATACTGCTCCCCCCCCAGCATTTCTTTGCGCCCACCTAGGGGCCTATGAGGGGTGGAACGAGGAGCAACACCAAGTGCTCCATGCATCCAGGCCACATTCCACACTTGGGTTGTGCTGTGAGGCATCAGGAGCTGCTGCTCACCTGCCTGCCCATTACTCAGTCCAGGTGGGAAACGTGACCTGGATGAAGGGAGCCCTGACATTGCTCCTCGCTCCCCGCCTCACAGGCCCCAAGGGGGGCGCGGAGGAGCAGCATTGGAGGGACTGAGCAAGCAGCAATGCTAGCTGCTCCCTGCATCCAAGTCAGTTTCCCCATGTGCGTGAAGGAGGGGGTGCAAGGGTTAGGGGTGAAGGGGGCACAGTGTAGGGGCTAGCGGGGCAGGAGGAGGGCAGGAGGAGGGCAGGGGTTAGGAGTGCAGGGGGGGTGCAGGGGTTAGAGGCGAAGGGAGTTGGGAAGCCTGGGGAGCCCATGGGTAATGGGGGGCACTGTGCCCATGGAGGCCAGGGGCATCAAAGTACAAGTTTGCTCAGGGCTGGCCCTGTCTAGGGGAACAGCTTGTGAGCTGTTGGCCGAGTACAATCGTTGCACAGTGTGGGTGGTTTCAGAGCTCATGTGGTGTTGTTTCTATTCTCTAGCTGGACAATTTATATAACTAACCAACAGAGCATGAATTGCAAATTGCAAATATTTCAGTTGACTCTACAACCTGAAATTTGCCTCTGGGAACATTCAAACATTCCCATTTTCCCTTTTTGTGCACTCAAACGTTTGTGGAAAGCTGGCTAGAAGGGCTGTGAATGTAGATCCATAGTCCCAAAGGCCAGAAGGGACCGCTGTGATCTTGTAGTCTGACCTCCTGTATAACAAAGGCCAGAGAATTTCATGCAGTGGAGAGAATTGCCACATAAGTGAATGTTATTGAGTTTAGTAACACAGTTGAAGTAAAGCGTGTCTTTCAGAAAGGCATCAAATCTCAAGTGAAAGACTCCAAGGGATGATGAATTTACCATTCCCCTTGGCAGAGCTGAAATCTCCATTTCAGTCTGAATGAGTAATCCCAGAAGATTTTCCCCCACGGTCGCTCTGTTCTGCCAGTGGACTAGTGCCAGCCTGATAATTGGCACCAATTGGCACCTTTTGGGCAGAGCTGGCAGGGAAGCCAAAAGCAGAATGGGCCATGGAGACAGAACTCCCCTCTCCCAAACCAGGAAGAGAAGAAAGAAAATGCAGGAGGAAGGACAGATGGGGGAGAATGAAAGGGAAAAGTGAGTAAGAAAGAGAGAGCCAGATGGGAAACATAAGGAAGGAAAGAGTGGGACAATAACTTTGGAGAGGGGAAAAGAACAAAATTAACAGAGAGAGGGGAGAAGACAGAGAATATAAATATCGGCGCAGGAGTTGAAGAGCGATCTGCTTTTCTGACATATTTCCTTTCACTATTGAACATTTAAGTCAATCGCCTTTTGTCTTGCACCTGGCGACGAGGGAAAGCAGGGGATAAGTTGGAGCTGAACTGTCGAGTTAATACACCCCCACTGCACACACACCGAATTTCCCAAGCTGCAGCCCCGGAGCTAGAGCGCTTTTGATCCTACCGTCCCAGACGCCCTTAGCTGGTGTGTGAGCTGAAGGTATTATTAGGATGGTTTAGTTCATGGGTTCCGGCTCTCTGAGGTTTCCATGGCAACCAATCCAATTCAGCCCCCGTTCTGTTTAGCTATAGCAACTCTCCTGAGGTTCCTCGAGAAAATGTGTTTGTCAAAACAATTTGATTTCTCTCACTTTGGGCCCTGCTTAGCGACAGCCTGAGTTAAAGATGCAGGAGATGGTTTTATGTCGCTGCCTTGTAAAATCCACATTGATCCCGGATCCATTTTGCCAGTCCTTGGCTGCCGGCACCGCACGAAACAATGAAATCGCTGGCCTCCTGGAGGGAGACTCTAAAGAGCAAAGGGTCAAATCCATCCTCGAGGCAACTTCACCGCAGTCCACAGCCACAGTGAATTTGGCCCCAGATCTTTTTGAGTTAATGTGTGTGATTGCGTGGCTGCTGCATGTAGATGTATGCGTGTGGGGGTCTGTGTGTGTGTGCATGTATGTGTCTGGTGATATGAATGCTTGGGATGTGTAGTGGTGCAGGGGTTCTTGTGTGTTTGTCTGGAAGCCTGGGTGCACATATTATATGTGCACAGGTCTTGGCATGCATGCAATCACATGGAGAATTGCACATGTATCCAGGCTCACAAGGGTGCATATAGGCCTGTCCATGTGCATGCACGTGTTTAGACCTCTGTATGCGTGTGTGCATGTGTCTGTGAGTGTGTGCACATGATTGCACATCTGTGTGTGCAAGTCTGAGAGCAGGGCGGAGTGTGTATAGATCAGCACTCGTGCAGGTCTATGCCTGTTTGCGAGGGCTTCATGTGTGGGTCTATCCGTGTGTGTGTGTTTGTAGGGCTATGAACATGGGACTGTGAGCATGCACGCGCGTGTCTCTGCGAGTAGATCTGAGAGCCTGTAGGGGGTGTGTGTGCGCGCACACAGGTCTGAGAGCATGTGTAGTTCTCTGCACGAGCCTTTCTGGGGGACAGACTCTGCCAAGCCAGCATAGACATAAGCTCAGTTTGACCTGACATTTGAAGGGCAATCATGCTTAGCCATTGAAAAAAATCTCTCACCCTGTTGAAACCCCAACCCCCCCATCATTGAAATATTTTCACATTTGCTAGCAGGTTCCTGCTAGTAAGAGCTTTTAAATTAAGCAAAATTATTGAGGCAAAGAAGCTGGGAAATCTCAGAACTCACAGCAACTGCCACAGTCATTACCATGGGATGCGCGGAGCCCTGTGGAATAAGCCCTCTCCGTTCCCCCTGAGCTGAGAAGCTGTGGGCAGGGGCAGGGAGGCTGACAGAAGCACACCCCTGGAGTTTGTTTCACGGAGATGGGGAGATGACCTCACTCACATTGGAAGTGGGAAGAGTTAGTTGGGCAGGGGTTGCATTTTCCTGGGTACACGGATAGCACCTAGTCCATCATTGGTGCCACCCAGAGGCCAATAACAACAATGATCCACTACAAAGCCTGTGGCCTGAGATTTTTGTGGGGTCAGGGATAGCAGGTTGGGTGGGAAATGTATCTCTTTGGTCCCTTCTGACCTTAAAGTCTGTGAGTCTATGAGCTACATTGCCAGTCTTTTCTCCCTTCCTTGGAAGAGTATGTCAAACAATCTCCAGGGAAACCACCACACGAGCCAGCCAGCAGGAGATGCTGCTGATCTGCTCTTGGATCGCCTCGTGGGCAGTGCATTTGTTCGTTACCTTCTTCTCAAATGCACAGGGATTTCTCATACGAGGGACCCTTGTGCTGCTTCAGAACTGGCTCCAGGCACATGGACCCACAGGCAATGGACATAACTGCCATTAGTAACAGACAGCTACCCGATGGGAAGGACTGACCTTCCTCTCCCCCGCAGTGGCAGGTGAATAACCCTGTGGGATACCTCCACCAAATGCTAATGAATGTCCCCTCTCAGTGCCCCAAGAAAAGGTGTACACCTACACACGCACACGCACACGCACACACACACACACACACACACACAAGGCTCCTGCCCATTGATTTAGTAGGGTTCAACTATTTTGGCTCTCTTGTGCTCAGCCTGTAGCCAGATGTCTGATCAAATTCATAGACTGTGACAAGCTGAGACTCGTTTGTGAATGGCACTGTATAATGGATCTAGGGTTCCTGGGCACCCAGCTGTGTATGACAGTGGAGAGTTCTGGGAACACCACCACTCGCAAGTGTGAGGAAGGGGTAGAATGCCCGTGTTGTGTAGCTACTGACTTAACGTCATACTGCTCCAGTATGACGTCCCGGCTGAGGCAAATGAATAGGAGACAGCGCCCCAGTGCTAGTTGGTATGACAGATACGGCAGTTTCCTGGCCAACCCTTATTGAATTAAGCTGAAGTATTTGGGGAATACACTGTATTAAAAATACAATCCTCAAATAATTGGTAAATATTTGAATGTCATATCTCTAGGGCAGAACCCTGACTAACGTGAACCCTCGGAAGCGTTATGAGCTTCAAAGGATGATTTGAACCAATGTGATCATTAAGTGGATTTCCCAGGAAACCTCTAGGGGAAGGTGTATGCGGAAGTAACTCCTTTGGTTATGCGAATACCCAGCCTTTTGAGACTACGCCCTGAACCCACTGTCTCCAAATTATCTATTCCCAGATCAAAGACCCAGGCTGTATAAAGGAGGTACTTCACTGTTCATGAGCATGCTTGTTCTGAGCTAACAGCTGTTAGGAATGTGTGACCACAGAAGAATCCCTTGTGAGGTGCTCAGATACCACAGAGATGGAAGCCAGAGAAGCACCTTGGAGTTTGAAGAACTGTTCACCTGCCAGGGCCCTCAGTGTAGTTGGGGTGATCACCGATAAACTTATCAGTTGTGTAGGTCCCTTTATTGTTTTTAATGTTTTCTTTGTAATGCTTTTACCTTGAGAATAAATGTGCTTGCTTAGAAAGAGCTAGGTGGTAACTTATCACTGTGGGCAATGATGCTGGTGATAGCCTCTGAGGAATGAAGGCAAAGCAAGCCTGCTGAGCCAGTCTGTCTTTTGCTGGGGAATTCACAGCATTGGCAGGGAACTGTGCAAACAGGGAATATCCTGGACAGGAGGAAGAGAGGTGCCGGTCTCTGTCCAAGAGAGGTAATGGCTGGGGAGCCGGAAACGTGACAGTGGTGCTCTTCCTGGACTGTGGAGGAGAAATACAGGTGCAGTTGCCCTGAACTGTGACTGCTGTCATGGATCCTGATCCCATGAGGCTCTTCTCAGCCTTGATGCATGCAGCTCGCTACTTGAGTTCAGGGAGGCATTGCATGAGGCCATGGGAGATACAGCAGGTCCCAAAAATAGCAATTTAAAATGACAACACAGAGGCATGAGTCAATCTATACTTGATCTGGTATCCAATTAAGGTCATCAGTATAAAACATGGGCCAAATCCTGAAGTGGTGCAAAGCAGCACAGTTCCTTAGAAGTCAACAGAGCTACGCCGATGTACATCTGCTGAAGATGGAAGAGGAAGGATGATCCAGTGGTGAACATCTTAGCCTGGGTGACCTGGCTTCAATATCTTACAGACGTTTTGTGTGACTGTGGACAAGTCACTTAGCCACTCTGTGACTCAGTTTCCCATCTGTACAATGGGGATAACAATACTTCCCTACCTTACCGAGGGGTTGTGAGAATAAAGACATTAAAGGTTGTGAGGTATTCAGATACCACGGCATGGGCGCTAGATAAGTACTTTGGATAGATCTACCCCAAAGCTGACAGTATCACCTTGAGTTAGCTTGTCTGCTCCAGGTTTTAATTATTACTTTATTAAAACCAATGGGTTGCTCACATGATCACACTAAAATATGTTTGTTTTGTAGCTCTGTATAAATCCATCCAGTTATTAAGTGGTTCTTTATATGTTAAAGAACTAGAGAGCTGACTGCTAGTATCCACTGTGTAAACTAGAGATGGGCCAGAATCAAATCCCCCACAGTTCAACTACCTGAATTTTGAACCTAAACATCATTGTTTCCTGCTGTCTCTATAAACTCTGCATCCAAACCCATCTGGATCCTACCTTGGTAGCTTGGACCAATTTTTAGCATAAAAGCATGTTATCTTCCGTACCAATTATGGGAGGGGACGAGAGAGCTAAGAATGATCTATGCCAGGTTCTTCATAATTGATAAAGAGAGGAAGGCATTATTAAAGGGCAGTAGAGCAAGCAGAGAGATGTAAATGAAACAGAGAGGCAAGAGAGAGAAGATTTTTGTTGCATTGATTAAATTAGGGGTGGGTGGGAGTGAGCAGCTGTTAACAGCTGTCAGACAAAGAGAAATACAGTAAATATCATCAGCTATATGAACAGCGTAGACACCATGGAGAAAGAGGATTTCTGTGGTGATCCAGGGAAGTGTAACTGGGAAAAATGGGATGAAATCCAGCAAAAGAAAAATGCAGCTGAATATGAGGGAAAGCTCCAGACAGTGAGCTCTGTAAGGATGCAAAATCATCTCTCATTGGAAGTGGTGAACGCCCCATTGCTTGCGTCATTTCAAAGTAGACTGGGAAAAGCAGTGGAGAATACAAAGTAGGTCTGCATTGGCGGGGATGGACAAGATGAGCTAGCTTCTGGGATTCTGGTACTCTATGTTCCACTGGCCTAGAAGGTGATGGAACCATGGCCCAAGCGGTAGACGGTCTCAACAACCACAGACAAATTTCAGAAGAGACTTCAAGTCCCACAGAAGATGGGCATGTTGCTTTTGACAGCATGGTGGCCTAGACAAGTCCCCCATTTGGGGTTTATGTGCTGGATTCTTATGTTCTGGGGCTACTTACAGTTACATAAGTAACTTCTGGAGGAACAAACCTGGGTCAAAAGAAATTCCTTCCTCCCAAGCTGACCTGGAAGTTTGGTGGTGAGGGGAGCAGCCCAAGATGAAGGTTGAGCTCAATCCCTTACTCCCTTAAGCCAGTGGGAGCTGGAGGCACTAGGCAGTCAAATACTCAGGCCCCTCAATGGGGAGATGGCCTCTCACTTTTTTGTCAAATGAGCCCTCCCCAGCTAAGTCATGAATGGTGATAAAGGGCTATGGAGGGAGCAGAGTCCCCAGAGGCACCCAGCGTTCTGAGGCCCTACCTGCCCTTAGCATGAAATGCTCGTGTCTATGCAGCTCTGCTCCCTGAAACCACCAGCCCCTGGCCACACAAGGACCGTCCTCAGGCCTGCACAGGCCTCACACTCTCTGTAGAGGCTAGTGTAAACCCTTTGGAGTTTACAGAGCATGGCCCCTTTAAATCTTTTTCCTAGGGAAGAGTGGGAGAGTGAGGAAAAAAGGAGGGAAACTCCAGGGGGTGACTCTGAAGCTGAGAGGGAGAGAGAGCGGCAGCCCACAGAGGCCCTCGCAAAGTGAAGCAGCAGAGAACCTGCCTGGAGCCTGGGAAGGACAGGGCGGCTGATTGGGGACACCCCAGAACAGGAGCGAGGAGGAGCACTGTGCCAGGGAGGAATCGCCCGAGAAGGACAGGCTGGAACTCGACCCAGTATCAGTGCTGCCCAGAGCTGCATGGGACTGTGAGTACTGGGGCTTGTGACTCTGCATTGGGAACAAGGAGGGAGGCTGCTAGATAGTTAAGTGGGGAAGTGGTCGCTCTGTGTGGCTTTGCAGAGAGCGGAAGAAGAGGGCACCGGAGGGGTTTGTTGTGGGAAAGTTCACTGGCACCGAAGATGACCAGGAGCACTCAAGACTCACCACTGGACTGGAACTTTGCTCAGGACTCCTGAACTCTGTGTGCAGACACATTGCTCAATGTCTGCCCTTCCAGACTGTGCTACCACTGGGCCCGTGGGGCCTTGGTTTGAATCCAACCCTGTTTTACTGCTCCCCCTATATTTCCTCTTGTTGTTTTTCTCCTCTCATCCCTCTGTAAATAAATATCTCCCTTTCTTATATCCATTGTACTTTTCCGGTGGGTGGGTGGGTGGGTGGGTGGGTGTGTTCACTATGGGGGGTTTGGAACAGGTGCCCCTGGGGTGGGAGGGATTTTTCCTGCTGCATTCCTGCACGCGCCATCTCTGGGCCAGAGCTGCCTGCAGAGCAGACTCCATCTTGGCCACGAGGGCGCTAAAGTTACACTAGTGATTAGGTATCCACCAATGCCCTAGTCCATGGAGCGCCCCCTCTGCAGCATCCAGCCCTTAGCCACTGCACGCTCACGGAAATTACTAAATAAGCTGTAACCAAAGGAGCAGTGCACACACCAGCCTGTTTGGTTCAGCTGAGGCTCAGCTCCAATATAACATCACAGCACTGAGATATATTTAGAGTGAACACAATCCTGAGCTTATTATCAAAGGCTAAGCTTTAAGAAGTCATAAGGATGACAGACTCAACAGGTGACATATACAACAAAAATATAACTCTCTTTTTAGAAACTAAACTGAACTTAGGCTTTGGGAATGAGATAAATTTATGGAGGCAAAAGTTTAGACTTTCTCAGCACTCTCCACCGAACCCTGGCTGAGATCCCGTTTTCACAAATGTAAACATGCTGTCCATTTACTTCCTCAGTGCAGGATAAAGGGGTATCTTTTTGCCTTCCCCTTATATTCACCTAAGTCATTGTCTGCCCCAGAGACAGGACAACCTCCTGTGGTTCACTCTTCAGTGTCTTGCCTATCTGTTGATTTACTGTCTCCCAATTGAGTTCCTATGCAAACGGTGCTTCCGTTTTGTTGGCTTACTATGCTTAATCTACACAACCGACAGAGAGAGAGAGAGAGAGGTGATTCAACATCCTTGTCTGACCCAAAACCTGTTTGTCAGTGCTGCCTTGGACACAGACTTTAAACCATATTTTCAGTACCTATACACAGCTCCTTATGCTGTAGCTGTATATACATTGCACAATGATCTTAATGACCAGCGTGATCCTGGCTTTCATTTAAGCTCTTACACGACATTCTTTATGGATAAATAGGAAAGCAGTGTGCTAGGTGCAGTGAGGCTGGCAGGCCTGTTAGGAGTCGCTGTTCCAGAACAAGGAACCCTTTGCCAGCTGGCACCGATGGGCCTCTGTTTCACAAACGTTCCTCGAAGGCCAGGTCTACGCTACAGCATTAGTTCAACACAAGGCACCTTACGATGACCTAACTATAAGTGTCTACACTAAAATTTTGCTCCTTCCAACGTAACTGTCCCACTATGCCAACATAATAATTCCACCTCCATGAGAGGCGTCAACGTCGGCAGAGTTAGGTCGACACAGTGTCTGTAGACACTGCATTGGTTACATTGACTATTAGTGGCTTTCAGAAGCCATCCCGCAATGCCTCACACTGACAGTACAGTCAGTACTAGTGCTCCTGGTGAGGACGCTCACCGCTGACACAAGGAGCGGAGCATGGACACGTGAGCGATTTAAGTACTCCGTCGGCAGTATGCCGACCTAACTTAGGTTGACATAATTTTGTAGCATAGACGTGCCTTAAGTTGACTGAGGGGAAGTAAGGGTCTCCGACTCAGGGGAGAAGTGGAATAAAGGCTGATATTGTGTCATTGATATGCTGGGGCACTCAGCAGGCGTACAGGAGGGTTGCATGGAAATCACCGAATCAATCAGACAGAATCCCTTCTAGTGACTCCCATGCAGCTACCCCTGCTACATCCTCAAGGGTGCGGCATATTTCTCTCTCCATGTCCTGCCAGCTCAGCTGGCCAGGTGGTTAGAACCATGACTCAGCACTCCCACTCTCCCCCCAGCCTCTCTATTTCCTTCTCTGCTCCTTTTCAGGGGCTCTCCTCCCCAATGGGATTCTGTCCAGCTTCTATGGGCACGTCTTCACTACCCGCCAGATCGGCGGGTAGCAATCGGTCTATCGGGGATCGACTTATTGAAGTGAAGACGCGATAAAATCGATCCCTGATCGCTCTGCCATCGACTCTGGAAATCCACTGCGGCAAGAGGCGGCAGCGGAGTCGATGGCGGCACGGCTGCGTTCGACTTGCCGCCGTCCTCACAGCCAGGTAAGTCGACCTAAAATACACCACTTCAGCTACGCTATTCACGTAGCTGAAGTTGCGTATCTTAGGTCGACCCCCCGCTGTAGTGTAGACCTAGCCTATGCAAAGAAGAGTGAGGAGTTCATTGGGCACCTGCCCACCCAAGGCCTGGGCCAGAGAAACCCCAAAGGACAGCCAGCTGGCAGGCCATTCTGAGATGGTAAGTGCCAAGGGGCAGCTGCCTGTGAATGAAGTAAAAGGGGGAGACCAGGTTCAAGAGAAGGGATGGGACAGCTGCTCCAGTGATGCATTTATTGCTTAGCACCAGTATAGGGAGTGGAGAGAGGCATTGCAGGGTCAGCCTGCCTGTCTCTCTGGAGGAAAAGGATGCAGGGGTATGTGGGGACAGAGCATGTGTGGGGTAGGTAGGGCAATGATCATGCCTGCCGTGTACGATTATTGATACCGTTCCTTGATGTAAATATTTTCCAAATTAAAAGAAGAGGAAGAGGCAAGCGGGTAGTGTCTATATTTCCCAGCACATCCAACCGCTCCCCAGACGGACATCTCTGTAAATTATAGATCAAACTCTTCATGCTTTCCATCAGATGTGGAGCAGCAAAGACCGTGATCTGGTTGCAAATGGAACTTCTCTGACCCCGGAGTTTCAGGAGGGAAGGACAGAATGAGAGCCAGGAACCTGAGCACAATGAAAACACCACTCTCTAATGGCACGCTAGCCAAACAGCAGCAGCTCAGGAGGAAATCAGGGGGGAGGGGAAGGAGAGAGGTCACCAGCTGCCTTTAATGAATACCTGAGACTCTATTAAAGGTGAAGCTCTACCATATTTGTTCAAGCCATCCTGGCCGGCTGGAGGTCTCCCTAAAACTAATTAAACACAACACAAATAAGTTCCCTGACCCAGCATACACAGGGTTTCCAGTAAGAAGTGGGGTGGATTCTTCCGTGGCAGCATCCAGTTTTTCTAAAATCCTGATCAGGAACTGAGAAAGGAACCTTCAGGGAATATTACATCAGGTAGAGGAGCAATGAAGACCCAAGCATGGATGCAGACAGGCCTTTATCCCAAACTCTGGAGATGGGAGGAAGGGTTCATTTAGGCTGCAGGATAAGGGCAGCAGTGCTATTCGGTGGCAGCCAAACATCTAACAGTGCTGATAAGTTGACAATGCTGGGGGTATCCACTGGGGTTGTTTCCAGAAGCACCCTGGGACCATCCTTTTATGAAGAACTAATGCAGGGAATCCCAAATAAAATCACTTTCAAGCATGGACTAAGGTCAAAGCAGGAAGCAAGTTAGAGCTGGTTGAAAATTGTCCAGCTATGTTTTTTAAAAAAAAAGGAAAATTTTAAAAAAAAAAAAAAAAAAAAAGGTCCAATTTTGTTGAAAATTGTGGGGGCATTTGTGAAAAAAAGAAATCAACCCCACCCAAAACCTGAAGAGTTTTGGTTGCTGAAAGGCAAGTAGAGACGGGCTTGAGCCGCAAAGATCAGGTCAGATCAAAACTTCCCCAAAATTCGGGGGCATCTGGACCCCAAGTTTATTATAGCAACAGAGGCCAGCTACAGAGTTTTACTCTGGCTCTCAGTCGGGATGGTCCCAAAGTTTGGGGGTCTTCACACTAGGGATGTCAGGGCAGGGCCGTCTCTAGTCAGTTTTAGGAGTGAGTCTATTCTCCTGCTCCCCTGAGGTAAGGTAGTCGATCTGTTGCCCCAAAGATGTCTTGGTTTACACAAGCATGTAACTTAATGGCCTTTACCATAATTTACATGGCAATGAAGTGCCCTCTAGCTCCCCTTAGTGGGGGTTCATTGTATTTCCTCTCTGGGTCTGGTCTCAGTGGAAAGGAGGATGTGGGTGGGGGTGGTGTACAAATGTAAAATACAGTGTTTAAGTTATCCCCATTTTTCTAAAGTTTGAGTTTTGAGTGAGGCTTCCCTAAAGTTGGGTCTGGCTTTGAAATCAGGCTTTTCGATTAGGCCCATGGCAAAGCTGACCAAGCTATATATTTCAAATCCTGCAGCAAAACCAAATGATCTCTTTGCTCAGGGCATTTAGAACTGGGGTTCAACTTCCGGCCCATGCCTAGTATGTTTGTGTATCTTATTTTGTATTACAGTAGCACCCGAGGTCCCAGCTAAGCTCTTGAGCCCCTGGTGCTAGGCGCTGTACATACACAATGAGAGACAGTCCTTACAAAGATTTTACAATCTAATGAGACAAAACAAAGGATAGGAGGGGAAACAGAGGCACAGAAAAGGGAAATGACTTGGCCTCAGCTACACAGCAGAGCCAGAAGTAAAACCCAAGTTACCTGTCTCTTACTCTGGTGCTTTTCACATTATACCATGCTGCCTAGCTAAGCATTTCCATTTCAGCTGCACCATCACTGAAGTATGCAAGTGTAAGCAAAGTCTGAATGAGCTCTCCCCTGACATCTAGTGGTGAGTTGTGAGAAATGACTTCAGGAGCTGATCTCGTTTGCATGGGCACACCCACCCTGCCTAGGTGCTCAGCATGATGCGATTGCTTGCCCAAATGGTCACTTTTGGCTGGTGTGAGGTCCCCAGTGTCCTTGTTATTGGGGCAGAAGTTATAAAGGGTTGTTATCCTTGCTATGTGACTCAAGAGTAGCAGAACTATACTTGGCATGTCCTGATTGAGGGACTCACCCTCAACTACACAGCACTTGCTAGGCAGGGGACATGGGTTCCAAAGCCAGGTGAGTGGAGAGAGAGGGTGGGGACAGGTACTGGTGTGTGGGTCTTGCTTAAGGGCCCCCCCTTGACCCTGCCTCTCTCCACTGTGTAATAACAGAGCTAATTTACACTCAATTGAGAGTCTTGTTACGTGTTGCAGAGCTGAAATCACTTATACCTAGGTCTAAGTATTAGACCTGCTTTGATAGAGTGTCTCTGATACCAGAGACTGGCCAGTGTGCACTAGTGGTGAAGCTTCCCCACTAACAACTGAAATCACTGAGAACTGAAATCAGTAAGAGACATGTTAAGTGTGGGGCCTTGAAGACATCTTGGTGATCAGCAGGGCGGCTGGTGGAAAGGTGTGGTGAGCAGCCAGCAGAGTGGCTGGCCGAGAGTGCCGGAGCAGAGCCCCACAGAGAGTGGCGGCAAATGAGTACCTGAGCAGTGGAGCGAGTAAGGTGCCTCCTTACCCCTTCCCCCCTCCACCCAGGGTGGAAGGTGAACTCTGCAGATGCACCTCTGAACTCTGGGTCTGCACTGTCCAAGGACACCAACTGTGAGTGGGGTTCAGAGAAGGGATGGGCACATTAAAAGGACTTTTGGGTTACTGGACTTAAGAACCTGAGGGGAAAAGGACACTGCCCAACTTACTTGGTGGTGGGTCTTTTGCTCATGGTTTATGTTTATATACCGTTTGCAGTGTTTCCCCAAATTAATGCTGCATTATTTCCCTACTTTTATTAAAAATTTTTTTTGCTACACTCAGACTCTGTGCTTGCAAGAGGGGAAGTATTGCCTCCTAGAGGCGCCCAGAGGGTCACTGGGTGGGGGCTCGAGCTGGTTTGTGTTGTATTGTTGAAAAGGAACCCCTAGATACTGAACCCGGCCCTTGTTGCTGCCAACTCTGACTGGCAGAAGGGTTACACAAGTGTCAAGTACAAGACTGAGTCATACATGGTCCATTGAAGGCCACCAAAGCTGTAACACAAAGTTGGGAGGTACTGCCAATTCGGAGAAGGATCGGGATATCCTGCAGGGACACTTGG
Source organism: Terrapene triunguis (assembly GCF_002925995.2). Lineage (NCBI taxonomy): Eukaryota > Metazoa > Chordata > Testudines > Emydidae > Terrapene > Terrapene triunguis. The sequence goes on along the minus strand of NW_020664586.1, from coordinate 4,389,171 downwards.
ATGACCTTGTAAACTGGAGTAATAGTAATAGGATGAAATTTAATAGTGAAAAGTGTAAGGTGATGCATTTAGGGATGACTAACAAGAATTTTAGTTATAAGCTGGGGACGCATCAGTTAGATGTAACGGAGGAGGAAAAGGACCTCGGAGTCCTGGTTGATCGCAGGATGACTATGAGTCGGCAATGTGACGTGGCCGTGAAAAAAGCTAATGCGGTCTTGGGATGCATTAGGCGAGGTATATCTAGTAGGGATAAGGAGGTGCTGCTTCCGTTATACAAGGCACTGGTGAGACCTCATTTGGAGTACTGTGTGCAGTTCTGGTCTCCCATGTTTAAAAAGGATGAACTCAAACTGGAACGGGTACAGAGAAGGGCCACTAGGATGATCCGAGGAATGGAAAACCTGTTGTATGAAAGGAGACTTGAGGAGCTCGGTTTGTTTACCCTAACCAAAAGAAGGCTGAGGGGGGATATGATTGCTCTCTTTAAATATATCAGAGGGATAAATACCATGGAGGGAGAGGAATTATTTCAGCTCAGTACTAATGTGGGCACGAGAACAAATGGATATAAACTGGCCGTCGGGAAGTTTAGGCTTGAAATTAGACGACGGTTTCTAACCATCAGAGGGGTGAAGTTCTGGAACAGCCTTCCGAGGGAAACAGTGGGGGCGAAAGACCTCTCTGGCTTTAAGATTAAGCTTGATAAGTTTATGGAGGGGATGGTTTGATGGGATAACGTGATTTTAATCAATAGGTCAATAACGTGCCATCGCTGGTAATTAGTATCAATGGTCAATGCGGGTCTGGCTGGAGAATCTTGCCTGCATGCTCGGGGTTCTACTGATCGCCATATTTGGGGTCGGGAAGGAATTTTCCTCCAGGGTAGATTGGCAGAGGCCCTGGAGGTTTTTCACCTTCCTCCGCAGCATGGGGCAGGGGTCGCTTACTGGAGGATTCTCTGCGACTTGAAGTCTTTAAATCACGATCTGGAGACTTCAACAGCTGAGTCAAGGGAAAGTGGGTGGGTCAGCTTTTGTGGCCTGCATCATGCGGGAGGTCAGACTAGATGATCATAATGGTCCCTTCTGACCTTAAAGTCTATGAGTCTACATCACATGTCTGCTGCATGTTCCTCTGTTACTTCCCGGAAAGCTGCATTGTTTGATTTGCTTCCAAGACAGAGCTTGGTTCACCCAGGGCGGGAGTCCAACTCTGTGTTTCTCAGCCCTTACCTGCAAATTCCTTGCATCTCTCCTTCCTGCCAACATTGTGCTGACAGTTTCAGAGTTTGTTTTCCACTGCCTCCCCTGGGTCCCTTTACTGTTCATTATTTCCCAGAGCAGATTTATTAAATGGTACAGTGCAGTATATTACTTTTCCCTGTGTTTTGTCCCCAGCCTTATTACCTTCAATTGCTTCTCATTTCATTGCTTTGGTAGGATTATGTCCTGGTCTTAATGCTATTTTAATAGAGTTTTTGCCTCTAATTTCCTTGTCATTAAGTTATTGCTGTCTACAGCTCATCAAAACAGTGTCATTTCCCACTCGGTCATAAAATTCCCTTTGAAATTATTCGAGAAGGTAAGGAGATAGGAAAAATATCTGACTGGTTGCTCCATTCAGGAGCAGCATTGTGTCTGACTCAGACAGTGACTCAGACGCAAGGCTCTTGGCCACCGTACCTTCCTGGGTTTCATGCAGGCCGAACAGCATGAGGGCACATTAAGTCAAGATGGGGGGGGAGGGGGGAAGAGGAGGATTTATAAATTCAGGCCTTTCATTGTTATCTAACCCTTCCCTCTCCCCGCCGGACAGTCTTCTATGGGATTTGTTTCTCCTAAGCAGTTTGGGCTAGAGTACAACTGACTATACATCCACACAGGGAGACTGTGTCTAAGGGTACATCGAGACTTCAAGCTGGGGGGCGTCATTCCCAGCTGGAGGGGACGTAAGGATGCTAAAAACAGAGCGTTGCCATGGGGGTGTGAGCAGCCGAGGGGCTAGCCACCTCACGCACAGCCCTGTCTGAGATACTAGGGACATACTCAGGGTAGCTAGGCCCTCCCATGGCAGAGGCCATCATGGCTACCCTCTGTTTTTAGTGGAGAGCTTAGTGCGGGTACATCTCCTTGAGCTGGGAATTATACCCCCAGTGCAAAGTGCAGACATACCCTAAAGCCACCCACTTATACAGGCTCCCAGACCTTACATCTGGCTGCATATCTTCATATGTGGATGCAGCACACTTGCAGGGGAATGGGAGTGGGGATGGGAAATGGGCAACGGCCTAGTGGCAGGCCAGTACAGCTGAGCTAGTGCACAGAATACAGGCCAGGAGCAAATTATTCCCCTTCGTCCAGCCTGACTGTGGAGGAATTGGGACCTGGGGTGTCTCTGGGCCACAGCACCTCCTGGGCCTGCTCCTGGAATGGTGCTGCTTTACCCCACTCCTTCTCCTCCTACACTCACTTTGACTGAATGATTTCCAGACAGCGTGTTAGCTGGGTACTGTTTGCTACTCACGCTATGCGGTTTGCCTTGGTCACATGGTATTGTCGCTGCTCCTCTATTGGGCATCTGAAAGATTTTAAGCCAGAGAACGGTGAATGGCTAGTAGTGAGCTGGTGGTACAAACCATCTTTTGTGCCAATAGTGGAGGGACGTTCAGAATTCCCAGTGCCTGCGGCATGGGGAGGAATGGGCCAGGATATACACGGACCTGGATTCTCAGAACAGGGAGTCTGGGGGCCTGGTGTGTCTTTTGCTCTTTGTGATGAAGCCGGCCAAACACAGTTAGGTCCCAAATAACCCTATTTACTCACTAGACTGGGCCAGGGATAGCTCCATTCTGCTGCTTTGGCTGGTTTCTAGCAGCTGCTAAAGCAGTTAGAGAGTTCACACACTATACAAAGGGGCACAATCCTATTCTTATACATTACAGTGCCCATCTTAAGAGACCTGAAAGTTGTCAGTGGGCGGCTGTTCTGCGTTTTCTGACAGTCAAGCCCTAGTTTTAAGGTAGTACCATAGGCCCCCAAAGTCACACTCCTCAGTTTGGAAAATGTTGGCCAGGGCGTCCCCATGAATCGCCCCTGTACCCCAGGGTGGGGTACAGACACATTTCTGGCATCTGTGATTGTAAAACAGGGAGGGAATGTATACGATGTCCTGCCTCCCTTGAGGAGCCAGATGAAGGCTTGGGCAGAAGGAAGCCCAGTTGTAATTGGGTAAGGAAAGGCCTGCTTCAGCCCATGCAAAGCCAAGGGCTAGATTGTGGCTCACTTCAGCCAGGGAAGAGGAAAACACCCCTGCTTCTCCTCTCTACTCCAACCCACTGCCTAGAATGGCACTCCTGACTCGTTTCTCCCCAGCACAGAGCTCCAGCGGGTGAGAAGGAAAGATGTAACCCTCCCCATCTGGCTCAGCCCTTCAGCTGCACTCCTTCCCCTAGCCAGGAGAAGACTAAACCCGCCCTTGCTAACTCCTGGATGGGACAGAGATGGACTCACCCTAGGTGGTGTCATAGCAATGAACTGCTTGGATTCAATCTCATAGCCCCACGGCTTTATCTCACTTTCCTAATTGCCGGTATCGACTGATAAAATGTGGTTTGTTGATTGAAAACTATGGAGAAGTCTAGTCTGCCTGCAGTTTCACTAATAGAAAAGCTCCCTGTGTAGCTAAGCAGCTCTTCCAAGGGGTCATCTATTACCCCTTCTTTACTCTTACCCCTCCAAGCAGTTCAATTAATTTAAAGGTTAGATCCCCCCACACCTCCACCACCCCCACCCCGCACACCCTTCATGGTGCTAACAAAAGCCATTAGCATCTCCAGCTTCAATTAGTGCTTGCTTCCAACTGAGCTGCTATTTCTTCTACGCTGGCAATTCTGCTCCCCAGCAAAGATCAGTTCCTGATGGGGAAGACAAGAGGAACCATGAAGGGATGCCACGGCCCTAGCCCAGGACTGAAAGCATCCAGCTACTCACTAGCAATACAGAGACATCCTCAAGGAAGTCTAGAGGCTCTCAGCTCTATTTGCAGTGTCATGCCAATTTCACGGAGTGCATGGGACTCGCTCACTAGCTTTGGCTTCCCGGCATGTGGTGCAGGTGCATGCACATGTAAGGGAGCAGGGCAGAGAATGTAGAGATGATAAGCAGGGCCGGCTCTAGGCACCAGCAAAACAAGCTGGTGCTTGGGGCGGCACATTTTTAGGGGCGGCATGGCCGGCGCCAGAATGCCGCCCCTAAAAATGTGCCGCGGCCACCCTAGCTCACCTCCGCTGCTGCTGCCGCCTCGGAGGGAGGGGGAGATCCCGAGCGGCCACGGCGCACGAAACAGCTGTTTTGCGCGCCGCTGCTCCCCCTCCCTCCCAGGCTTGAGAGCCTGGGGGGAGGAGGCAGGGCTGGGGATTTGGGGAAGGGGTGGAGTTGAGGCGGGGCCGGGGGTGGGGTAATTAAAAAACGGGGGGGGGGGGGCGGCCAAAATTGTTTTTGCTTTGGGCGGCAAAAATCCTAGAGCCGGCCCTGATGATAAGGAGGCCTTAGATTAACTCATATGGAATATACAGGTGTTTAAACACAGCTCTGCTGGGGGAGGGTAGGAAACTGCAACGCCACCTGTGATCAGCACATGCTTTTGTTACCATTGCTGCCCCACTGTCTGTTCCGGGGCCCTGATGTGAAAACTTGGTGGCTCAGTCCATTTCTTGGCAGGGGGAGCTGACGTCACAGAAAACAGTTGGCCCCACTGAAATCAGGGTTTCACCAACAGAGAGGGCTGTCTCAGGTCAGGGTTTGGAGCAATGATTGCTGTGTTCCTGCCCATGTCGGTGGCTCGACAGTGGATTTCAGTCTCCTGGGTTCCTATCAGACAATCCATAGCAGTCAGTGTGTTAAGGGGGGAAGGCACAAAGAGGAAAGCAGGGATCTGAAGTGTTCCATATGCTATAGAAAAGTGTGCGAGGAATGGGGAAAGGGCAATTGCTTCGCTCACTCATTGCACACACTGCAGGGCTTTCTGGCACACTCTGGGAAGTAGCAGGCCATGGGGCAATTTCCCACTTATTTTTTTAAAGAAAAAGAAAAAAATTCCATATTCAGATATTTGCAAGCGAGCAGGAGAAAGCATGGCATGGCACATCTGTGCCATCAGTGAGACAAAAACCTCATCCTCTTTTCATGCACTCTTTATAATAGAAGGAAGCAGAGCCCTAAGCTAAACACACGTGTGGAACCAGTATGGCACAATTAAGAGATCCTTGTGCAAAGCACAGTGTGCATGTGCACTGTACAGATTTTAATCCCTTACACTGTAACTGACAAATTATTAGCAACTTTCATGAGAACATCTAAAAACACATCTGAGACCCATGGACAACCGAAATACCTACTTTCAAGTCTTTACCATATACCTCTGGTGTTCAAGAGCTGGTGAAATTGTTCTCTTGAATGCCCCTGTCTGCTTGCAGTTAAGGGTACGAACAACTACATGAGCAAGAATATTTCCCATTCGTTATTCCAGAGTATTAAAAGTTCCATTTAAGCAGCTAGGGAGCAGAAACAATGCTATGTGACTAGGGTGACCAATCACATTCCATGAATATCAAGCAGACATTGAAGGAAACAACCTGTAGGCTTAAGTTTGTTTGTGCAAGCTGTTTGCTTGCAGATAAAAAGCACATTGACAAAAAATGGGGATTGGCCCATGAAAAATGCACAAACTGAAAAAAGTGTTCTGTTCATTGGATAACTTATCCCTAACAAATCATTCAACTACAGCAGAACCTCAGAGTTATGAACACCAGAGTTACGAACTGACCAGTCAACCACACACCTCATTTGGAACCAGAAGTACACAATGAGGCAGCAGCAGAGATTAAAAAAAAAAAAAAAAAAAAAAAAAAAAAAAAAAAAAAAAAAAAA
>NW_020664586.1:4374077-4383231 GCF_002925995.2 Terrapene triunguis | reverse complement strand
AAAAAAAAAAAAAAAAAAAAAAAAAAAAAAAAAAAAAAAAAAAAAGCAAATACAGTACACTGCTGTGTTAAATGTAACCTAATAAACACCCGAAAGCATCATTTTTCTTCTGCATAGTAAAGTTTCAAAGCTGTATGAAGTCAATGTTCAGTTGTAAAACTTTTGAAAGAACCACCATAATGGTTTATTCAGAGTTACAAACAACATTTCAGAGTTACAAACAACCTCCATTCCCAAGGTGTTCGTAACTCTGCGTCTGACGAAGTGGGTATTCACCCACGAAAGCTTATGCTCCAATACTTCTGTTAGTCTATAATGTGCCACAGGACTCTGTCGCTTTTTCCTGAGGCTCTACTGTAACTCTACTGAGCAAGCTGGAACAGGGAACTTGGGACACTAAGTTTAGAATGAAAGACATTGACTAGAGAACCCAGCTGTTGGTCTGTGCCATCTATTGCAGCAGGCTAGAGCTGACAGCTTTGTTGAGTATTTGCTAAAGAGGACCTTCTTTATGTTGATAGACATTTGTGTGCATAAGATTTATGCATTTAACAGGTTTAGATGCTATTAGGAAACCTGGAGATCATTTCTCTGATTGCTCTGGCTGATGAAATTGTATTTATGCCTTTCTTGGGTATTAAAGGATTTTTCCGGATGCATGGAAACCGCAGTTTGGTCTCATTAAAGGTAGGCTTTGAAGAGATTTATCCTTATCCGGAATTTGTTTAATTCACTCTAGTCTCCTAATGACATAAATCAAAAGTATGAGGCCTTTTATTAACATGTTAAGTGTGTCAAGTGTTTAAATTAGGTTTTAGAAGAGAGGAACAGGATGGGAAAGTCTCTTGGGGTTATGGTCAAAGAGGAGCAAGAGTATGATGAACAGTCCGTGGGGATGGAAACAAAGGTACAGGCTCTGTGCTGGATGGTAGAGATGTCCTTGCTCTGGGGCAATTGTACCTGTTGTCACAGCAGTATTACTCAACTTCTGTGTTCTCAGAAAACTATGTGGAAAAATTACAAGCTGTCACTTTAAATTTTAGGGGGTTCCCCCTCCTGCTTGCAGGCTAGGGGACCCCGTAGAGAAGCATGTGATCTAGCAGCAGTTAATCTGAGAAGCCCCAGTTTGGAACAAGATGGGGTGAATTGTGCCTCGCTCTGCCTTAGGGAGCAGCCTGCTTTGTCTCTCTCTGTTTTTGATAACTGTGTGTTATTGTTATGGAGTCTAAGAATAAAAGCAGCATTATTCTGCAGCCTTGCAGCAAGAGTATTTTATGTTTTTAATTTAACTTCTCTGTATGCATGCTGTTAAATGTAACTGCCGGTCTCAGCAAACCAGAACTCTTTGCAACATAGTAACAAGACTAAGAGGAAGCCACAACCCTTGCACCATGTTGAACTGTTAGTCAGATGGCATCAGAAACCCCTACCAATACTGCCCATCATGGGCAATTGATGCGGCAGGAGCCCTCTCCTCATTCCTGCAGTTGAAGCTTGTTCAGCAATGCTTAACCTCGTGATATTTAGTTCTTTCTTTAAATCCTGAGCTCCTGGAGTCATGGAGTTTGAGAAGAATCCAGCTTTCATTTAAAAAAGTAAGTCAATTTCTAGCCCTCCTGGTTGTGGAGACCAATGGGAAAGCATGACACCCCTACAGGCTCAAATGAAAGAGGACATAATAAATGAACCCTGTTTTGTTTTAACCTCATGATACTTGAATGCTAATTTTTTTGTGGACTGGGAGTGGGGAGTATGTCCTCTGATAACCAAGAACTTCCAGTTACTAATTTGAAACCCTAAATATTAAAGTTTAACATCCTAATTTCCCCCCAGGATTATGCACACAGCTGGGTCACTCCAATAGCAGGCAGAGCCATAAATCCAGCAGGTTGTTCAGACAAGTCCTGAGGGATCCCCCCCTGTAGTGAGCTCAGCAGCCTCCCATGCACCCCTTTGTAGCTAGGGGTGCCTGTATGGGGTCTGCTAACTATTCCTCCTCTCTTCAGGGCTCTCCCATTACATTCACAACAAACCAGCTGTCTCACAAGCTCAGGCTTTTATTCCTTTTCCATTTCCCCAAAACTGGAAACACCACAACAGTTACCCTGCTGGTTGAGTTCAGTCCTCAGGTGCACCTCATCTGCAGCTTACCTCCTGCCTCGGGTGTTCTCAAAACCCTCCTCCTCTGCAGCTGCCTTCTCACTGCAGCTTCCTGCTGCTCTGAGAGTGGAATCACCTGATCCAGCCCAGCTGTGGCTCCTTCACCGTGAGGGCTGGCTGACCCTCCAACACATAAGGTCAAGTCACTCTTTTACACCCTCAAAACAACATCTCCTCCAGGAAACCCAAGCAGATGGTTCACTTGTAGAGAGGAGAGATAATCTGCTAGATCCTCAGCTGGTGCAAATAAGCATAGTTCTTTTGCCTTCAGTGAAGCTATGCTAGGATCTAGCTCCACATTCCTGGAGAGTCTAGTGGGGCTGGATTCACAGAAACCTTGTACTGCCTGAGTAGGAGGAATAAGGACTTCCAGCTTCTGTACAAAGGCCCTCTCCCCTCCTCCACCTTTGCATACTCATGGTGGCAAGGTGAAATGTTGCCCATAGCCCCTCGGTATCACCCTCTTAGCCTGCATCATGTTTGTGCTGCCTAGTAACAGTCGAGACCTGCTGAAACGCCCCGAGGACTTACTCTCCAAAAGTTGTCTTCCCTGATCCCAATAGCAGATGTTGTGCTCTTTTGCTGCGCCGCTGGGGGACACCCAGAGGACAGCTGGGCGCACGTTTTGTTGTGTGGTGCTGACAAGGGAGAAGCCAGATTTTAGCAGGCCGGAGCATCAGAGTTGGTTTCACAGAAAGATGGAGTGTTCATGGCCACAGGCCTTAATTACAATATTTAGCAAGCCTGGGGCTTTACACGGGAGCCACTCTGCTCTGCCTCCCTCCCTTCCCCAGATGCATAAATCACTGTACAATGCTTCACCCTGGTGCACTGTGACTGCTAGGGAGTTTGGGCTGGAAATGGGACAGGAAGCTGTACTTTGGTAGTAGAGCAACTGGTCCTAGTCCTGGCACAGTGTGCTCAACGGGGGAGGAGGACAGAAGCGGCTTGTAGTTCCACCATAGGTGTGGATCGATAGCATGACTGTTTGCTCAGACTGGGAGCCAGTACCGATCTGCTGCTGCTTTGTACCAGGTATTCTTGTCTCGATGCACAGCAAGCATTGAGGGCACTGAGCAAAGCAGCAGCACAGGGACTGGTGAATGATAGGATCCCACAGTGTAGTTGTGGCCAAGTTTCTCCCTGGTGAAAGTTCCCTTTGCTCCTTCTGTTTTGACTTCTATCTCCTCCTTATCACCATAGCATCTGAGCGCCTTCCCAGAAGATGAACAGGTGTTTCACTGGTGCCGGGTTCTCTATCCCTTCCCAGCTCAGGGCAGCAAAGTGTCATTTTCAAATTCTTATGATTATTGTTCTGTGGACAGAAAGCTAGAGTCCAGAGATGGTTCTTGCATTTGGATCAGAAGGTGGTAGAGATTCAAGGACACCCTGATCTCTTCAGGAAGGGAGCCCCGCCACCAGCCAGCCACAGAGAAAGCTGTGTGTCCAGCAGGGGTGGTCACACATTCTCCCTTGAAGCTTCTTTTAGAAGATAGAAAATGGGGGTTTTTAACTAAGGAAGAAATTGACAAAAACATTGGCTTTCCTCAGAACTTTTTTGATTTTTTAATCTGAAAAAATGGAACAAGGGGGCGGGTGGCAGTTTTCAGCAGAAGGTTCTCTGGTTTTCCATTTTTCACCAAAATCTAGATTTCCACTGACACAAATATGGTAGGTTTTGCTGAAGTTTTCTGTACGAAGAGACATTTTCCCATCAGACCTAGTCTCCAGCTCTCAGTGGGCACGTAGCTTCCTTTTCCCCCCTATGCTGCCTCTTCAGCTGTTACCTACCCTCTTCATCAGGGCCCTCCCCATTCCCCAGGGAATGTGCCACTCCACACAGCAAGATGCCCAGGCAGCCTGGTCCAAGCTGGGCCTTGGAAGGTAAAATGCTGAAATGTTGTACAGGCTAATGAGCCTTGAATGGCATTGGCCTCCGCAGGAGCTTTGTATTATTTTTAATCTCTCAGTGCCTTTGTTTGAAATGGATACGGAGAGGAGAAAAAAAAGAGATAAATTAGCCCCATTCTGCTAGGAGAATAAAATGACCCTGAACAAAGCCGAGCCGAGGAAGCGAGCTATTGTTCCAGTGGCAATCACAACAGAAACGAGAGGAACAAATGCTAATTTCTCTTTTCCACAACGAGACACAGGAGCGGAAATGCTAATGGCGGCCACAGAGGGCCGGAGATAAAAGTTGGCGTTTGTGTGTGCGTGCACACGGACGAATTTGAGCTCGGAGATAAGCTGGCAAACAAGGTAATTAAAATAATTAAAATGCTAATCAAGGGGGGCATCAGGCTGAATGACAGACAGGCGTTGATGGGATGGGGGGGTGGGGTGGCAGCGGTGGCTGTGGGGATAATGCAGTCGCTCTATTGCTAAGAAATGTCAAAGCTTTTATCCTCGCCCCTGGGAAAACGGGAGAGAGAGAGAGACAGTGAGGGGGACCTTAGGAGGGCATTCAACTCAGCAGGGTGAGGGGTATATTTAAATGTATTTGTTTTACAGCCAGGTACTTTGGGGGACCTGGTGACTGTGAAGACTCTAGTGAGGCCCCAGTCAGGAAGGACCGGGAAGATCCAGAGACATGCACACAAACTGGTAAGAAAAGAGACTTATGTTCAGGACAGTGTCCCATCAGGCTCCATGCCAGCACCAGAACAGGGGCCTCCCTGCCTTTGCCCACCTCGTGACAGCTACTCCCAATCTGAGAGGAGGCCCTGTGGCCCAGAGCCCTGAAATTTGTAGTCCCAGCTGCCCTGCAGGGTCCGCAAGGGCAACAGGACTGGCCCAGACTATGTGGTCTGTGTCTATCTGCTCTCAGCCTCCACTCATAATGGGATCCCTTGATATTTCCTCACCAAGCCCAAGAGTGCCTGTGAAAAAATATACTACATATCTGCTTTGTCCTGAATATCAGTCTTCTGCCCCGAATGCCATCCCTCTGCCCTGCCCCATGCACCATGCCTTTTCCCCACCCCGGCTGCTCTATTTCCAGAGCAGGCAGGAATGGGAGAGACGCAGGAATCCAGCAGGTGCCATATACACATCACTCCCATGAGAAGGGATGAAGCAGCCAGCCAGAACACAGGGGCCGTGCAACCTGCACAGACTCAGTCATACCAGCTGTGCACCAGGGTTGGCCCCAGGAAGCTGGGAATGCTGCAGCCCCTCTTTGGGAGGAGACAGTGGCTTCCAAAAAGAGGCAGATGTTCCCTTGCCAGAGCCACTGAGCGCAGGGTCTGTTCTAGGCCTGTCGTCCTGGAGGGCCTCTTTTCAGAAGCAGGGATCTCGGCTCCCCCTCCTGTCCCTCTGACTCCCACCCTGCACTCTCCACTGCCCCTCAGCTTACAGGAGCCTCCTGTATTCCTCTCCTTCCTCCCCCATGTCCACACTCACCCCCAATGCTCATCCCCACTCCCTGCCTGGGGTCTGGGTCCCAGCGATGCCCACATTCATCCCACCGCTCACTGTCCTTTGTCCTGATCTGTACCACAGGTAGGAAGGGAACGGTGAGTAGAAGTGGGGATGGCGCATAAGATGGATCCTTCCCTCTCTTTCTGATCTCATTCTCCTCCTCGTCTCACCTCCTCCCCCATCCCTTTCTCTTGGAAGTGGCGGAAATACGGCACTCCGTGTTTGGAGATAAGCTGGCTGAGCCTCTTCGTTTGCTAAGACAAGAATGGAGCGAGCACACGTTAGTGCTTGAGTGGCGGCGAGGACACTGGATTGTACAGATAGCGCTTGGAATCCAGCTGCGGCTGCCGGGTTAGCTTTAGCATTCACCGTGCCCGTCATGCCAGCCAACTTCACTCTTTGCTAATCCAGCCAGCAAATGAATTGGGAGCTCCCCCTCACATTCCCAGCACCATTAACTGATTCACTCCTGCTCCTCTACTACAGCACCCCATGCTGCCATGTTCTGCTGATCTTCCAATGCAATCACCAGAGAAGTAACATGATCCATTAAGCACAGGACCTGGAGAGGAATTTTGCCCAGTGTAGCAGGCATATTACACCAAGGGTTCTCAAACTGGGGGTTGGGACCCCTCAGGGGGTCGCAAGGTTATTACATGGGGGTTGTCAGCTGTCAGCCTCCAACCCAAACCCTGCTTTTCCTCCAGCATTTATAATGATGTTAAATATATAAAAATGTGTTTTTAATTTAAAAAGAGGGGGTTGCATTCAGAGGCTTGCTATGTGAAAGGGATCACCAGTACAAAAGTTTGAGAACCAGTGTATTACATAATAAGAGTGCACACAATTTGCTAACATACCAGGGACCCATGGCCCATGCCTTTTGTCATGCTATCTGAGATCAAAATCCCATCTTAAATAGGAGGGGTTTATTAAAGAAAATAGCTATAACTACAAACAGTCTTCTGCACAGCTCAAGTGCCAGCGTTGTCAGCCTTGTTTACCAGAGGCTGTACCCTCTACAGCTCACAGAGACATCTAGTGCTGAATTACATACTGCAAATAAACGCATCATTACACCTGAAGCAGTTTGTCTACAAGTGCATGTACATTTAGAGATGCATAATAAATGCACACCGATGTGTTTGCTTGTACTTATATATTCCTTGATCGAAAAGTGGAAATTGTTTATTGCTTGACTTTGCCAGTAATAAAACCCAGCAGTGCTATCATCTCCCTGCTGTGCCAGAGACAGAATAACTACAGTAAAAAGCCTGAAAGTGCCAAGTGCAGAATTCTAGACAGGCCACCTCACTCGGAGCACTGCACTTTGTTACACAATGCCTACTGAAGAGGCTTTCTAACCTAGTTATGTGACTTCAACTGCTGTCTGGTATGATCTGCCAGGGGGAAATTGCCTTTCTAGGAGTCTGGCATCCCTCAGTCTAGTCGCTCACACTGGATGATTTCTCCCAATCCTCTCTCCATCTCTTATTAGCGCAAAGGGCTACTGCCCATGGCCTTTCCACTGAAGTGATGGGGGCTCACTCTGTCTGAGTTGTGGCAGAACTGTCCACTTGTCTAGCTGGAGATGAGATCCAAGTTTGGTGGCTTTCTCCCAACTCTATTGTGGGCCAGACAGAAAACTTGGATCCACATGCCCACAATGCTTTGGAGAGCTAGATCCCAGCTAAGTGCCTGTAGCCCAGACCTGCTCAGGATAAGGGAATTCCAGCTCAGCTTGTCTCCAGCTGCTTCCTCCTAGCTCCTGTCCCTTTATCCTGGTTCCCCAGGTCTAGTCCTCAATAGATTGATCCTGCAGGTGACAATGGAATTTAGCACCCCCTTCACTCTCCCAACCAGTCCAGCACCACCCGTTCCTTCTCCTATCTGCAACAGGGGCTCATCTGGGAACCAAAGACCCAGTGTCCTTTGAGCTGTGAAGGAGTCCAGGGTAGAGCTGGTTGGAAAATAGATTCTCCATCCTGCAAAAAAATTGAGATTTCAGCCTTTTCCATCCAAAACTGGGTCAAAATTTCAAAGTTTTTTGCAAAAGGAAATTCTGAAATATTTTTGCTTTGATAAATTCAGAGTATTTCACTAGAGTTTTGACCCTTCCCCCATCTTTTAATATGTAGTAAATTTCAAGATGACAAGACATTTCCAAATGGAAAACAAACTTTTCATCCCAAAAATGCTGAAGTAGGATGTTTTGACAATTTGAAAAAAAGTGTTTTCTACTGGAATTTTTTTTTAATTAATCAAAAATCAATCCAATTGTGAAAAATTTTGATTTCATCCAAACAGTATTTTCCCAACAGAAAATTGTTTTGAATAACTTTTTCTGACTGATTCTAGGTGGGGACAGCTGGGCCCCACACAAGCAGAAATGTTACCTATCTGGAAGTGAGGAGCAGGTGCTCGGATACCGGGGTGGTGGGCACTCGATCAGTACACAGATTAGACAGATAGTTTGAAATGGGCTTTTATTGATTAGCCACAGTGCTAGCCTACCACCTCTTTATCTCTGCTACTCAATGGTGCTAGGTTCTTAGCCTGGGCCCATTGGCTCCGTCAGATGCTCTAAATTTGTTACCTGCGTGGTACAGACTGATCTCACAGCCAAATGGCACCAAACAGTTGCTGGCTGGAAAGCTTGACAGGGGAGAAAGCTCAACTCCTGTGAATGAGTTCCCTTCGCAGATGGGAGCAGTGGGAAATTCAAGGCTTGCTCTAAAGTCTGGAGTCAACGGGAGCCTTCCCAGTGATTTCACCCAGGTTTGGATGAGGCCCGCAAAGATGCATTCCTGAAACAGGTTTGTGACCGGGATCCCTGTGGCTGCAGAGGGGGTGGGAATGGGGCTGCTTTGCCCCTCAGAGAGTTGGGAGGACAGTGATCCAGGAAACAACATCCTTCTCTACAGCTTCCTTCACACAGAGCGTCACAGGGCAGATGCCACAGAGCGGCGGAGTAGAGAGAAGGTTTCACACACCTGGGTGTGGTGCCAAGGGATGGTGAGGCATTAAGAGGAAGAGGAAAGGGGAGGTGGCAGGGAAGATTGGCAAAGAGACAAGCAACTGTACTCAGAGACTGGTTACACCTGAGGGGAAAGGTGACATCAGTGGAGCTACACCAATTAAAACCACCTGAGGATCTAGCCCTTATATTATTCTCTCTCTCTCCCCCCCCCCCCCGCCATCTCCCTGTAGACTAGAAACCTTTCCTCATACAGAAACCATCAGAGGATGGTGAAGGAATCCAAACTACCCCAGTGTTCTGGAGGGTTTGGATCCTCTCCTTTGGTTTCATCTCACAGAGATGACGTCGAGGCACAATCTTTGAATCCAGATCTAAATTCCCATCGTTCCAGGGGGCTGGGATTTAATTCTCCAGATTTAGGCCCATTTGATTTAAAGCAAACAAGCAAACACACAACCTGCTGACCAGCGTCTGCCTCAGAGGAACAGCTCCCCGGGAACCAGCACATTACCGGTCCGTAGGCAGCAGGGCCGGCTCTGGCTTTTCCGCCGCCCCAGGCGGAAAAGCCTCCGGCCGCCCCCCCCCCCCCCCCCC
>NW_020664586.1:4351730-4373677 GCF_002925995.2 Terrapene triunguis | reverse complement strand
CGCCGCCGCCCCCCTCCAGGTGCCGCCCCAAGCACCAGCTTGGGTGCTTGGTGCCTGGAGCCGGCCCTGGTAGGCAGTGGGCCAGAGCAGGCGGAAAAAGCAGAAACTTCAGCTGTGCCTGGATCTGACTTGGCCTCTCTCAGAGCAGGGAGCAAAGCAAATTCCAGAGCAGAGGGCTCTCCAGCAAGGCCTTGTTTCTGCCCCCAAATACTTGGCGCTGAAGACAACTAGCAACAGCGGCCAACCCGACCCCAGCTCTTGCTGGAGAGGGAGGCATCTCTCAGGCCATTAAAACGGCAGCCGCCAGCTTTATCAGGGATTTGAGCTGCATCAGGAACCAGACGCCAGTGCAGCTTTCGGAGAACAGGTGTCAGGGGACCTTGTGTGCCGCATACTCCAGTACGGGGAAGGCCCTGTGACTCACACCAGGGAGCTGGGGGTTGGAGGAAAGTCTTGCAGGCTGTCATAGGCACAGGTGGCTCAGATGAGCAACCTGTGGCTCGGTGGGGCCCCGTATCTAGACCCTGATCTCAAACCTGCTTAACCCACTCTGGAGCGAAGCCCTCAGCTCTGTGGGAGCCCACCCCTCTCCTTCACGCCAGGACACCAGAGGAGACAAGTGGCGGGTGGTGTGCTGGCAAGTGCTATCTCCCGTTGCCATGGCACCAGTGGGCCTGTGAAGGGAGGGAAGACGGGGGAGCCACAATGGATGGTTTATAGGCTGCCTCAGGAAGATTCAAGGCAGACAAAAGGGTTGCAGGTTATGAAAGATTTACACAAGAGGGTATGCAGTCAGGCAGGGCTGCAGAGGCCTCTCCCCTCCCTACCCCTCCACAGACACGCTGTCAAGGACTCTCAGGGGTTGCAGCTAAGGGAGCTGTATGCCCTCAGCTGTGCTCTCAGCATACAGCAGTGCTGGTGCTACTGGCTTTGGAACACTTGCCCAGGGGGTAGGAAACAACCCCATGGCACAACAGGGGACCCTGATGAAAGCTGCTCAGTTGGCACGACGGTCTGCTGACGTGTTGAATAGACCCAGCCTGCGTTACATCTGGAGCTAAATTGCCTTGCTGATCCACTGGCAGTGGAGATCTGGCTGATCCTGGGCAGACCCAGCTTTGCACAGGCTCACAGTACAGTTCACATGCCATCCCAGGCTCCTGTGCCTTCGGAGACAGTCCAGCGCGTCAGGTGAGCGCAAGGACAAAACAGGAACATAGGGATTGCCAGAGTGGATCAGATCAGGGGTCCATCTAGCCCTTCCACAATAGCCAGTCCCAGCTGCTTCAACGGGAAGATGCAAGAAACCCTGTATAGGCAAAATGGGATAACTGGCCCCCAAAGAAAGTTCCCTCCAAACCCCCATTAGTAAGAGGCTGGCCTATGCCCTGAATCAGGAACTTGGTCTGTGAAGATCTAGTATTTGGAAATCTAGCTCGTGGCTTCTAAGCCACAGATTACAAAAGGAATCACATTTGCATGGGAGTTGATCAGGGCTGGCCCACAACATTTTGGCACCTGAGGTGGGGAGCTCAAATGACGCCTCCATGCCCTCTCACTTGGGCCAAAACTTTGAAAGGTCTCAATTCTGCCTTCTTCCTGCTCTACTCCTCTCATGGAACTGCTCTGCTACCTACCCCACTAAAGGAGAACTAACAACTTAAAATGTCTTGTTCAAAAATTTTAAGTAACACTTAACTTTCAAACACCTGAACAACAAATGTAACTTTTCTTGTCTGCATAATAAACACTGGCATTTTTATCTGTTTGAAAAATCAAAGTGGTGCTTTCTGTGCCTTCTTGGTTGCGAAGATTTGAACTGCTTCCTGAAGGTCTACAGTCTGGGCCAGCTCATGCTCTATTGAGATGGTTGCAAGGCCAACCAGCCTCTCCTGTGTCATTGTGGAGCGTAGATGTGTTTTTATTAACTTCAGCTTGGAGAAGCTGCGTTCTCCACTGGCAACTGTTACAGGAAGTGTTAGAAGTATGCACAAAGCAACAAAAGCATTTGGAAAGAGGGTGGTCATCTTATTTGTGCACATATATTCCAGATAGCCTTTGGAGTTGATCCTGCTGAAAGGTATCTTGAAAGGGCTTTCAGTTCATCACCTAAATCACTCACATCAATATCGTGCATGTCATCATGTGTCACAGTCTCTAGTGCCCTGCATTTCTGGTGTAGGTCTTCTTCAGGTATAGTGAGGAGTTTTGGAATATCATACAACATCCCAAATATACTGCTGTGTTCCTTGAGCTGTATGAAATGATCAACTGACTGTATTGCACAATCTAGCACCTGGTTAAAGAATTCACCTTTGAATTGTTGTTTGGGGTCTCTTGTGGGATTATCCCATGCCTCGTAATCAAAATGTTGTCTTCTTCAGTGACTCTTGTATTCTTGAATGGGTGGGAAAATAGCTTCAGTGTGAAGTTCCTCTACCAACTTCTGTGCACTCTTCAGAATGTTTTGAAATTCCTCATCTGACCGGTAAGACTGTAGGTATGACTTTGCTTTGTCAGTTGTTCCATTGCTCCAGATATATCAAGGTCAACACCTTGGAGTCTCTTGCTTACAACATTTATTTCAAGCAGTATGTCATGCCACAACACTAAGCCACACAGAAATTTGAAGTTATATATGTTCCTGGTGATTCCATTTCCCTCTGCCACTGTTCTCCCACGAACAGTTCCTGTCATAGCATTAATTCCATAATGGCAACTATGGCATCATCTATCTTCCCAATTTGGTGTTTGATAGGCTTTATCGCCTCCACTCAACTTTCCCATCGTGTGGCACTCAGTGGTTTCAGTGTCAGAGGATATTCCCAGATGTTGCTTCAAAATTTGCCATTGATGAGTTGATGCAGAGAAAAATACATAGATGCTTTGAATTACATTAAAAAAATTCAGCAGCCTCACTAGAAGCTGATGCTGCATCACTGACCACCAAGTTCAATGAATGAGAACTGCATGGGACAAAAAAAGCTCGAGGGTTAACTCTCGGATCCATGTCTGCACTCCTCTGTTCTTTCCTCTCATGTTGGCACCATTATCGTAGCCCTGACCTCATGTCAGCTATTGCAATTCCTGTATCTTCCAGCTTTTTAAGAAGCACATTTGTCATACCAGCTCCTGTAATATCATCAATTCTAGAAAATGCTCTGACAGTCACCATTGCAGGGACATTTTCACTAGGTTCTGTTGTTGTTACAAAAGGCACCATTAAAGTCATTTGTTCCGGCTGGCTGATGTCAGGTGTGCAGTCCAGAATAACAGAGTAATATCTTGCTTACTTCAGATCTGCCACAATCTTCTGTTTGACTTTTGTTGCCAATTTTGAATTGTTTTTCCAAGGTAGTGGTGTGTGTACATTTCTTGGGTGGTGACTCTTCTTAGATGCTCCTAGAGTACAGCATCAAACTCAGCCATCAGCTCCACAATTTTAAGGAAGTTTCCATTGTTTGGCACATACAGCTTATCTGAAGTGCCATGCAGTGCTAGGTTTTGGGTAGCAAGCATTCTCACAATGGCAATGAGCCTTTTCAGAACATTTTGCCAGTAAAGAGACTCTGATGCAATCTTCTCTTGATGCTGATCATCTATGGTGGCCTTTAACCTTAGTCTCATCTCAAGCTCTTTCCACCTATGGAATACTCTCTGGTGATTTGCTGCCTTCTCATGGCATGCCAGATTTTTCCAGCCAGATTTTTCCAGTCCTTTGTTCCTATAGAACCCAATGTGGCTGGAACATTAGACTAGAAGAGTTTGCAACAAAAACAGTATGCAGCATTTTGAGTTTTTGAGTACATAAGCCATGGTCTCTCCACTTTGTCACCATTGGGGATTTCACACCAGTAATGTATTGGATGGAAACTTCTATTTTCATTGTTTTGGGGAACATGAAGTTTTTCATTTGCTGTGGCCCATGCAGTACAAGGAAGTCCCTCAGGCTACTGCTCAAGTAGGTCCACAGTCCTGGATCATCTAGACTTAGGAACTAAACTCAGCAGCAGCTGTTTCTTGCACCTCCACCACACTCTTCTCTGACCTACACTTTTCTTCAGGAATGTGCATGGTTACATCCATTTGAGATGGAGATATGGATGCTGCAGTAATTGCCAGGTCACCTGCCCCTCTGCTTAACTGGAAGATCAGGCATCTCCTCACCACTCACATCCTCACTGGGGCCGGAAGGCTCACCGTGAACATTTGTGTCTATGATCTCAGGAGAGCTCCTTCCTGCTTAGATAGAAAAGCTTCCTTTGCTTTCTTGCTTTTTCTGAATGCTGCCCCAGAGGGGCGTTTTCTTCTTTCACTCATGACTGCTGTTCTGTGCCAACTATAGTGGCTCTCAAACCTCAGTAGAAGGGGGCAAATAAGCAGGCTAGTAGCAGGGCCTGAGTGAGGGAAGATATCTGCGTCTTAAGGGCCTAACTGGCTCCTACTACTTTAGTTGACTGCCTGTTCTCCTCAGGTGGGTTCAGGGAAGCAGCAGGAAACAGGAAGATCCCTGAGAAGCTGGTGTTAATCAGTCCAGGCTCCTGTGGGTGCTAGAGAGGTACATAAGAGGCTCCTCCTCCTCTCTCACCCTGCAGCTCCCGTTGCTTTCTGTTATTCCTTCTCACCTTTTCTCCTGCCTGCCAGTTATGTCTCTTGTGCCCTCCTTCCTCCAGCACAGCACTCCACCATCTCTGTGCATCTAGAGCAGAGAGAATACATATGCACCAGCAGCAGACAGACCATTTTTTTTTTTTTTTTTTTTTTTTTTTTTTAAACACACTCTGGGTCCTAGTGGCGCCCCCTCCCCCCAAATTTGGCACCTGAGGCAGTCGCCTCAGTTTGCCTCATGGTAAGTCCAGACCTGGAGTTGATTGTGCTATGAGGGGGTTAACCATGCCAAATATCTACCCAGGTGCCTGTATTCATCTCCATGAACTACACCTTCCACCTGTGCTTTTCATCATTCCCCCCCAAGGGGAATGCCATCTTGTGCAGTGATCCCAACAGCAGGCTTGGGCTAGGTAGACCCTTGGACTGGAGATCTTCAAGAAACACTTAAGTATTGGGAAGAGGAGGGTGGCACTTTTGCCTCTGAGTCAATGCCCAGCATGGGGCTAGGGGGTGCTGTGTTGCTGGAGGTATTGTCATTCAGATGAGATATCAACCAAGGTCCTCCTGGCCACTTGTAAAAAGTGCCAGAAGACCTCTAATGGTGACAAGGATAAGGATATTAACCCTAGTGAATGGTCTAGATTCCAGCTTGGATAAATGCATCCTCCCTACTGAAGCATCCTTGTTGGATCTCAGGTAGAGGCAAAATTCTTCACTACCTGCCCTGGGCTTCCACACACTGTTAAATAACTGCTGTATTCCACCCCAGAGGTGGCTGCATTTTGGAGGTGGATGACTTGATCTGCATGTAAATGGTTTTTCAGTTTCAGTTTAGGAAGCACTGAAGGTTGAAGAGCACTGTATCTCCACGGAAGACCTTCCCATAAAGAATTATACAGATCATCTTAGGAGCAGAAGATATCACTTCTACAAAAGATGTTCAGAGTGTAGGATGTAGCTTCTTTCTGTGAATGGGACATTTACCACGAGCCTCTTATAGTTCTATAAAACTCTTCAGCCTTCAGGATCTCTTCCTGGTTTGAGCCTTTAGAGCTCACGTTTTCAAACTGTTCTTCAGAACCAGGAGGGCTAGAAACCTCATTTGAATTTAAATGCAAGCAGAGATTCTCACATGACTTCAGGCGCTGGGACTTTAAGAACATCAGGGACTGAGACTTGATGCAGTTGAGAAAGTTAGGAAGAGCTCTGTTGTGAGATCATGAATCCAGTTCCCTTTTAACCAAATAAGGTCTCTGCCTGTGTGAACATGTGTGGCTGGTGTCAATCCAGAAGACCAGAGCACTCAGCCCTGTTCTACACTGCTAGTTTAGGTCAAATTTAGCAGTGTTAGATCGACTTAACCCTGCACCCATCCACACGACTAAGCCATTTTTGTCAACTTAAAGGGCTCTTAAAGTCAATTTCTGTACTCCTCCCCGACAAGGAGAGCGCGGAAATCGACATCACCACGTCGAATTTGGGGTAGTGTGGATGCAATTCGACGGTATTGGCCTCCGGGAGATATCCCAGAGTGCTCCATTGTGTCTGCTCTGAACAGCACTTTCAACTTTGATGCACTAGCCAGGTACACAGTAAAAGCCCCGGGAACTTTGGAATTTCATTTCCTGTTTGGCCAGCGTGGCGAGCTCATCAGCACAGGTGACCATGCAGTCCCAGAATCGCAAAAGAGCTCCATCACGGACCAAACGGGATGTACTGGATCTGATCGCTGTTTGGGGAGACAAATCCATGTTATCAGAATTCCGTTCCAAAAGACGAAATGCCAAAATATTTGAAAAAAAATCTCCAAGGGCATGATGGACAGAGGCTACAACAGGGACCTGCAGCAATGCCGTGTGAAAATTAAGGAGCTCAGGCAAGCCTACCAAAAAACCAAAGAGGCAAACGGCTGCTCCGGGTCAGAGCCCCAGACATACTGCTTCTATGATGAGCTGAATGCAATTCTGGGGGGGGGGGGGACCCTACCACTACCCCACCCCTGTCCGTGGACACCTGCAAGGGGGGGGGGGAGTCTCATGCAACAGGGATGAGGATTTTGGGGACAAGGAAGATGAGGAGGTGGAGGAGGAGGATAGCGCACAGCACACAAGCGGAGAAACCATTTCTCTCTGACAGCCAGGAACTGTTTATCACCCTGGAGCCAATACCCTCCCAACCCGGGCTCACGGACCATGAAGCTGGAGAAGGCACCTCTGGTGAGTGAACCTTTGTAAATATAATGCATGGTTTAAAAGCAAGCGTGTTTAATGATTAATATGCCCTGAAGACTTGGGATGCATTTGTGGCCAGTATAGTCCCCCCTTCTAAATGGCCAACCCAACGGGTGCTTGGTATGGGAAAGGAGGGTGCTGCTGTTTGAAACCATTCCCCCATGTTATGAAGGTTGAAGAAGACGAAAGACTGTGGCTTACCATGGCTGCCTGCAAGCCGAATTCTGTTACCCAGCCCTGCATGTGTGATCTCTCACACCAAACCGGCAGGCCCTTAATATAAGAGGCAAAATGCGACCTTGTACCGAAAGCACATGTGCTATGTAATGTTAATAGCTTGGTTCACTATGAAAGAGTCTACCCATTGTTCTCTAAAATGTGTCTTTTTAAATACTACTTTCCCTTTTTCCCTCCCGCAGCTGCAAATGTTTCAACGCTCCCCCTATCATCTCCGTCCCAGCGGCTAGCGCAGATAAGAAGGCAAAAAAACCCACACTCGTGATGAAATGTTCTCTGAGCTCATGCAGTCCTCCTGCACTGAAAGAGCTCAGCAGACTACATGGAGGCAAACAATGTCAGAGTCCAGGAAAGCAGAAAATGAACGTGAGGACAGGAGGGACGAGTGAGATGAGAGGTGGCGGGAGCAAGATGAGAGGTGGCGGGATGCAATGCTGAGGCTATTGGGGGATCAAACTGATATGCTCTGGCGTCTGTTGGAGCTGTAGGAAAGGCAGCAGGAGCACAGACCGCTGCTGCTGCCCCTGTGTAACTGCCCGCCCTCCTCCCCAAGTTCCATATCCTCCTCACCCAGATGCCCAAGAACACGGGGGAGGCTCCGGGCACCCAATCACTCCACCCCAGAGGACTGCCCAAGCAACAGAAGGCTGGCATTCAATAAGTTTTGAAGTGCAGTGTGGCCTTGCCCTTCCCTCCTCCCCTCATCCACCACCCCACCCAGTGCCTCCCTCCTCTCCCACCCCTCCCAGGCTACCTTGGCAGTTATCCCCCTATTTGTGTGATGAATTAATAAAGAATGCATGATTTTGAAACAATAATGACTTTATTGCCTCTGCAAGAGGTGATCAAAGGGGGGGAGGGCGGTTAGCTTACAGGGAAGTAGAGTGAACCAAGGGGGCAGGTTTTCATCAAGGAGAAACAAACAGAACTGTCACACCGTAGCCTGGCCAGTCATGAAACTGGTTTTCAAAGCTTCTCTGATGTGCCGCGCGCCCTGCTGCGCTCTTCTAATCACTCTGGTGTCTGGCTGTGTGTAATTGGTTTCGCTGAGGTCTAACCAAGTCAGTGAACTGCACCAGCGCACTTTTAAATGTCAAATGCACATTCTACCACCATTCTGCACTTGCTCAGCCTATAGTTGAACAGCTCCTTACTACTGTCCAGGGTGCCTGTGTATGGCTTCATAAGCCATGGCATTAAGGGGTAGGCTGGGTCCCCAAGGATAACTATAGGCATTTCAACATCCTCAGCAGTTATTTTTTGGTCTGGGAAGTAAGTCCCTTCCTGCAGCTGTTCAAACAGACCAGAGTTCCTGAAGATGCAAGCGTCATGTACCTTTCCCGGCCATCCCATGTTGATGTCGGTGAAACGTCCCTTGTGATCCACCAGTGCTTGCAGCACCATTGAAAAGTACCCCTTGCAGTTTATGTACTAGCTGCCTTGGTGGTCTGGTCCCAAGATAGGGATATGCGTTTCGTCTATCGCCCCACCACAGTTAGGGAATCCCATTTCAGCAAAGCCATCCACTATGACCTGCACATTTCCCAGAGTCACTATCCTTGATAGCAGCAGCTCAGTGATTGCGTTGGCTACTTGGATCACAGCGGCCCCCACAGTAGATTTACCCACTCCAAACTGATTCCCAACTGACCGGTAGCTGTCTGGCGTTGCAAGCTTCCACAGGGCTATCGCCACTCGCTTCTCAACTGTGAGGGCTGCTCTCATCTTGGTATTCTTGCACTTCAGGACAGGGAAAAGCAAGTCACAAAGTTCCATGAAAGTGCCCTTACGCATGCGAAAGTTTTGCAGCCACTGGGAATCATCCCAGACCTGCAACACTATGCGGTCCTACCAGTCTGTGCTTGTTTCTCGGGCCCAGAATTGGCGTTCCACAGCATGAACCTGCCCCATTACCACCATGATGTCCATATTGCCAGGGCCCGTGTTTGAGAGAAGTCTGTGTCCATGTCATCACTATCATGATCGTGCTGTCGTTGCCTCCTCGCCTGCTTTTGCAGGTTCTGGTTCTGCACATACTGCAGTATAATGCAGGAGGTGTTTACAATGCTCACAACAGCAGCAGTGAGCTGAGTGGGCTCCCTGCTTGCGGTGGTATGGCGTCTGCAGGACAGCAGAGTTACAGTGGAAGCAGTGGATGACGACAGATGCCACGAGAATAGAGGTTTATACCAAACGACGAGAGGACCTGCAAGGTGGATTCATGGCACCAGGAGAGCAGAGTTGCAGCAGAAGCGGTGGTTGGATGACGACGGTTAGCAGTCCTACCGCACCATCTGCTGAAAGCAGTATGGCATCTGCATGGAAAAAAGGTGTGAAACGATTGTCTGCCGTTGCTTTCATGGAGGGAGGGGCGACTGACGACATGTACCCAAAGCCACCCGCGACAATGTTTTTGCCCCATCAGGCATTGGGAGCTCAACCTAGAATTCCAATGGGCAATAGAGACTGCGGGAACTGTGGGATAGCTACCCACAGTGCAAAGCTCCGAAAGTCAATGCTAGCCACGGTACTGTGGACACACTCCGCTGACTTAATGCGCTTAGTCTGGACACTTACAATCGACTGTATAAAATCGCTTCCTAAAAATCGACTTCTATAAATTTGACCTAATTTTGTAGTGTAGACATACCCTCAGAGTTTATAATTGGGAGCCTTGCAGATGCTTAACTATAGCAGCAGGGACATGTGTTACTAGAAAGCCATCTGGGGCAGCATTGCCGCTGGGTTATGCCGGTTTCTCAGTATGCAGAGGAAGGCCTGGTCTACACTAACCCCCCCACTTCGGACTAAGGTACGCAAATTCAGCTACGTTAATAACGTAGCTGAATTCGAAGTACCTTAGTCCGAAGTTACCGCGGTCCAGACGCGGCAGGAAGGCTCCCCCGTCGATGCTGCGTACTCCGCTCGCTGAGCTGGAGTACCAGCGTCGACGGCGAGCACTTCCGGGATCGATCCGGGGCACTTCCGGGATCGATTTATCGCATCTTAACCAGACGCGATAAATCGAACTCAGAAAATCAATTGCTTACATCCGGACCCGGATGTAAGTGAAGACGTACCAGAAGAGAGAGTTCAGCCAGCTGTTTGAAGCTGCTAAACCTTGGAGGCTCTGGATCTTTTCATCTCAGCGGTCCTGGGGTCCAAATTAGGTCATTAGTGAAATGAGTTTGGTGGGTCTCATCCTATTCTCTAAGGGATACTAGTTCACATCTCCGATCCACCATGTAATACAGCACAGCCGGCAGTTTCTGCTCACAAGAGCCCCAGGATGGAAATATCTAGGGATGCTGAGGAGCATTGGCAGAGCTGCGCAGGGAGCCCAGTCTCTTATTGTCAGGGGGTGCTGTGGGACCAGTCCGAGGTGCATTTGCAGAGTGTTAAGGGAAAACTTACAAAGCATCTGTCCCATGAACACCTGGCTCCAGCCAGAGCCACAAGTACATCGCTTTCCAGAGCATGGCAAGCAGAAATCAGATGCCATCTGAAGCCTTGGCTTGGGTACAAAGTGCTGTTTTGGACACATTTGCTCATGGAGCATGGGGAGCCAGTGATATCTTTTTATCTGATGCTGTTAAAAAACCTCAATCCATGTGTGAGGCACAATGTGGACACAAGTCCTGAGCCACCCTGCAGCTCCCAGTCGGAACTTCCTGCTGTAAATGAGATGTAGCTGAAGCCAGGTCCCTGCTCTTGGCTGCCTGCCCAGGAGTGGTCTAAAGCTCATTCAGCAGTTTGAGGCTTGCAGACAGCTATTTAACACAAAGAGCCAAGCTGTTATCTTTTCCCTTAGGGCTACCATCCCTTTCACTTCTCAAATGCCAAATTATAGTTTACATTTAATTTCAGTGCCATAGGGAGATTCATGTCAGGGGAGGGTAGCTTCATTTAAAATTAGCCACTTTAGATTAACAGTGATAGAGCCAAGAGAGCCATGGGGGAGGGATCACATGAGAAGAGCAATATCCTACACCACCTACCGCCTTCCCAACCCTACCAAGGGAGACCTCCTCCCCTGCATTCCCCGAGCCTCCGGAGGGGTTAATTCAGTGGTTCTCAAACTTTTGTACTGGTGACCCCTTTCACATAGCAAACCTCTGAGTGCGACACCCCTCCTTATAAATTAAAAAACACTTTTTTTATATATTTAACACTATTATAATTGCTGGAGAAAAGCAGGGTTTGGGGGTTGAGGCTGACAGCTCATGACCCCCATGTAATAACCTCATGACCCCCTGAGGGGTCCCAACCCCCAGTTTGAGAACCCCTGGGTTAATTTAATTTTAGCACCTTGTGTCCATTCTCATGCATGTGCTATTTTAAGCATTTCAGTTTTCACAACATAGGCTCATCCCAGATTCTGGAACAAGCTCAAATGCTCAGTTCATGGAGTATGTACATAAGCTATATGTGACAAAGCTCCAAGCCTGTATTGGTGGGCCCCGCGCTTCCTGGCAGATACAGTGGCCTCAGAAGCTTGCTAAGGCCCTCAATATGACCTCCCTTTCCCAGTATGGCAGCAAAGGTTACAGCTTATTGAGCTACTTTCATCACAGGCCAGTATGGGAGGTGGGAAGGTGGAATACCCACAGTCTCTGTTGCTCCTTAGAGTTCCGTAGGCACCGTTTGGTCTCCTGCCTGGACCAAAGTCTGTTTCCCCTTTCAAAGGGATCTCTGTAGATCATGCGGGGGGAAAGGGGGCAACCCGGGCCCGCCCTCTACTCCGGGTTCCACCCCAGGGACCCTAATGATAGCAGCTGTTAGCGGCTTCCCTCCTCCACTGATGCTGCTATAATTCCCTGGGCCACTTCTCCGTGGTCCCCTTTTTCAAGCTTCATCCTTACCTCAGCATTCAATAATGCTTCCTCTCCTCCAGCTCCTTTCACCTAGGCTCCTCTCAAGAGAGCTGGAAAGGACAGCTTTTAAAGCAGTATAAGTGGGACCTTAATTGGTTCCAGCTGTCTCCATTAGCCTAACAGCCTTAACTGGTTAAATTGGCGTCAGGTGTCTTGAGTGGCCTGGAGTAGCCCTTGTTTGGCTATCCAGGGAACAGGGACCTGCTCATTCTGAGGCTGATATACCTGCCTTCCACTACCCTCTTATATCCTTCTGGCCTGAGTCCGTCACATATACTAAAGACAAACCCCCAGTAACCGTCTCCAGTTTGGGAGGGACCCCATGGAGCCAGTCTCTAGGAAACAGATAAATTCATGGAGGTTAAGTCCATTAATGGCTATTAGCCAGGATGTGTAAGGAACGGTGTCCCTAGCCTCTGTTTGTCAGAGGGTGGAGATGGATGGCAGAAAAGAGATCACTTGATCATTACCTGTTAGGTTCACTCCCTCTGGGGCACCTGGCATTGGCCACTGTCCGTAGACAGGATACTGGGCTGGATGGACCTTTGGTCTGACCCAGTATGGCCATTCTTGTGTTCTTATGTTCTAACCTAAATGAACCCAAAGTTATGGAGACAGATATGAGTCAAGGAAGCCAGCAGAGTATCAGAAACCTGGAAATATCTCTGACTGGATGGGCTCAGGCGTTTGGTCACAAGCTGAGGTGGTTCAAAAGTTTTGGGGGTTTTTTTAAGCAGAATTTTTTGACTGTTTCTTTAAACAATCAAACACAGCAAGCAGCAAATATTTGGCCACACACTTCTGAAACCCCAAACCATATTCAGGTTTTGACAGACTAATTTCAGCTTTTCAATTAAAAAAACCACAACAAATTTTGAAGGAAAGCAGACATTGTCTGTGATTTTTTTCTGCTTTTTAAAAATCCCTAGTTTTCGATCCAAAAAAAGTTTTGACAGAAAATATTTGTCTAACCCTTGTAATGAGCTTTAGTGCCTTTTAGCACAAGCTGATGCTGAGAACCAGTGATACCTTGTAAAGGTGACTTGAAAAGAAGTTTTCTCAAAACTGGGTTTGTGCCGAGATGCGGAAGGTTTTTAAATGTTTATTTTTCCTGCTTGTTTGTCCCTTATAAATATCAGGCAGTGGCAAGTCTGATTTTCCCTGGCTTTGTAGGAGAACCTCTGGGAGGGCTCAGGGATGTAAATGTTAGCTGCAGCACTTTGAGGGTGCTGGTTTCTTAACGCCAATAACATTTCTCTGGAATGTTCATTATGCATTGAAGTTAAATGACAGTTAAAAACAAAGGTTTAAACAATCTGAGTAAGAGCCCCTTCAGCTCTCAGCTTTCACTGGTTTTGAACGCCTAGTGAAATAAGACCTGAATTTCTAAGGTTTAAAAAAAAAAGCAGGAAATTCTTTTAAAAAAATCTTGTAGACTTTCCTTATGTAGCATAAAGCAGCAAGAAAAGGCATAAGCCCAATTGTTTTCTTTGCGCATCAGCACCCGAACTGACAAACCAGCTTCCATTTATTCCCACTGGCCAGGCCCCTCCAAAGCCACTTGCTGCTCATGTAGGAAGTCGGTGGTAAAGCCGGGAACTGAATGCAGGTCTCCCAAGCCCCAGACTAGCAGCCCAACCACTGATCAGTCTTCCTTTCAGCCACATCTCTTTCAAACACACCTCGGTGGTGACACCTCATGGAGAATAACCCCCCAGGAAAAGAAGTGTTTAAAAATATCTGCCTCCCTCCCCTGAGGTTGTACCATCACCTTCTGCACGATATGCCTGAGCTCCAGGCTTTTGAACAAGGTAGGCTGATGCACCTTGCCCCTTACACTGGATTAAATCTGTGGAAACACCACTGAAATCAATAGGTCAGCACAGCTGTGAACAGAGACTCTGGTCCCGTGGCTCTGTTTGATGCAGCCCTATGCACTTGCAGTGCCCAAAGTGGTCACGCAGCGGATGGTTTACAGCTCACCATGGGATGGGGAGTCAATGGCCTGCATGGAGCAGTTCCGAGCATACAGGTGTCCACACCTGAGACCCTCCCCACCATGGACACTGATTGGCTCCCCACTCAACCAAGCAGACTGGGACTGAATGGGCCATGGAGTCAGAACTCCCCTCCCTTCCCTGGAGGTGGTTCCTCCCTTCAGCAGTGAGGGGAATCGGTGGGACTATACGAGAGACTTATGCATGTTCCTCACTCCTAGCGTGGGTGAATGGGGAGGTGCAAGTCTGCAGGCTTGTCAGTCTAGCACCTCCCAAACTGCAGGGCAAATGCAGCCTCCTGCCTCTCCAGCAGAGCCGGCCAAGGGGCCAGGCAAACCTGGGCTCCGTGTTCTGCATTGGCGCTCCATTTACTTCCACACCCCAGCCATTAATTCTCACAGATAACTCCAGGAGCCGCAGGGGACCCAGCTGTCTCAGAGACTCCTCCCCCCACATCTAGTCCCATGCCTGCCAGCGCTGACAGCTGTAGATTCCTGCTCTCTGGAGTGGCAGGGCGCTCTCAGGTGAGTGCCCAGGCCCTTGCAATTTGTTCTCCCTTGTGGTCTGCAAACATAGGCCCATCGTCAGTCACTGCATGCACAAACCAGGCACACAAATTCATGCTTGTACACACACACACACACACACACAGTTCACTTGGTGCTGAAAAGAAGCTTTCATAGAATCATAGAATATCAGGGTTGGAAGGGACCTCAGGAGGTCATCTAGTCCAACCCCCTGCTCAAAGCAGGACCAATCCCCAACTAAATCATCCCAGCCAGGGCTTTGTCAAGCCGGGCCTTAAAAACCTCTAAGGAAGGAGATTCCACCACCTCCCTAGGTAACTCATTCCAGTGCTTCACCACCCTCCTAGTGAAATAGTGTTTCCTAATATCCAACGTAGACCTCCGCCACTGCAACTTGAGACCATTACTCCTTGTTTTGTCATCTGGTACCACTGAGAACAGTCTAGATCCATCCTCTTTGGAACCCCCTTTCGGGTAGTTGAAAGCAGCTATCAAATCCCCCCTCATTCTTCTCTTCTGCAGACTAAACAATCCCAGTTCCCTCAGCCTCTCCTCATAAGTCATGTGCTCCAGCCCCCTAATCATTTTTGTTGCCCTCCGCTGGACCCTTTCCAATTTTTCCACATCCTTCTTGTAGCGTGGGGCCCAAAACTGGACACAGTACTCCAGATGAGGCCTCACCAATGTCGAATAGAGGGGAATGATCACGTCCCTCGATTTGCTGGTAATGCCCTTACTTGTACAGCCCAAAATGCCGTTAGTCTTCTTGGCAACAAGGGCACACTGTTGACTCATATTCAGCTACACACCAGTCGGCCGGTAGCTTGGCTTACACAGGACTTGGCCCTGCTGGTTGCTAGGCCAGAGCAATCCATCAGGTTCCAGAGATACAACAGGATTTGTTTTGGAAACACTTTGCTACCAAGGCGGCCAAATGCCTATTTAACAACAGAGCTCATGTACATCTAGGGGGCCACCTGGGCTCTACTGAGCACTCTCACGTGGCCAGTAGTTGCCTTCACCTTGGATCTGGGAGCTCGGCCAGCTGAGACACCCAGACCCAGAACGGGATGTGCCCAAGTAGAAACCACCCGAGTGGAATGGGGAATCATGAGGATCATGCATGGGGCTGCAGCTCTGCATTACACGAGGATGGCTGCAGTAGGCTTAATGTTATGCAGCTGAACTAAGGGCCTGATTCTGCTCCTGTTGAAGTCAATAGCAAAACTCCCATTGACTTCCACAGGAACAGGACTGGGCCCTGGTCACCTCCTTAGTCTCCTAGCAAGTTGTCACTAGAGCTGGGCGAAACGTGCATTGGCAGGTCGACCAAGGCTATTCATGAATCCAACATAAATTGGTCAATAGTTTCAGCCAAAAAAAAAGAGACTGGGGGGCTCAATTCACCAGAAAGGCACTAGAGGAGGACAACACTCACCGCAGTGGTGGGAGATCTACATGCAAATCCCCACTCTGCACAGTGACTTGACCTTGGTCTCCCTTGCCAGGTGAGAGCCTGACTCACAAGGTTCTAGGCTATGCTGGGACAGGGCTCGGTCTCTCCTGTTGTATAAATACTTGAATAGTCTTTGGGCCAGCAAAAGAGAGAGAGAAATAAAGTGGTTAGGGACTGAGCTGGGGGGGGGGGGACAGGATACCAGGTTTCCAGTCCCTGCTCCAATGACTTTTTGGGTCCTTACACATGATAGTCTCCTGACAGCTAGATCTACTAGCAGAAGAGTCTCCCAAGGCACGTGGAATGACAGGAAGCACACTGAAGTTAGTGGGAGTCATTCCATAGGCTTCGATTCAGGACCCTAACACCTTTTAGAAGGCGCCTGCCCAAAGCACTGGCAGATCTACTCTGGGGAACTGTGCTGCTTGGGCAGGGGGATGAGCTTGCTGCCCCATAGCTATGTCCATCCCGAGTCCCTGTGATGGCGCATGTTCCTGACAAGGACGCTTCCCTCTGCTACTGTCAATGTGACTGGAAGGCGACACCATGACGCATATGGAGAGAGGGCTGCTTTGCCTAGTGCATGTCCCTCTCCCATAGGGCAGCAGAGAGGTTACGTGATTTATGAGCCTGCATTCTGAGAGCGTGCGGTAGGTGTGGAGATTAGCTGTCACCGACAGATGCAGTACATTAAGCATGTTTTCAGCAATCAGCTGTTATTTATTTTGACAAACAATAACTCATTAGGTGTAAACGAAATTTATCTCTGGGAAGCTTCAGTGAAAACGAGGCTTTTTGCTTCAGTGGAAAGAAGGGTTGTAAAAAAATCTCTGTCTAGGAGTCTGAAAGATGCACTGGAGCAAGGTTATTTCAAGAAGGATGCCTTGGAATACTACCAGAGCTTGTAGAAATCAATGTTCTGTTAGGGCCAGGTTTTCAAGTGCTCACCACTCACAATTGGGGGCAGAACTTCGCTCCTATGTAGCACATGGCCTCAACTGTGCGTAGTTATGGAGTTTCGGTCCTTAGTGTCCGAGATTCAGTTAGGTGCTATATCCCCAAACAAAGAGACTTAGGGAGGATGCTTGGGAGGGTTATTGGATACTGCTTTGCCAGAATCATTTTTAATTAACATTTTCCATCAGTGCATTTAATGTAAAAGATCATTATAGTGCAGATGAGATACAGATGTTGAGTATACAATTTTCTAAGAAATTTGGGAGTCTAAGTCCCATGGAAAGTCAATGCTACTGAACGTGCTAAGCAGAACTGATCAGAAAATGGAACTTCCATGGGAAATATTTGTATTCCCAAGCTTAGTTTCCATTTCAAATTGGAACAGAAAGTTGAAATATCAAAAAAATAATAATTCTGAGAAGTTCCAAATCAGACACATCCAAATGAAGACTGACATTTTCAATTTCAACAAAATTCAAGTTGTTGCTCTGAATCAACCTCTCAACTTAAAATGCCCCTCCCCTCCACGGGGGCGGGATTTTTAAACAAATCAAACAAACCAAATGCAACCTGAAGACGCCACAGCATCTGTAGTGAAACAAAATGAAAAGCTGTCCTTATTTTGAATGTCAATTCAAAATAAAATCTTTGTTTTGAAGCTGTCTTTTGGCAGGAAAACTTTCCACACCAAAGATTTCCACCCACTCTACTAAGTCTCTTCAATCCTCTTGAAAAATCTGTCACAGCAATCAATATAGATCTATCAGTTGATCCCAAGGGAGTCTGGTGGATTCCCTTTAAGAGGGTGCAGTTCCAACTAGGGTTGGGCTGTTGCCATCAAATTAACCTTTGTTTTTCTGGTACAACACTCTTGGATTTAAGAGTTCCCTGTGCATTGTTTCAAGCGTGACAGCTTGATTCGCCCAGCCATTGGTTCAGGGATTAAACATAGGAAATATCACGTGAAACAAACGAATTAATATATACAGCTCAGGCTGGTGTCTTGAGATGTTCCTGGTATATATCCTCCAGCCATTAGAAGGACAGATAATTACACACACTTGAACAGGCTGGAATGGGGTCAGCAGGGAGCAGTGGTGCGCAGACATGCATGCAGTAGAGCTGGGTCTAGCCAGTAGGTAGTAAAGGGAAGTCATTTCACCTTCCCCTACATCTGTTTCCCCTCCCACTCCAGGTCTGTCCTGTCTATTGAGCTGTGGGTGCTTTGGGATAGGGATAGCTTCTGACTATGTGTTTGTATTCTGCCTGGCCCAATGAGACTCCAATCTCAGTGAGAGTCTCTAGGTGCAATTACAATACATATAAATATTATTATTAAACACACACACATACAAATGTAACTAAAACTGTAGGCAAAGTATTTAAAGGGCATATTATTGACAGTCATTAAAAAAGTATAATTATAGCCTTTCAATGACAAAGCAACAGCTCTTTAATAGTAACCAGATACAAAGGGGGGGAAACATCAGCAAGAAACACACATTTATTTTCCCAACTCTCTGCTAAGACATATTCTAACCACAGCCTTTCATTAAGAATTTGTATTCTGTTGCTCTATGGTTTGTCTAGAGACAAAACTATCAGCTTTTGCCTCCTCTTTCTGGGTGAGGACAAGTCAATCTTCTATCCCAAGAGCCAGCTAATCAGCCTTTAGCCTGCAAACCTGGCTATCTAGCTCTACTCAAAATGGGATCTAGCCCCAGATTCCCTGGACCTGGGGAAACTTGGCCACAAAAGGTGGTTTTCAGACTCATTTTTGCAGTTGAGAATTTAGAACAGAAGATGAGTCTGCACCTGCATCCTCATTTGTTACCATAGTTCCATGCAGCCATGTAAACATTCTAGGGCTCACCATAGGTAGCCTCAGAATATATAGTTTTATTTAGATCCACTGCACACCAGCTATCAGGCCTTAACTTTTCTTGGATACCAGATCCAGCTCCAGATAGTAAAAACATCACATAGTTTGTTAGAAATAAACATCATCTGTGCATAGCAAGAGTGGCTTACCCTGTTGTAGGCAGCATTTGTAGCTGTGCTGGGTGCGAGTTTTCTCTCCGTAATACAATTAACACTGTGACAGCAAAAGAAGATGTGGAGAGCTCTTGAATCACCTCTGGAGTTCACAAACTCTTCAGGGGGAAGAGGGTGGAGTTTACATACTCTGCAGAGAGCCATGTGAGGAATGTATACATTGTGCAAAAGGAAGCTTGAAGAGTTTATAATCTCTGCGAGGAGAATATGTAAAGTTTACCTGAACTAGAGAATTACCCTGAATCAACTACAACAGATGGAAATGCATCCAGTATAGAGTATTAATGAATCAGAAAATATTAGAGATTATTATTGATTGCATAGTGCCCCATAATATGCTAGGTGCATTACAGACACATAATAAAAGAGAAGTTTATCTGTATTTCTTTGAAAGGCCTTCATCATTAACTTTTGGAGCTGGAATCAGATCAAAATCCAAACTCCAACCAAATTCTGGAGCCCGTTCCCAGAAATGCTCTTGATCTGGGGGTAGCTGCTCCCTGCAATGTGTGTCTATACCTAGGGGGTAATTCTGGCTTAGGCAAGTGTGTGGGGAGGTGATCAGAGCTGTGCGAATAATTAATATTTTGGTTTGCTGGCAGTTCTGAAAAAAAATAGTTGAGTAGACCCAAAAGCAAAAACATTTGGACTTTTCAGCAGATCAAAAAGATGGACAATATTTTGTTTCAGGTCGAACAAAACATTTCAATTTGAGGCATCGTTCATTGTTTTCTAAATAAAACCGAAGGAAATGAAGGGCTAGGGTCACACAGGGACTTAGATGCCATTCACAAAACCAAGGGGGAAACCATAGTGCCTCCCCCATATGCTAGTGGGTAAAGCATTCACCTGGGCTGTGAGAGATCCAGATTCAAATCTCCCATTCTAGAAGAGGGACTTTTCCTTATGTTTCCCCTGCAGTCAGTGGGTAGCCTGACCAACAGGCTGTTCAGTCTCTCAAATCTGTATATATTGGTCCAAAGAGAATGACTCTACAAACTAGTGGGTAGGGCATTCACCAGCAGGGAGATACCCAGGGCCAGTCCCTCCATTGAACATTCTAAAAAAAACCCTCTTTTACTGAAACAATTCTCCCAAATCTACACCAAGTCACAAAATGTTTCCGTTGCCCCAATCTGCATTTTTTGGTGCAAAAAATTTTGCCTGAAAATTGTCACCCAGCTCTAGAAGATGCCGACATAGAGACAAGCTAGAGGAGGGAGCAGGAAGGAAAGGCAGCTGGGGAGATGGGTGGAGGAGAGCACGGCTGGTATGGTTGAGTGAGGTTAGACTAGAAAAGAAATATAGAGAAAAGAAATAAAAGATCAACCTTGATGTCTCTGAGCAGCCAGGAAGAGTGTGAAATAATTACAGAAGTGCTGGGAAGGCAAATGGCTGCTCAACACCCATGCTCCCTCCGGATCTCAGATCAGGTTGTTTATTTCAGATGTTTTATAATGTCTCTAATCTCAGACAAATGAGCCTGACTGCTCCTCTTGTGTCTGTCTGAAAAGTTTGGCAGGTTGGACGTTAGAATCTGAAAGGTCCGATGGCAGAGTAAAGCCAGCAGGATCAGGCCGGACCACTCGGGGATCAATGATGCGGGCTGCATCAGAGTGCTTTGACATTGATCAGTGAGCTCAAGGGAAGGATGCTGGACCCTTCTGCACCAGAGAGAGGAGCAGGCTGCTCAGCCGCCTTCCCGACTCCAGGGCCACCCAGCCTACTGCCCTCCGAAATCCTGACATCGGAGCCATTGGAAGCTGCTCCTGAAGAGGAAACTATCCACCAGAGGGGGCAGGAGCCCACCGCTTCCTCACCAACAAAGAGTTGCCAACTCCCAATTTCATCACAAGTCTCACAGTAACTGGTGTAGTTCTTAAAGCACCAGCTGCTGGAGTCATGTGGATTCATGAGACTCTCAGCTTTTTTTTTTTTAAGTATGTTTCTAGCCTTTGTAATTGCAGAGAAAAGCATGACACTGTGACCCCAGTGTATCCTAAAGGATCCAAGGCCAGAAGGCCCATAAGAAGAACCCCAAATGTATTATTTGTTTTTAAATCACATGATTTTTCAAGCCAACCTCATGATTTTTGGAGCCCAACTCATGGCTTTTGAACATTTGGGGTTGGCAATTCTAGGGAGCTACTGCAGCAGGTCAGTAGTGATGGAGGGTGACCTACCGTATCTCAGCCCTCCAGGCCAGTGCAGAGGAAGTTGGGGTACTACAAATGCAGCACCAGTGCTGGGCATTCTCCTGTGCTGTCGTTCATTTAGTAAAGAACAGAAATTGGCATGATTTTTTTCAAGTGTTCATTCTTGCTCCTCTTCCTCAGGTTGACCGTCGCTGTTCTGAACCCCCCGTGTTGCTGCCAGTCCATTGGGATTAATTGCTTTGTGATAGTGGGGGGTGGGGGAGAAAATAGTCTTGGCAATTTCAGGGAGATCCAATTAATGTCTCCTGATCAAGTGTTTAGCTCAGACCTTTATCCCCCTCCTCCTCCCTCCATGAAATGTAATAAGGGTTTTTCCAATACCACATGTTCTAAGTAGATAATTATATGGTGTAACTGTGTGACTGAACGGAGTTGCACTCATTTTTTCATTAGGCTAATGAAGTAAACACTTGATGATAATTAGCTAAAATTACTTTGGGGATAAAAGAAAACCTAGAGAAGTGAGCACAGCAAAATCTGGCAGGGACTGTCTTTTTGTCCAATGTCAGTACAGTGCCTAGCACAGTGGGGTTCTGGTCTATACCTAGGGCCCGTAGGCACTCTGGTAATGATCATAATAAATAAGGAGTGAGACGTGGTTAAGTTAGTAGCCTAGAATTGGGTTTGGGTCCCGGCTCTGCCACAGATTTCCTGTGTGGACACAGACAAGTCACATCATCTTTCTGACCTCAGCTCTCTATTTTACATATAGAGCTACTGAAACTTCCTGTATTGCACCTGTCATAACTATAAAGGGAAGGGTAACAGCTCTCTGTGTACAGAGAC
>NW_020664586.1:4335367-4351720 GCF_002925995.2 Terrapene triunguis | reverse complement strand
CCCTACATTTGAACCCTAAAGTTCAAAGTGGGGATACAGCCTTGACAGCACCCTTTGTCGTCTTCTCTATTTTAATTTTGTTTGAGGCCTCTATGTGCTACTGTACTGACAGTAATAATAAATGGTGATGTCTTATGCTTCATGTGGACTCATTCACCCAAAAGGATCCAGAACACTGTATGTCAAAGGTTCATTTCATTAGCCTCTGGCATACATCCCCTTCTAGAGTGGAACTTGATAGCCACTCTGCATTCACACCTTTTGGACTGAGTGGGTAGCCAGTATTTGGGGCCTTGCCGGGTTGTTTCTGTTAGGAGGTGAAATGGAAGGTGCAAGTTGGGTATTTCTTTGGTGCAATCATGTTAGTTACCAAAAAATGTGCACAAAGTCCTGTTTCCATGAACACAGCAGAAACAAACAGCAGGCAATTCCCTTGCTCCCAATGTCAAAACCTGCCTTTCCAGCAAGTCTTGTGCCCCAAGGAGCAATGTCTCTCTGCTCTCTCGCAGCCATGTGTGTGGCTGCTTATCTCACTTTCTGGTCATTTTCTGGCTCTACACTAGCACTTTTGTCAGTAAAACTTTTGTTGGTCAGGGGTGTGAAATAACTGACAAAAGTTTCACTGACAAAAGTGCCAGTGTGGACAGTGCTATGTCAGTGGGAGAGTGTCTCCTGCTGACATAGCTACCACCCCTCAATCCATGTGGCTTAGCTTCTGATCAGTGTTGCCATATGGCCCATTGCCTTGGGCAGTGGCTTCCTCCTGTTTCCATCTATCACTCCATAAAGGGACATTTAATTGCTTCTTTCATTTAGCTTGAATAAAGGATGGTTAGTGCCCCCATCAGCTTTAACCAGGTCCATGACTGATGGCAGCCATTAACACCTCCCAGCACAGCAGCATCCATTTGAAACTACAAGGTGAGCTGAAGGTAGGCAGGATGCAATTACTGTTATTGGTGTATGGCTGTAACAACCCTGCACTTACAAAGACACCCCTGGGATTTTAATGACCACAAACTGTCAGGGACTTGGATTTACATCTCCTCTGAAAGATCTTAGCTGACTTTGGCTGATGTGTTTTTTCATGACAACTGAATTAACTACCCATAAAGAGAGTGGCTCATTCTTTGTTTACCGGGTTACCCATGAAGGCCCATTAGCAGTGCTGAAAGTTTGACCCATTTGGAGACCACCAGAAATTTAGATCCTGCCCCGGAAGAATGCCAACTGTACATGAGTCTGCAGAGATGGAGGCTGGAGGACTGAGCTTAGTCAGGAGTCTTTTTCAGAGTTAATCACTTCTCTAAGGTAGGAAACAGGGCAAAAAACAGTTGCCCACTCAATAGCTATCTGCTTGCTGGGAAAGAAACTGGTCTGAATTCTGAAGTCCTCTCTAAGTCCTTTGTCAAAACACCCATTGCCTGCTCAAGGGCCAAGGACTTCAGGATGTGGCCCACTTTCTGTAGGTATGTGTGATGTTGCCCTCTGGTGTTATGTGGACCGGTGATCTGCTAGGTCACTCCAATCCTTGACACTGGGAGCCAGCCTTACCCTGCTCTGCTGTGAGAACCCCCACTCCTGGGCTGTTCACGCACAGCCTCTGGCATGTAAGCTGCTCCCAGCTACTTGCAACCGAATGACACTAGCCAATATCTCCGGTCCCAGACACAACCCTAGGAATCTCCGTCTTGCAGTGTCCAGTTATGCCCGCTGGACGCTGCAAGCTTATATGAGTTTGTCAATTTAACAAAGAAATTGATATGTACCAGGTTTGTTATCCCAAGGGGAGCCTCTGACATGCTTCAAACCAAACGCACTGCTTCAGATAGAGTAAACAAACACATTTATTAACTATGAAAGATAGATTTTAAGTGATTATAAATCAAAGAATAACAAGTCAGATTTGGTCAAATGAAATAAAAGCAAAACGCATTCTAAGCTGATCTTAACACTTTCAATGACCTTACAAACTTAGATGCTTCTCACCACAGGCTGGCTGGTTGCTCTTCAGCCAGACTCTCCCCTTTGATCAGCGCTTCAGTTGCTTGGTGTGGTGTCTGTAGATGTAGGTGGAAGAGAGAGAAAGAGCATGGCAAACATTTCTCCCTTTTATCATGTTCTTTCTTCCCTCTTGGCTTCTCCCCCCCTTCAGAGTCAGGTGAGCATTACCTCATTGCAGTCTCAAACTGGCCAAAAGAAGGGAGGTGACTCACTCGAGAGTCCAACAGATCCTTTTGTTGCTGCCTAGGCCAGCGTCCTTTGTTCCTGTGAGGCTGGGCTGGATTTGTCCCATACCTTCCCTGATGAGGTGTGAACTGCCTCTCTGCTCTTGGAGAGTTTTTGCCCGGGTTTATTTTCAGCTTCATAACTACATACATGAAATTATAACCTATAACATTACTACAACAATTACTATAACAACAATGCTCAGTGCATCATGAGCCTTCCAAAGACATTCGACCTGACAAACTTTGCATTAGATACCACACAATCATTTTACAAGGAGGAACATGGGGGTGCTGGGTGTTCCCCCGAGGTACAGAGCATCAGAGTATGTTTTAAAATCAGTCTTAAGATGAAAGAAACCAATAGGAAGAGTCAAGTCATCAGGACTTGGGGAGAAGGCTCCGGAAGAAGGTAGCAGTTTAGTGCAAGAAGTGAGGCTGTGAGAGACCCAACATCTCTCTTCCGTAACAGCTGTAAATCTGTGTAAAAGCAAGTGCGAGCTGCTAATTTTACCCTTCTATGCTACAAACCAGCTATTTTTAAACCAAGTAAGAACCAATCAATGGAGAAATTAGCCTCAACACGGGGAGAAAGGCAGGAACAGTGACAATGTGATGCAGAGATCTAAATGAGAGCGCCAAGGTGTCACTATGGATGGTTGGATGAATGTTCTGCAACACACTGGTGGCCTTCGCAGACCATGACTGTAAAATCATCATAGAAATCAGTGATCCGAAAGGCCCACCAGCTCGTCCACCCCCCATCCCATCCCCATTCCAGGCAAGACTGCGCCAATAATTTATTCTTCAGGCTTCAATGAATGTTTCTCAGAAAAGGTCAGATCAATGAAACAACTGTCGGGTTTTTTTTAGAATGTCTTCTGCATTAAGATAAATAGAAAAACTGGGGCTGGTTTGCAGATCGGGTATATGATGCCCCTATGGGGTGTCCACTCAAATCCAGACCAGGACGAACGAGTGACCCAATTGGTTGCCCATGTGAAATGCATTTGGTGATGTTCATCAAGTTGTCACTGGGACAAATGCTGAGATTCTAAGCTCTTCAAGGCAATGGTGGTGACCTCCAGTGTGTGGGGTGCAATGCCTAGCACACTGTGGGTACAATGAGAAAAGAAATAATTGTAAGTGTCCACACAGCCCAGATACAGCTACCACAGCTGGGGTTAATAGGCCCCTTAGCAGTTATCTTAGCAGGGGGGTCAGGGATTGAATGGGCCATGGAGACCAAGCTGTATTCTCCCCCTGCAGATGGTTCACCCTCCAGCTCAGGGATGAGGCATACTGGCCAGGCAGGAGAAGTTTGTACTTTCTATTCTGTGGATAAAGAGGGGAGTTCAGGCACATGGGGCTGCCATCTCAGCATCTTCCACCAGCAATGAATTCATACAAAGTCCCAACAATCCGTGGGTTCCCCGATCTCTCCAGAGGGTCTGGGCAGGACCTGGCAATGGAGCCCACTGCTGGGGGAAGCCCTTGAGAAACATCCCCCATCCACTTTTGTTACCAAATACAGACACATGGGGCCAGATATGCTGCTGTTGTAAATCAATGCAGTTCCATCCTCCTGGGGCCAATTCCCCACTCGGGCCAGCATAAATCAGAAGTAACCTCACTGGAATCAATGCAGCTATAGCGGTGCAAAACTGGTGTAAATGAGTGGATTATCAGGGCTGGCAATGATTTGCACCGCATGTTGAGGAGAAGCTCACCCTTTATTTGATGCTAGTTTCAACTTTCTTGCCTGGTCTGACTTGCAGGTATGTCCCACGGGGTTGGCCCCTGCTGCATCTGGCTTGGTAATAGAACAGCACGCATTATGAAATGTATCATAATGTGTTAAAGTTTGCTAAAGATAGAATAAACAGTTGGGCTGAAAATTAATAAAAACTGTGCGCCTAAATTAAAAACACACGAAAGGTGCGAGACAGGGATCCAGACACAGGGATTATGGCACTTAAGATATTGAAAGATGACTGTGCAGCTCCTTTTTGTCCCCCACCAGTGCTCAGCCAGAAAGCTATTAGCTGGATTAAAGTTTCTACTAAAAACAAAAAATAATCGCACACTAAAGTCTATACTTTAAAATAGGGTGAGAGATTGATTTCGTTCCCCGCATGATTGGATAAATCAGTCCAGAAAATAGTAATAGGCTCTGTCTGCACCAGTAAATAAAGAACCTAGAATTCACTCTTGCAGCTTGGAGCATTGATAGGCCTGGGATGTTTTTCACCACCAGTCTGTCTATTCATAGTGTTGATATTACTCTAACACTTAAGGCCACCAGCTGAGATCAGGGCCCCCTCATGCTCAGCTCTGCACCATCCCAATGTCAGAATCATCCTCTACATTTTTAGGTATAGAGCACTGAGGTGCACAGAGATTACAGGATCTAATTTGATGGTGTCCAGTTTGCAAAATTAATTCCAGCTCTGCAGTTTCTCATTGGAGTCTGTTTTTGAAGTTTTTTTGTTGAAGAATTGCCACTTTTAAGTCTGTTATTGAGTGTCCAGGGAGATTGAAGTGCTCTCCGACTGGTTTTTGAATGTTATAATTCTTGATGTCCATTTATTCTTTTGCGTAGAGACTGTCCAGTTTGGCCAATATACATGGCCGAGGGGCATTGCTGGCACATGATGGCATATATCACATTGGTAGATGTGCACGTGAACGAGCCCCTGATGGTGTGGCTGATGTAGTTAGGTCCTATGATGGTGTCCCTTGAATAGATATGCGGACAGAGTTGGCAAACAAATTAGGCCTGAATAAAGACTGGGAGTGGATGGGTCACTACAAAAACTAATTTCCCCATATTAATTTCCCCCTACTGTTACTCACACCTTTGAAATGGGGCACCCTGTTTACATTGGCCTTCTTACCACTACAAAAGTGATTTTCCTCCCTTTGTATTCTACTGTTGAGACTAGCCCACTTCCACTTTAATTGAATTGTGTCATTAGCACTGACCCCCCACTTGGTAAGGCAACTCCCATCTTTTCATGTACTTTTCATGTATATACCTGCCTACTGTTTTTTTCCACTCCATGCATCTGATGAAGTGGGTTTTAGCCCACGAAAGCTTATGCCCAAATAAATTTGTTAATCTCTAAGGTGCCACAAGGACTCCTCGTTGTTTTTGCTGATACAGACTAACACTGCTACCACGCTGAAACCATTCAGAAGGTGTTTCCCCAGGGAAACACAATACTTAGAGATACAAGTATGGAAGGTCTGGGCTAGACTCAACCTTTGGGCTCAGTGCTGTGCAAGGAGAGGGCATGTAACTGCACCCCCCA
This sequence comes from Terrapene triunguis, assembly GCF_002925995.2. Lineage (NCBI taxonomy): Eukaryota > Metazoa > Chordata > Testudines > Emydidae > Terrapene > Terrapene triunguis. The sequence continues at coordinate 4,346,178 of NW_020664586.1, read as the reverse complement.
CAGGGGGAGCCCCAGGAAGGAACTGATCCTCAGAGAGGCACAATCACTTCCCTCTAGCTCCTTGTGTGTGTGTGTGGGGGGGGGGGTATTTTGCTACATCCCTTGTCAGGACACAGTATGCCCCCATGCATACTGGCACAAGAGGAGAATCTGGAATCACGGCTTGGCCCGCTGTCTGCCCTTCCCCACCGATTTGTGCTTCTCCCTCACCGCACCCAGAGCTACAGTCAGAGGAGATCTAAGGCAGCCAGGGGGCGGGTTCTTCCCTGCATAGCCACAATAGAGCTGGCCACAGGGAGACCACACCAGGATGTGGAGCCCAGCGACAGGGATACTTACATGAGCCACCATGGCAGAGCAGAGAACCCTCCGGGACACACGGGATACAGACTAGACCTGATGGAGTGTGGATTGCGCTGTGGGAATATACAGGAAAGGAGAGGGGGATTGGGAGGAAGAGTGAAAACGCACTGGGGTTTGCACAGCAGAAACCCTTTGGGTCACAATTTGCTCCAGCTCCCACAATGCACTACAGAGATTTCTCACCCCTCAGGCTCTGTGCTGGAGCCAGCTAGTCCTCCAGCAGCTCTGAAATCCGTGCCCCAAAGAGTGCCTGGACCCAGCTCAGGGACTCTGCAAACACAGCTGTGTGGTTCCATTACACTTTGAAGTTGAGTGGTAGTTCCAAACAGATTAAACAGGCCAGATCCTCCTCTGGTGGAAATCGGTGCCACTGCACTTTCTTCACCATTCTGATACCCATTCACATCCGCCAAGGAGCTGGCCTAGAAATCCGGTATTATCTTTCTCCCTCCTGGAGTATTGCAGAGCTGTTTTCTACAAATGGAGAAGGACATTAATTAGAGGGAAAGAGGGGGGAAAACATACATGGACCAGCTTCTCAGCTGGTGCAAAACACTGTAACTCTAGTGACTTGGCTGGAATCTACATGGACTTACATCAGCTACAGGATCTGGCTCACAGTTTGGCTTGAACTGATGTGACTTGCATGTGTAATTGCTTTCTAAAAGGGGATTCTTGCTCCTCTCCCCGAGCTGCCTGCAGAGACTGTCAGGAGCTCCTGGAATTTCCAGAGCAAAAGCAAGGGGAGAGAGGGATGAATAAAATATTATCAGAGCAGTTTTTATACAGCCCCATGAAGCCGCTACGCCGTGCTGCAAGCTTCATTTTTAAATAAGCTCAAATCAATTCCCTGCAAGGGAAGGCAAATGTGTCAGGCTTTTATGAGAAGGCACCAAAACAGAAAAGCCTCCCCCCCCCCCATCTAATCAGACTGGAGCTGGGTTAATTACCCAGCTCTGTCCTGATACAAGCGATGGAGATTTATTCAGTACAACTCTTCCTTTATTAATGAATTGCAACCCAATTTTAATCGAAGGAAGGGTGAACAAAAAATCCCTTTGCCAACACGCTTCGTTGGCTGCTGCTGTCTTTCATTTCCATAACTTCAAAGTCATGCATTTTTTAAACCAGCCTATTTTTTTTGTCCAGTTTGACTCTATTTGATCAGCCAAATAGAGAGAGCAAGGGAGAGACAGAGAGACCCCGGTGTACCCCTCTGCATGTGCTCCAAGCTCTAGCAGAACGGAATGCCAGGGTGTGCTGATGTTACAGCTGTTGGCCCAGACTCTTCTTTCACTTGCATTGGAGCAACTACACTGATTTCAGTGAAGATGCATCATGAGAGCAGGATTTGTCCAGATTAGCTATGGTCCCCCTCTCCTAATCTGCCCCTTCTCTAGGGCGCAGGTGAGCAGAAGAATGAACACATACACACACACAGCTCTCTAACCTCTCAGTTATATACATACACAAATCTCTGTGCACTCTTCCAGACACACACAGCCCTACACACACACACACACACGCTTATTCATACTTAGGGCAGGTCTTCACTACAGGGGGGGGGTCGATTTAAGATACGCAAATTCAGCTACGCGAATAGCATAGCTGAATTCGACGTATCGGAGCCAACTTACCCCGCTGTGAGGACGGCGGCAAAATCGACCTCCGTGGCTCCCAGTTGACGGCGCTTACTCCCACCTCCGCTGGTGGAGTAAGAGCGTCGATTCGGGGATCGATTGTCGCGTCCCCACGAGACGCGATAATTCGATCCCCGAGAGATCGATTTCTACCCGCCGATTCAGGCGGGTAGTGTAGACCTAGCATAAGACACATAGATCTATTCATACACACAAACACATTTATACACTCTCAGGCATCCAAGTACGGCTGCATCCGCTAATCCCCCCCTCCCCCTATTTGAATTCAATTCTTTCTTGGTCTGACAAGCTAGAGACATGTTGCCAAAGCACAAAAGTGACAGATTCCAGGTCCCTGGCAGAGGCAGGTATGATCTGGGCTTCCCATTGTCTTGGGGTTTCATCCCCTCTATACATCTGTCACTAGCACCCATTCCTGATCACTGGCAGGCTTATTACATGGCAAGACCGCAACACCATCTCTCTCCCCTTGCCTCCTTTCTCCTCACAGCATTGTGATAGAAAAATCTGTCATGATTCTGGGTAATTTGAAGAAATCTCTCCTTGCACATCCTGGAACTGCGTGACTCCCCTCTCCCGGTATTTCCTCTGCTCTATGGCTGCACAGCTGCTTCTGTCTGGCTTTGCACTATACTTTGTGTCTGGCAAGAGTCTGCCTTAGCTTTGCGCATTTCACTGTAGCAAAATAGTCTGCCAGCATGATAGTTCTGTGCAGGGATCTGAAGCAATCTAGACTGTTTTGCAATACTCAGTGATTCATATAGGGGTGTTTTAAGTGTGAACCTAACATGTTGGGCATTGTGGGACACTGTTTGCACTGCTGGTGGAGAATTTAGAGACACACACATGTTGGCATATAGTCACACACATACACAAACACACGTGCACACTCCCAGAGACACCCATGCATCTGTACATCCACACCCACACATCCATCCATCCATATACCTATACTCTGTCTCACACACATACACATACACACAGAGCTACACTGTCTCAGATACTCACATGCCCACACAGCCACTCATACGCAATGGTGCTGTCTCTCTCCCTCTGTCTCAAACTGCAGACTAAATGAGGAACATATGGGCTGATGTGATTAAAAACAAGTTAATTGCTCTGGATCCCAGCATCTCTTCCCTTCTCGCAGCCATTACAGCTCGGGGACAGGGCCACTTTCCTTGATGTCTATTTGCCTGAGTGAAATTCTCTCTGAGGTAGCTGGAAATCAGCTTCAGCTTGGTTCAGCTGGGGCAATTTGCTGTTCTCTTGATGGGTGTGAATAGGGTGACCAGACAGCAAGTGTGAAAAATCGGGACATGAGATGGGGGGTAATAGGAGCCTATATAAGAAAAAGACCAAAAAATCAGGATTGTCCCTATAAAATCGGACATCTGGTCACCCTAGGTGTGAAGCAGGGGCAGGGAGCAGGGGATTTCTGGCTAGCACTTCCATTGGATAGTGTTACCCTAGTAGCTGCTCCAGACAAGACTTCTCTAGCCTGCTCTTTCCTAGCTGCAGACATGGCACCATCACCTCTCATCACTTCCTCCCCTCCCCACCCCCGCTGCTACTTGCTGCACCCACATTGACGGGTCCAGATTATGGCCACAAGGTGTTTTATGGAAGCCAGAGCTCTTGCTGTCAGTTGCTCACTCTGAGAGACTGGGCTGATGACAGCTGCGACCTATAAAGGCATTGCTGGAATGGCCCCATCTGATTTCCTGAGTGTCCAATGTTATGCACATTAGCCACGTCCTTTGATGTCCTCTGGCTCAGGCCTTCTTTGAGTCTGCAACACCAGACGTCAGGCCTTCAGTGCAGCCGGCCTTCTGAGACATCCCCTCTCTTCCCGTGCCTTGATCTCTTGGTACTCTGAACTCCAGCACCTGTGTGGGCTGGGCTTTCTTGAAACAACCCACAGGTGGCAGGTTCTCTAGAAGCCATCCTCTTCCAACTGCTTCCTGCCTAGCACTGCTATTTCTGCGGCACCCATCGCCTTGGTATCTAAGGACCAGATCCTCAACTCCCATTGAAATCAATAGGAGATTGGCGTCTAAATACCTTTGAGGATCTGGGCTTAATTGCCCCAAATCTGAGTATTACAGTAGTATCTACCCAAGCTCAGAGCCCCATTGTGCCAGGCACTAGACAGACACATAGTGACAGAGTTCCTGCTCCAGCGAGCTCACAGTCTCCATAGGCAGACAAAGGAAGCATTATTATACTCATCTGACAGCCAGGGAACGGAGACTTAGATATATTGAGGATCTGGTTTACAAAGGTATTTCGGTGCCTAAGGCTGCACATAGACACCTAGTGGCATTTACAAAAGCACTTAAGTGGTTAGACGCCTAACTCCATATAACTGTGCAACTGCCTCCCAAATTCCGCCTCTTGGCCTGGGGTGGTGCTGTGGCACCCTGCCTCAGTTTCCCCTCTTGGACTCCTCAGTAACTCAACCGGTCCATAGCACTAAAAGCCTTCCCCTTCTGCAGTCCAGTGTAGAACTTCTACCTACAAAACAGAACTCATGCTTCACCCCACTGGGCACAGCCCCACCTCCCTGAGGAGCTGTCTCCCTTTACCCTCCTGTCTCCTCGAATCCAGAGCCACCAGAGCTGGGTTCAGTTCAGTCTCTCTCTGGGAAGCAGGAGCTTGGTCCTCAAGGCCCCAACCCCAGTTCAATGTCTTTCTTCCCTTTAGTCAGGAGTCTCCAATCCTCCTTCTCAGGGCTGCGGTTCAGCTCCCTCACGCCCTGCTGGAGCCAGGCTTGCTCCCTGCAGCTGCTTCCTCAAGCCAGCTGAAGTTTCCTAGGCTTCTGGCCTCCCAGTCCCTCCTGGCTGGAGCGTTACTGGCTCGAGCTCCTTTTCAGTCCTGCACCCAAAGCCAGCCTAGCAAGGCAGAACTAATTAGACACGGCTGGCTGACCCAAGGCCCCTTGGTCCTTAAAGGAGCAGGCGTCCCTGTTACACTCCCACTGAAAGTCATTTAGGTGATTTTGTAAATCCACTGGGCACCCAAATACTGTCACCCCAAGAGATTGCACCCAAGTTAGGAACCCAGAATTTCTGAACCACAGTGCCCCGACCACACAACCATCCTCCCTCCCGGAGAAAGGTATCTCATGCCCTGTTTGCACACGTTGCACTGGTTTAACGTAAACCAGGATAGTCAATGAGCTGGGATTCCAGGTCAGGTCCTACTCTTAAAGGGGAGTTTCATAGAGAACTTTACAAGAAGCTTGGCCCATCATTTTCTGTATTCCCCATGCTATTGTAGGAATTAATTATTAGTGTTCCTTCCTGATATTTGTGTTGGAGAAGAGCTTTCTCCCCAGCCCTACCCCTCACTAGGGTTGCCAACCCTCCCAGTTTGGCTGGGAGTCTCCCAGAATTGGGCTCAATCTTCTGGAGGCTACTGAAGCTAATCCGGGAGATTTTAGGCCATTAAAAATCTGGCAGCGCAGCAGGGTTAAGGCAGGCTCCCTACCTACCCTGGCTCCGCGCTGCTCCCAGAAGCGGCCAGCATGTCTGGGCTCTAGGCGGAGGCGCAACCAGGGGGTCTCTGTGCACTGCCCCCACCCCGAGCGCTGACTCTACATCTCCCATTGGCCAGGAATGGGGAACCACAGCCAATGGGAGCTGCGGGGGGCAGTACTTGCAGGCAAGGGCAGTGCGCAGAGCCACCTAGCCACCCTTAAGCCTAGGAGCCGCTGCCGGACATGTCGCCATTTCTCGGAGCCACCCAAGGTAAGCACTACCCGGCTGAAGCCTGCACCCCGCACCCCCTCCTGCACCCCAACCCCCTGCCCAGCCCCCTCCCACACCCAAACTCCTTCCCAGAGCCTGGACCCCTCACCCCCTCCCACACCCCAGCCCCCTGCCCCAGCCTGGTGAAAGTGAGTGAGGGTGCTGGAGAGCAAGCGATGGAGGGATGGGGACTGGAGTGAGCAGGGGCATGGCCTCGAAGAAGGGGCAGGGCCAGGGCGGGGCAGGGGTGGGGCAATGGTGTTTGGGTTTGTGAGATCAGACAGTTGGCAACCCTACCCCCCATCCAGTCTCTCCTGTTGGATGATAATAGCAATTCTTTGCATTTCTACACCTCTCTACAAACATTAGCATATCAACCATCTTAACACCCCTATGAGTGAGGAATTAGTATTCCCACTTTGTAGGGTGACCACATTCACCACAGTAAAATCAGGACACCGCATGGGGCTGGCCTGAGCCACCTGGCATCACTGCTCACCTGAGCCCCCCTAACCCCCACACAGGGCTGTCCCAAGCCACCTGGCGTTGCTGCTCGCCCAAGCCCCACACCACTCGGGACTGGGGATGACCACCAGAGCCCCGCACTGCCTTGAACTAACTGCTCAAGCCTCACCACCCAGCACCTCGTGTCACCACTGGCTTCCCCAAACATTCCTCCGTGCCCCCCAAGGGGGCACAACTCACTTTTTTGGCAAAACTGGGCATTTGTTCCATTTGCTCTTGCCAACTGATCAGAGCAACTTGCAACTGGCAAGAGCAAACGGGACAAATGCCCATTTTTGCCAAAAAAGTCAGGACGTCCAGGACAGGGCTTAAAAAAGGGGGACTGTCCTGGCCAAAATGGGGCATATGGTCACCCTACCACTTTGCAACAGGGAAACAAGAAGCACAAGGCTAAATGTCTCCATGGCCTGAGCTAGACCCCATTACATTCCCTTAGAGCTACCTACACACGCTCTCTCACTGTGCAAGGAATGTAATCTGCTGCAGCTTGCAAGGCAAAAGGAGGTGGTTGTTGACCCAACTTGGGGGCTTTAACTTACATCTTTTACACCTTTCTTGCTCCACTCCTCTGTTTTGGCCCCTTAGTGTATGGGTTATCCCAGCTAGGACTCCCCACTGAGCTTAGTCTCCGGAGCCAAATTCAGAGGTAGTAGGTGAGTAAGGGGGTGGTAAATTACATCCTGGAAGTAAGGGGGGTGGTAAATTATGCCAAAGGGAGCCTAATTGAGTTCAGAGTGCATGTAAATGGTACCTCAATTGTTGCAGCACACAGGGGTCAGAAGAAGGCCTACATTATACAATCCAGATCCTCAGTTGGTGTCAATCGATGTAGGTCCATGAACTTTCAATGCATGTTTAAGCTTCATTTGTTTTGACTAGAGATACGCTACCTGAGGATCTGGCTGGGGGACTCCATCTAGACGCAGGGCCTGATGCACCACTCTCTTCCACCAGTTTTTTACCAGTGTAAATTGACTGATGGCAGAGAAAATTCCCTGACAGTGCAGCATGAACCTGGAAACAAGAGAGCGGAGATGCAGGCCCTTAGCCTTTCTGAGCTGGAGTGGCACTGTAGCTACTCAAACCCATGCAAAGTGGGCATGCAACTCTGCCACCCGTGCAAGGGGTTGCGAATTCTGCAGGGAAGAGGAGGAGCCTGCAGGAGATCAATTGTCTCTGCTCCAGCAGATGGCGCTGTGGTTAATGGTGCGAGAAATGGGGAAGAAAATTAGAGGCCTAGAAAGCAAGAACTTGCAAGAACCCCAGGCTGGGAATCTGGAACAGCAGTTGTGTGGAAGCCACTGGCTCCCAACACCTCCCCAGAAGACGTTAGAGGAAAGCTGGCTCTGGAGGGAGTGACTGAGAGGGTGGGCATGGGTGGTGGTGGTGCCACAGCTGAATAAACACATACAACGCAATTAAGTGGAGTAAAGATGCTTTGATTAAAAGGCGAATCCAGGCTCATCTGTTTGTGTTTGAACTGCCTAATCTCCTTCTCCCATTGTGCACAAAATTAAGCGGCTGGGATTTGTGTGTCTAAACAGCGAGCTGTGAGTGGCAGGGTCACAGAACAATCCCAAGCAGCTCTGGCCAACTGGGCGGAATAATGTCACATTCAAATGGAAATGCAGCACCTCTTGTGCACTGTTGCCGTCTTCCCCTGGGATGCAGCAGCCATGCCTGGCTCTTGCAGGCAGGTGTTCCTGGACACCTGCCCAGGCCAATGAGTAGTACCCCAGCCACCTAATAGCCTTCTCTGAGGAGGAAGCAGGATGCCTAGGGTGGCTGTTGCTTGGCATGTTGGGCAGGGAAAGAAGCAGTTGAATAATCTAGCGACCAGTCCCCATCACACTCAGACTGAGATGGCTTGGGCGGAGGGCTTCACACCCATCCTGCCCTTCTGAGCTCTCACCACGTGCCTCCTCAAAGGTTTCTTTTGGGGTGACTGAAAGTTGGTCTGTTCCCCCACTCTCCCATTTCGAATGGATGTTCAATGGGACTTCAAACCCTGGAGCTGGGAGAAGAGTACCAACAGATTGCCCCGAGTACTCAAACCTTCACGTGAACTTGGGGAAATGGAGGCAGAGGGAGGGGGACTGCCCAAGGTCACATGACAGCTCTTTGGCAGAGCCAGCACTGACTGTCACGCCAGCGTCCTAGTAGCTGGGGCGCCTGTCTTTCCAAACAACAAAACCCGGCAGCCAAGGTTTACTCCTGCCAATGTTGGGGGAAAGTAATTTTTTGAAGGCGGTTCAAACGGCACATGCACCAACGACCTAAGGATTACTGGGGCGATGCTCAGCCAATCATGGAGCAGAAACAATATCATGTGACCAAATCGCAACCAAGCAAAGTTTGGCTATCCAGGCGCTAATAACCAATATTTGTGAAATCATTAGCGGCGTAACAAGTAAATGCGAGGAAAGCACCATCTGCCTGTGGCTGCTCCATGAAGCAAAAAAAAAGGCAAAATGACTGAATACATGATACAGTTACAAATTCTTTGCTCCGCTCTCCCTTGCAGCACAGGCACCGACTTTCAGCTTTCCCCGGGGATGCTCCACCCCCACTTGGCCCCAAGGGTCCGCCCCACCCCCACCCCTTCCCCCAAGGCTCCGCCCTGCCACCTCTTCCCGCCCCTGCTCTGTCCCCTCCTCCAACTGAACAGTGGCGGGTGGGAGGCGCTGGGGGGAGAGGGAGGAACTGATCAGTGGGGCCACTGAACATCTGATCAGCGGCGAGTGGTGCTGGTGGGTGCTGAGCACCCACTATTTTTTTTCTGTGGGTGCTCCAGGGCTGGAGCAGCCACGGAGTCGGTGCCTATGAACACAGGCATGGGGCAGGCTACAGACAGATCCACTATACACCTTCAGAAGATGCAGAGATGTCCACCGCCATGGAAAGGTGCTCTCTATTCCAGAGGCTGGGGATGTGAGGCCGGAGGAGGAGAAAGAACAGCCAGACAACAGTTGTCCATGCCTCTTAAGAGTCTTCTCTCTGCTCTCATCCAACCAGCCCAAGGCCAAGGGACTAGCATGCTAACTCTTCCCCATTTTTGTATGTTCTGCTCTTCATCCCAGGGAGCCAGTGAAGTAACTTGTTGGCCCTCAGGGCGAATGACTGACGTGGCGCAGAAGAAAGGACAGCATTCTTAACCCCTGGCTGGCAACCGAAACAGTCTGAGCCTGTCTCCTCCCAGCCCTGAGGTAACTTGGTTATCACTGGAGCAGGGGCAGGGCTGAAACTGTCCCGCTTTCTTCGGAAGAGGCAGGAGGGGCTTAGATAAAGGGGTTTCTCGGAGGAAGGTGGGAGCTGATGGGGATGGCGGAGGTGGAGACAGAGGCTGACAGGAGCCTGTAATATTGGTCACCAGCAGTTCCCATTGCACAGGAGCTGCTGGCAGCATGCACACAACAAATCTCTTGGCCTGTATTCAGCTGTGGCCTCCTACGGCAGTTGGAACAATGAACCCGCATAGGTCTGCAGGGCTATTCTGGGGGCCCACCCCACGAGCAGTGCTGCCTGACGCTGCTCAGTTCTGGTGATTCATGTGGCAGATGCTGCATCCCATGTATCAGAGAGGTGGCCATGGCCCATTGGCCAGAAGGAACTGGGGGACCTTGTAGGGAACCCTAGGAGCAGAATTTGGTGCACTCACATAAATAGAGCAAAAGGTGAGTCTCTCTCTGTTACACACACACACACACACACACACACAGTCCATCCCTATATCTGTCTGTCTGTCCAGGATCTGACTGCATTTCTAATGCCCCCACCGCCATGGCACTTGCAGTGCCAGCTCCCCATGGCACTTGCACACCCACAGGCAGAGGGCACACCCTCAGTGGCTGGTGCGGGGCCAGTGGCAGCTGGGGCCTGGTACATGGATTTCTTTCCTTCTCCCCGCAGCGCTACCCCACGTCTCCCTGTAGCCCGGCGGGCTGCGTGCTTGTCCCTGACACACAGCACCCGGGGAGCGCTCTGCCTCCCAGCGCTACTCCCCAAGCTGTGGAAACTGCAGACATATGCTGCTTTTTCACACTGTGGAAACAACAAATGTTCCTGTCTGTGCTCAGTCCCGGCAGCCTCGAGAGGGACAGAAGGGGACCAGATTTCCTAGGCACCCGAGCAGGCCGAACACTCCCACGGAGGAGGGGGTGGGGAAGGCGCCATGTCCTCATCAGCTGCACGGAGGATGTGGGGATGGGGATCCCTGTCCCAAAGGCAACCGTCACTCCCTCCTCGGCCTGACCCTCTCGTCTCTGCTGTCTGTGCCCTGCCCAGTCACGTCAGTGCTGGTCCTGTCATCAGGTCCTGGCCTGCCATGTCTGCATTGTTCCACTATCCCGCAACGTGGAGAAGGCCTAGCGCCGCTCTCCCAGCCCTCTTTCCTACTTGCAGGCCCAGGTCTTGTGCTGCTCCCTGATCCTGCACCATCACCCCTGTCTGTCTGCCTCTCCCACTGTCAGGCCTCTGCCCCACCCAGATCTCCCGCCCCATCGCCTCCCCC
>NW_020664586.1:4284626-4335357 GCF_002925995.2 Terrapene triunguis | reverse complement strand
CACCGCCCAGCTCTCCTGCCCCCATTGTCCGCCCTCTGCCCCATACCGCCCAGCTCTCCTGCCCCCATCGTCCACCCCGTTCCCCGTCCCACCAGCACCGCCCAGCTCTCTTGCCCCAATCATCCACCCCCCACCCCATCCCACCAGCACCGCCCAGCTCCCCTGCCCCCATCGTCCGCCCCTCGTCCCATCCCTCCAGCACCGCCCAGCTCCCCAGCCCCCATCATCCGCCACTCGTCCTATCCCTCCAGCACAGGCCAGCTCTACTGCCCCCATCATCTGCCCCCTTCCCCATCCCGCCGGCACCGCCCAGCTCCCCTGCCCCCATCGTCAGCCCCTCGCCCCGTCCCTCCAGCACCGCCCACCTCTCCTGCCCCCATTGTCTGTCCCCTGCCCTGTCCCACGGGTACTGCCTAGCTCTCCTGTCTCCATCGTCCGCCCCTCACCCCATCCCGCCAGCACCGCCCAGCTCCCCTGCCCCCATCATCCGCCCCCTGCCCTGTTCCGCCGGCACCGCCCAGCTCTCCTGCCCCCATCATCCGCCCCCTGCCCTGTTCCGCCGGCACCATCTGGCAGTGCCAGGTTTACAATGGCGCCAGTGGCACCATGGAGCCGGGCCCATGCTCATAAGGGGCCCCAGCCTGCTCCTTTTGCACTGCGCCCTGAGACCTCACTGGCTCCCCCCGCCCACCACTTGCTCCTCTCGGCCTGCCCACCTTCTCCGCCCCCTCGCCCCACCCCCTGCTCCTCTCCTCCCCTGGCCGGATCGCGCTGCACCTCCAGCTCCAGGCAGTCTCTGCTTCCCACCACCTGTGGGGCCCCATCTGTCTCCCCGGAGCTGAGCCCTCTGGGACTGGTGCAGAAGCCTGGCCAGTCTCAGCCAGGTGGAGGTGGGGGAAACAGTGTGGGGGGCTTGGCTGGGCCCCTCCAGGCAAGTGCATCTTGAGGGAGCCCGGCTAGGGCAGGCCCTGGCTGATCGCACCACTCCCGAGGGGCCGGAGCAATTCCCCACCCTGGGACCAGCCCAGCAGACACAGTCACCTCCCAGCAGAGCAGGTGAGTGCAGCTGCGAGGCAGGGCTTGGGGGAGTGGGTCTGTGGGGTGTGGGGGGGATGGGCTGTGCGGGGGCGGGGAAAATGTGTGTTAGGGTAGGGCGTGAGGGTACTGGGCAGTTGTGGTGGGGCTGTAGACAGGGGGGTGCTGGGCAGGGGTGGTGTTGTGCAGGGTGTTGAGCATTTGCGGGGTGGGGTGGGGGGAGTACTGGGCATAGTGGGTCCAGGGGGGCTCTGGCCATAGGGAGTCAGGGGGGTGCTGGGTGGGGGCAAGGGGGCTGTGTGGTGTGGCATGGGCCCGCCCCCGAGGGGAAGGGGCATGTGGGCAGCACAGGGCCGGGTGGGCCACTATGCGTCTGGCAACTGCTGGTTTGTAAATAGTGGCCTCGCACTAGGCTGGGCGGAGCAGGGCCTCCCCTGCCATGCCCCATTGCCTCTGGCTGGCCCCTTGCTCTGGGGACTGACCTCCCCGCGCCATGCTCCATTGCCTCCATGGGGGCCCACAAATATGTTTGGTGCCGGGCCCACAAAAGAGTAATCCGGCCCTGCCGCCCAGCTCTCCTGCCCACATCGTCCACCCCCTGCCCCATCCTGCTGGCACCACCCAGCTCCCCTGCCCCCATCGCCTACCCCTCACCTCGTCCCAACAGCACCGTCCAATTCTCCTGCCCACATTGTCCACCCCCTGCCCTGTCCTGCCGGTACCGCCCAACTCTCCTGCCACCATCGTCTGCCCCCCGCCCTGTCCTGCCGGTACTGCCGAGCTCCCCTGCCCCCATTGTCCACCCCCGGCCCCATCCCACTACCACCGCCCAGCTCTCCTGCTCCCATCGTCCAGCACATCCTGCTGTCTGCCCCATACCACATTTTGCCTCCCCTTTATCAGCCGTAAAGCCTTAGTGATCTCAGATTCCTTCTGCCAAACAAACACCCCAAACCTGTGAATCACATGCTCTCTCTGATACTGGTGCTGGGGGAATGCCATCCGGGGTCAGACCTTCAGCTGGCACAACTGGGCGTAGCTCCACTGTGGTCAATGTGGCTCTGCCATTTACAGCAGACAATGAGCAGCTGAGGACGCGCAGCGGCAGGCCACACACCTCTCAGCCCCCTCCTCCCCGCAACATGCTTCAACATTATTCTGGACGCAAGGAGGGGACAACCTCTAGGATCACAAATGGAGCCGCTCCCCAACTGTCCTCCAGGTGTGGGGAATGAGGCATGGCACAGCTGAGTAACTTGACCACAGTCATACAACTCAGTGACAAAGCCAGGAATAGAGCCCCAGCATCCTGGGTCCCATTTGTGTGTTTCACCCACTCTCCCTCTCTGTGGTAACCGGTGATGCCTCATGTCCCCATGGTGACGTCATATTATAAAGGCAATGTATTCAAACGTGGATATGCACTTGGGGAAACTGAGGCAGAAAGGGGAGTTCAGTAGCAGAGCAGGGGACTAGAACTTACATCTCCTGAATCCAAGCCCAGTGCACTCTCTGTCTGCCCTGAAGCTCAGAGAAGCAAATGGAAATCAATAGAAATCTCTCCACCGACTTCCAAGGGCTTTGGATCAGGCCCAGTATCATTTTGGAGGCTGACACCTATGGATGGAAAAATATGATTACCCCACCAGGAACAGCGAGGTTCCCTGCAGGTTGGGCACGGGAGGAAACAGACTCAGGCCGCGCCAGCCAAACAAATGACGACAGTGAGGAGACAAGAAAAACGCGTTGTGAGCTGCAGCGTTTCTGGTCTGATGGTTTTTAATGGGCTAAGCAGCAGCGGGAGCGCTTGGCTAACAGCTTGCGCTGTGCGACACTGGAGAACAGAGACGAGCCTTGGGGGAGCCATTCATATCCACCCCTAAATATCATGTAAATGCGGCGTCGGAGATCAGCTGTGTCGGAGGAGCCCAAATGATGCGCCCGATGCCTCACAAAAGATGCAGGCTGGGAAGCAAAGCATGTGCAAATGAGAGGGGAGGGGGGAAGCTGCTGAATATTCATGAGCAGAGAGTTCCCTGATCAAAAGGCGCAATCCTGTTTTCTTTTATAATATATCTGGTTAATACGGACTTAATGAACGAATGAATAATAAATTAGTCCAATTTTGTTTTCTTTCTTCTCGGAATCATGGGCTCAAAGGGGGACTTTGGGCAAGTTTGATTGATAGCAGAGGCTTGCTGGGAAATCGGCTACCCAAATGTTTATGAAATAGGAACCAAATAAATGGTGCAATTGTTTTAATCTTTGGGTGGCAGTGAATGCCAGCGAAAAGGGGGAGGAAGAGCAACTCTTTCTGATCTTCTTCCCGGGCCGACGTCTTTTCTGAAGGGGGAGGAGTGAAAGTGCTAGGCCCCTACACCTTTGCTTTAGATGGCAGAGCCAAGACATGCCCCCAGCGTAATGTGGGCCGGATGGCTCCAGGGATGGGGAATGGCATACGGAGCCTCTCCCCTCTAAGACATGGACTGAGACTTGGCCAAGGTTAGGGTGACTGGAAGCTGGTGTCTGACAGCTGTTTTGGTTGCCCCTCTGTGAGCTGGGAGCTGGTGGGTCCATCATCTTCCTAGAGAACAGATGTCCATCAAAAAGCAGTGCCATCACAACTGCAGCCTTGGCGACTGGCTCAGCTGACCCTGACTGAATGGGAGAGAAGACTGAACAGCTTTTTACTCTCTAGAGGATGGAATTTCATTTGTGTGTCTCACAGCCCACTTGTGAGACTCAAGCCAGTCATGTCTGTGAAGGACTTGGCCTCGGAAGCAAGAGAAGCACATAGCACAGTCCTTTTATTGATTGTTATTAACAACATTGATGTGCAGATAAGTCAGAATGAATTCTTTCCCCCCATCATTTTTGCCTCTTTGGCCTGTTTCTGTGATATTTGTGAGCAGGTCACAATTATCTCGAATTTACTTCTTGTTGGGCATCACTCGACAGAATTCTTCATGAATCTCGTTCACTCACATTGTCAAACTGGAAGTCCAAGATTCAAGCCACGTCCTTTAGCTGTGAACAGTCACATAGAGCATATGGTGCTGTTTCTCTTTTCTGATTGGACGGGTGAGAGATTTAGAACTGTAAATGCTCTAGGTTCACTCTGAGTGGGTGAGCTTAAAATTCACTCACCATGAACCTCTGTGCTAGTGAAATGTGATTGCTCTTATGGAAACACAAAAAGGCATGCAAACATGTGACATTGCATGATGACATTGCATGATCTGGTACATACATGGCATCGTGATGTGAAAAGCAGATGCAGCAGCATCGTGTTGTGTCATGGCAATGTTGCGACTCCTGAAAAGCCTCTGTGTCAATTTACATCGGTTGGGCCTGGCAAAATCTCAGGATGGAGAACAGAAGAAGATGGGCCTAAACTAGAACCCATGAGCCAAACTATGGAGAGGAGGAAGTGATCTCTGGATAAGGAAGCAGCTAATGACTGCCCCAACTCTCTGCTTCACCCAGGGTATTTGGCACAGTTGAGAATTGGTCCGGAATCTCCACCCAATTACATCAGGTTTATTATGATGTAGTTTCGTGGAAGCCAACAGACTAAGACCAGTATAGCCTCAGTGTAATGGAGTGGCAATTCAACCACTTCACCCTAGACACACAGCCCAAAAGAGGGCATTGGCGTTGATGGTCTTTACGCTCAAGCGGGCTGCATCAGCAATCTCAGCAAGGCAAAGTGCTCCCTTCCTTCTCTACTTACCCCTAGAGTTACCAGCTCTGATGATCCCATCCCTCCACATCCACCAAGCCCACAGGCTGGTTCTAGTTCCATGGCTCCCAAAAACTTTGGGTTCATTCGGCTCACCTGCTGACGTGAAGAGTCCTGCAGCATCACAGGCAGAGATGAAGAGTGGTCTTGCTTGGCCTGTGCTGTTGAGATGTGCTCCACCTAGCTGAGCTGGAGGAATTCACACCCCATGCTAGGGACAATATGGATTGTTTGATACCTTCTTTGATGGGGCAAGAGGCCTGAGTTGGGACCAGAACCAGGTCCCCAGCTCTAGGTCAGAGCAGCAAGGCCCCCATTGGCCAGATTCTTATTGATTTCAATAGACTTTGGATCAGGCCCTTAGTGTAAGCCTAGGGTCTGTAAATGCTAGGTCCCCTAGTGCCAGCGCTAACCCCAGCCCTGCAGTAGGGCTGAATTGTTTGTTATAAGACCCTCCACAATATTAGGAGTTCTGTATGTTCCTTCCCGTCTGGTGGGGTTCCCATCAAAGGATGAGATGAAGGTCCAGTTTGTATGCGGCAAGATCTTCCTATCCACTCCCTGCTGTTTCCTCAGACCTTGTCATGACTCCCAGATCTTGGCGAATGGAGAGTCACCATCTCAATTGGGTAGCTTGTGTGGGTCCCTCCCGGTAGGGCTGGGGGACATTTGTACATCCATAAAGTTGCTAGTAATGACCCAGAATTGAAATTTTAATTGAGTCCAGGTTTGGTGGCCAAATGCTCACTTTCCTAAAGTGGCTTGTTCTTGTCTTCCTGGGATCTTCCCCCTTAGCCGTAGGGAGCAGCATGCTGGCCACACACCAGGGACTCGACATTTCCGCCTCACCAGCTGATGATTTACCCCAGGATGAGGGGAAACACCTTCAGTTTCCCCAAGCCACGTCCTCATTTCCTTCAGGGAAAAACCTCCTCCACATCTCTCAGCTGGGACAAGATCTCTTCAGCCTCCTCTGGGAACAGCCATAGTATTCTGGAGTTTGGTGTGGAAGCTGCTAATCTCCAGGTTGTTTTCCACCCTGGTCTCTTTAAGAGCAACTCCCAGCTGAGCCGCGTTTAGCTCCGCTCCAGCTGGCTTGGTCCAGGCAGAGCCGCTGCCTGTGATACTCAGGGTTCCTTGTTTGAGTCCTAGCTGCAGTTACAATATGAATCTAGCCAGGGGAGGGGGAACTTTGGTCAATGGTTATGCCCATCCAAATGCCCAGCTAACAGAAACATTGTGCCCTGTGAATTAACCACTAACCTCCAAAGCTTCTTACCTAGGTAGATTTAACTTGCTGCAGGCTTTGTTGTTGCACCAGCACGAACATTCTTCTTGCATAATGTCCGAATGACTGACTGACCCATGTTGCTCCCAAGCCTTTTGTAGTGAAAGCCAGACTTGCCATGGCCAGTGCTTTTCTCAGCAGGCTACTCCCTGTGGGCCTTTCTTCTGAGAAACCCAACTAAGCTCCCGCTTTTTCTTTCCTGGTGCTGGGCTCTGGGCTCAGTGTGTGGGGTGAGCTCATAGACAATCAAGAGAGGGATTTGTGGTCTTATGTGTCTAAAGTATCTTCTGCCTCCTTGAGTTCTCGTATCATTTAGATTAGCCAAATTCAAATGCTTCCAGCTCCCTCACAAGGCTTAATTCTGAGCAACAGCATTTCAATGTCCATACTATTAATTAATTAACTAATTAATTATTATTCCTAGTGTTAGTAGTACCCAAAGACCCCAGGATCCAGGCCCACAATCTTGAAATATGCCTGACAATTTATTTAAGCCGACCAAGAGAAAGCGGTTGAAAAATAGCTTGATATTTCTGCGTTTCCCTTTGACGCTCTCCGGATCATCATTAAATGATCATTAAGTTAAAGGCAGTGAAAGATAGTTTCCTGATAGTACATGAGCATGTTGCCTTGAAAAAAAGAATAGTAACCAAACTGGAAATATAGGCCTGGATCCTCAGCTGGTATATATTGGTGTGGCTTCATTGACACTATACCAACTGGCAACAGCTACAGTAGGGAAATGTATATTTTTTTTAAATTTGTTCCACCCTGGAGCCTTAATGTTCTACCTGTGCTGTAGGAAGGGAATGTCTTATATACATGAAATCCATGTTATTCAGAGAAATTCACCCCAAAAGAACCAAAGCCCTTTTTTAAGAGGTGGAATTATAAACCAACAGTTCTGTATACCTGGCATCTCTATGTCCCTTGTAAATGGCATCTCTCCACACTGGAATTTTGCTATAGCATCACTTTAAAGGTTTTTGAGAAATATGAACACTTACAACCCACTGCTTCTTTTGTTACAGGGCATTGGAAGATTGGTCAAGGACAGAAGCAAACACATCCGTGAGGCAATTCCACTTAAGTCAATGGAGTTATTACAGAGATGAATTTGGCCCATTGTCTACACTCTCGCCATATTTTTTTTACACTGTGGACAGGGGGCTTTGGCTCCTTATGTGCTATCATCTTTGGCAAGATTGTCTGGCCAGCACCACGGCTTTCAGCTGTCCTCTGGCATATCCCAGTGTGCCGACAATAGACATCTCTGCTACTAAGCTTTTACAACTGGGCTGAATCTTCAGTCATTGTAAATCAGCATTGCTTTACTGGGGCTACGCCAGTTTACACCAGCCAAGAATCTGGCCCCATACATTTCCATTGGGTTATTACAGAGGTGCTCTGATACAGAATAATAGTAGTCCTACTGTGAGAAAATTCAGTATGGAGAATAAGAAGCTGATTACCTCCTCTATCAACCCCATGTCAATGGAAATACACATGGCTCATCTTCCCAAAAAGGGGATGCTCGCTAGGCTGACTAGATTCTGATCGCTTCATTCTGAGATTTCAGACAGGAACGTTTATCGACGGCATCCACCGACCATGGTGTCCCCTAGTGACAGCGATGCTCTGTGCAAAGCAACTTCTGTGCCTTGGAAGTGTGACTTAGCTAGAAAAAGGGCATCTTGGAAATATACCAGGAAATGGGTGCACATTATTTACACATAGGAATGAGTGAAGGCTAACACGTAGGAATGGCTGCTGATTGTTCACACACGGGAGTTGGGTGCAGGTTGTTAACACTATTTGTTGCACTATTAACTAGGCTAAGAGAATGGCGCTGTTTTGTGGATTACGCAATTATGTGGGCATGGAAATAGCTGCATAATTTACCTTCTTGCCAAGTTTCTACATAAAAGTGCCCTCCTCCTGCTCCTGCGCTTCTCTGGACCCATTTTGTCTTCACCCGTCCCACCTAACCCCATTGTGTGGTTTCCCCACACAGGGCAATTCAGTGGATTTCCTGATCCTGCTCCAATGCTGTTGCCCTTTGAAAGGACAGCGCAGAAGGCAGTGAGGGAGATCCTTCCAGACTGAGGGCAGCGGCAAGGCCAAGAGAGGCTGCACCCACTGAGATCATGTATCAGAGGTGTAGGGCGTTCTCTGTTGAACTTTGCCATTTGGGCTGTGGGTAGGGAGGGACACTGCAGTCTCTAAGAAGTTCTCCTTCCCCCAGGCCTTAGGAGCTCTGCAGGAAGGGAGACTGTGTGGCTGTCTGGAGGAAGACACAGGGGAAAGGAAAACCAATCAGATGCAGAAGAGGATACAGGGAAAAGCTTGCCGATGGATGCAGCTTCTGCCCAGAGCACCTAAGCCCCAAGGGGGCAAATTTCTGTTCCCATTGATAGCTGAATAATTCCCAGCTGACCAGATAAGGCAGTGCAAGAGTGCCACATAAATCAGGCTGCCTCACTGTTCATTAGCTCTAATGTGCTGGTGGCTAGTTTAAAGAGGATTTCACTCTGAATAGCAGTTCGGCCACAAGCGTGGAACTGGGCCAGATCAACACATGTCAGCCCCTGGGATAATGAGACAGTAAAGTAGCATTTCTCAGGAGGTCAGACGACCTCTGTCAGAGTTAGCTCCATTTGCCCTCTCATCACTGGTTTCTTTGGCCTAGCCCCGGCTCTATCAACACTGGCATCATTGGCTGGCACCAGAACTCTGCCTTGGCTCTATAAGCTTTGCCTTAGTCCTGGCACCCTTAGCTTGCCAATCAATGGCATTGATGGCTCTGCTGCCACAGTATGGCAGGCTCCATTAGCCCTGGCTCTTGTCTTTGTTAGCCACAGCCTCAAGTTAAAGATCGGGGGGGAAAGAAGCATTTCAGGAACTCCAGCTCCTCAATGGCACTGTCCACAGCTCACTAGGGTGTTAATGAATGGGCAGTGACACAGTGGTGATGGAGACTGTGGAGACCGAGCCATCAGCATCAGTCTGCGCAACTAGAGCTGGAGGTTGGGGGGGAAGGTGAGATCATTTAGCTTTGTCTCCTGGAGAGAAGGCAATGACTTTAAGCCGGCACCTCACGGACCCAAGAACTAGGTCAGAACTGGCCGCTGGGCCGAAGAAGTGCTGATGAACAGCGTCAGAGCCCCTGCGGCCATGAAAACAGCAGAAGGGCTGCAGAAGGTGCACTGAGGCTAGGCATGACAATGACGCTCCCATATGCCTAGTGCATCCCTTGCCTTTCAGCACATACCTGCCTCCCTCCTTCAAGGGAGTAGTTCCCCGGCTGTCTAAGGCTACGTCTTCACTACAGGGGGGGGGTCGATTTAAGATACGCAAATTCAGCTACGCGAATAGCGTAGCTGAATTCGACGTATCGCAGCCGACTTACCCCGCTGTAGGGACGGTGGCAAAATCGACCTCTGCGGCTTCCCGTCGACGGCGCTTACTCCCACCTTCGCTGGTGGAGTAAGAGCGTCGATTCGGGGATCGATTGTTGCATCCCAACAGGACGCGATAAATCGATCCCCGAGAGGTCGATTTCTACCCGCCGATTCAGGCGGGTAGTGTAGACCTAGCCTTAGTTACCTTTGCCTGCTGGGTTAGCATCCTCACCCTGTCAGCCTCCACCAGGACACGCTCCACAGGGCCCCAGAGCACAGGTTTGCAGCGGCTGTGTGATTCACCCTAAGGGCTTGTGGACAGCTCCCAGTTTCTCTTTCCTTCAAAGGCTCTACTGATCTGCAATGTTCCTGCGATTAGGGCATTTGAGGGGGATTGAGGATCAATGAATAGGGACTGCAGACATTACTCACCCCTCCCTAAAGTCTTGTGGCTTAGTTAGAAGGGGTGTGTCCTGGCTTCATTACCGATTGCTACTTCATTTTATACAGGGAGCCGAACCCCCGATTCAACCGCCCTTCAGCTGTCGGTGGCTGGGAAAGTGGAGTATCAGGGAGTGGAATCAGTCCACACTGAGCCAGATGCCCTGCCCCTTATTGAGTCCTTCGCACCAGATCACCACTCTGATTGGGCACCATTTTTATAGCCAGGTGTAAATGACCAGACTAGTATCAGAGGGGTAGCCGTGTTAGTCTGAATCTGTAAAAAGCAACAGAGGGTCCTGTGGCACCTTTAAGACTAACAGAAGTATTGGGAGCATAAGCTTTCGTGGGTAAGAACCTCACTTCTTCAGATGAGCAGATTAGACACCTAGCAGGGGAGAATGACTTTACTGGGCATTACACCACTACAGTGAACACGCTCGGCCTCTGCTTTCTCCCTGAGCCTGCCTCTTCCAGACCTCTCTGCCCAAGGAGCCTTAACAAGCCGCACCCAATGAGCCAGCAGGAACTGGCCAGCCCCTCCTTGCAGAGATCCAACGCTTGCTAATAAGGGGAATCCGCAGAATAGCCATGACACCTTCTGTTGAAAGCCAACCCTATATTTAAGGTACTTGTGCGGCCTCCATCATGGGAGTATCGGAGCCCCTCATGATCTCCATTGCCTTTATCCTCTCACACCCCTGTGCAGCATTAGCCCCCTTTTTAAGTGTGAGGAACCAAGGCACTGACAGACTAAGGGCCAGCTGCTCACAAGAATCTGATCAATTGATTTCAGTGAGCGCTAGGCACCAAAATACCTTTCTGGATCCGGGCCAAAGTGATTTGCCCAAGGTCACGCAAGCAGTCTGTGGCCAAGTGGGGTATTGAACCCAGGTCCCCCAATTCAGTGTCCTAACCACGGGGATATCATTCCTCGCCATCCTAGACCCTGACTGGCCACAGCCCCTCTCTTTATAATGGGAGGGGAGAAAATCCAACCCCTTCCAATCCTTGGGCTGCCAGAGAATCAGCTGCCATCACTGCCATGTGGACACCTATCTATTCGCTTACTTGCTAGTGGAGTCATGAGCAGTAGTAGCCATCCAGGCCTGTTGTCCAGGCCTGGCTGCCATCCGCACCCAGGGCTCATTCATTGCTCACAAGCTGGTCTGCACCTGAGGCTCAGAGATCAAGGGAAAGGAACAAACGGGGGTTGTTCTGTCAGAGCTGGGAGGAGGGAATCTTCACCCACCAGGAAAGGGCCCTGCTGGCCAGGAGACAGGTGTTTGGTGCGGATGCTGCTGGCTGGACCTAGACAAGGAGGAGCTGCACACTGCACCATGCATGGTCTGGCCAGGTGTGTCCACACCCCATCCCCCCCAGCTGCTTTGGTACCTCCATGAACTGGGACCCAGTCCCTGAGGGGCAGGGACAGCTTGAATTTCACCTGCATCCATTTTCCAGCATGGAGATCTAATTGGGGACTCGGGGGTGGGGGGGGAAGCTTCCCACCCCTGCTAAACCAGGAAGCAAATTACCTCCTTCCCCTTACCTCTCCCTCCACAAAAAGCTGGGGGGAGGTGATGGGCTTTCCCTACAGAGCCTTTTGACATCTGCCCCCAATTTCAGAGACTGCTGAGCTTTCAGTTAATGAGACCCTCTCCCCAACCCCCGCACTTTCTTCCCCCAGCCTGAGCAGGCCTGACACTTCCAAATCAATCTAAGCAGGGTGCTGGGAGTGGGGGTCGGATTCCAGGGCAAGCCCTCAGTTTTGTTCCCCTCCTGGCTGCCTTTGTCCTGGGCTCACTTTCCCCTTTTGTGCAGCCTTCCTCTCCCGCCCGGCGGGTTGCCACAGCGATGAGCAAGCACGGCCTAGCTTGCTTGGTTCCCAGCTCGCCCTCCCCTGCCGCAGAGGGACAGGAGTGCTGGGCTCCCAAGCACTGAAAGGGAGGGGATCTTCCCAGCCATCCCCCCCGCCCCATTGCACGGCTCAGACACTCGGTCTTTTCTGAGGCCTGCTCTACACCTACATATTAGCTTGACCTGGCGATGCCTCTCAGGGCGGCGGCAGGGAAAAGGGATGGAGGCCAGGTGCAGCTCCCGCTCAGGAGCGCCCCATTGGCTGGCCGCGCAGGGGCTTTGTTCTTGGCAGGGAACGTCGCGCAGGCCGCGGCTCTGCAGTGGCAGCCCTCCACGAGCGCGCAGCAGGCTTAGAGCGGGTGAGCATGTGCGGAGTTAGGGGGAGGCACTGCAGCCTGCTGATGTAAAGCGAAGAGAGGATAGCTGTGCACTAGGAGCCCCCCTTTCACTCCCCCCGCCCCTCCTCCCCTCCTCCCCTCAGCAGGGCAGGGGGGCGGTCGAGCGGAGGAAAGCAAAGCCAGAAGCAGCTCGCTATGGCAAGTGCAGCGGAGGCAGGTGCCATCTGGTCGCCCTCACCTCAGCGGCGAGCGGGAGAAGAGGACGAGGCTGGCTGGCTCAGGTAGGACTGGGGTTTGCTGGCTTCCTCCAGTTGCCCCGGCTTGCAGTTGTTGCATCCTGAGGTAGATCCAGCGCAGGAGGCTGCGTGCATGGGGCGGGCGGGAGTAGGTAACAGCTTCCCTAAAGGGACTGTGAGTTTTTTGGGTTTCTCAAAGTCCTACTGGCCGAGCTATAAATAGAGACATTTGCAGAAAAAAACCTCCCCCTTCCAGCTGCACTGAAACAGATTGGAAGATTTTCGGCAGGTGAGGGTGGAATGGGGCTGTTTGGCTAAAATATGAGTGTGCTAAGCAGGGACTCTGAACAGCACTGGGGTTGGAAGTGAAAATAAAGGGGTGGGGGAGAGGAGCGGGGCTCGGAGGTGCCTTGGGAACCTTTAGCTAGACCAGTGGTTCTCAAACTTTTGTACTGGTGGCCCCTTTCACATAGCAAGCCTCTGAGTGCGACCCCCCTTATATATTAAAAACACTTTTTTATATGTTTAACACAATTATAAATGCTGGAGGCAAAACGGGGTTTGGGGTAGAGGCTGACAGCACACGACCTCCCATGTAATAACCTTGTGATCCTGAGAGGTCCCGACCCCCAGTTTGAGAACCCCTGAGCTAGGGCCACGTGTATGCAGAGCAGTGGGACTCAAACGCTCTGCTTGGAATGAAATATGGACAGCGTCTCGGAGCAGCCGGTGCTTGGCTGGAAGCTGTTGAGAGAACATGCGGCCGGATGGGATCAGAGGAAATGTTAGTGTAAAAACTAAGAGCAGCCACCAGATTTCTCTTCGGAGCTCCAGGAAAAGTTTATTTCCATTGTGTTCAGCTCACTGGTTTTGCTCTGACTCTAAGATGTCTTGGTAAAGGGGGACAACTTAAAACTTTACCTAGGTGTAGGGTGATCAGATAGCAAGCGTGAAAAATCGGGACACTTTTTTTGGGGGGGGGTTAGTTGCCATAAGACAAAGCCCCTAACAACAGGAAGGTGCCGATAATATGGGAACATGGTCACCCTACCCAGATGGGTGAGTGCTGCCTTAGTGCTTGGAGTACGGAGGCGCCCGGTCTTGGGGTGCGTCTGCTCCTGGATATTTGGGGTAAGGGAGAGAAGTGGGTTTCTTAAATCTTGGAGTGGGAGGGGGATAGAAGCAGCTGGGTGAAGGGAGGTTACTGCTTGGGTTTGTAGATTATGCTTCACTTTGATTTCGTCTCCAGTTTCTCGTCTTCCTAGAGCAGTCATCTGGAAACAGACTCCTAATTGCATTGTACTGAAAACTTAACTCCTCCTGCATTTCAGACCTGAAACACACATTCTCTCTCCCCCTCGTTCCTTCCACACTCATCAACAGTTCTTCTGATTGCTTTGTGCCCAGAGACCAGATTCTGATCTCGTTTACATCAGGATGAATGTGGAGTAAACCCGTCGATTTCAACAGAATCAACAGAAACATTCCAATTTTCATCCGTGCAACTGAGATCAGAATCTGACCTGGTGTTTTAAATATCCCATTTCCTCCTCCTCCTCAGTGTTCAGGCTTTTGATCTGTTATCTGCACCTTTGTGAATATTCCCTGATACTCATATTCTTCTCTTTCTCCATCTTTGTGTTCACGACTCTCTGTTTGTACGTGTGGGATACATAAATACATGAAGAAAACACATTGTCAGTGAAGAATATCTCTACACACACACACACTCTCTCTCTCTCTTTCCTTTATTGTAACATCTCTCCTAGCTCCACAACTAAACATCTGTCAGAGTTTTCTTTAGTAATATTTCTTTTCACTAGGTTTATAACTCAGCTGTTAAAATCTACAGTTGGCTGAGATTTGGTGCACGGAGTTCTAGCCTGAAATGTATCTGTTTGTTTTACAGGTGGGGAAAAATTGTGGACATTTTAAAGTTATATGAGTGTTTCTTAAACAAAGACAAAGTATTTGGTTTCCTCCACATTTCTGAGAACAGGGGGAAAAGCTGAATGGCTACAGCTCTGCAATCTGAACAGGGACTGGATTTGTAATAATAAATACAATAAAAGGAGCAGTAGTGTTGGGGTTTGTGCATGCGCAATCACAGCTTCCATTGCGTTATTCAATCTGCATATCTAGATTAACACAGGGCTGGAGCAATATTATGCGCTGATACCACTGGTTAGTGATGTACGCAACACGCTCTAACATGAATACACCATTTAACTGGGTATATTTTATGTCTGGTGAGATCTGCATTTTCAATTACATTTCCCCCCAATATCTCCCATAATGGATCCAAGGTGTATACGGGATCAATGATCCACCTTAAAAACAGTGCTAGGATTTTGCACTCATTAAAACTAGGGAAATAACACTGGTTTGTGTCAGACATAGCGCAGAGAAGCACCAGGCATACATCGCTTCCGCTGCCAATGCCCCTCAGTCCCGATCTGCAGCCCCCTGCTATTCCAGCCCTGGCTCCCATACACAGCCCTGCCAATGCCCCTCAGTCCTGACCTGCACCTCCCCCGTCCCTTATTCTACTGCTGGGACAACCAGCCACACCAAACTTTGGCAAATGAATAAATAACCACTAGTGACAAGGCTGAGACTGTTCACCTCACTGTCACTCGTCCCGTAAACCCGGACTGAAAGCTAGACCTTTGGCATGTCAGTTCAGAAAAATTCAGGGATGGAGGGGAATTTGTATATAGGATATTATATGTGATTGCATTATATCCTGCAGTCAGGAGGGGGGGGTCTAGATGCCATGTCCCATAGCAAATGACACCTGTGCTACTAAAATAAAAGGCCTTAGTGCATGGGGACTGTACTAGCAGCTGTCCAGTCACTGACACAATGAGAACTTCTAGGGCAGTGGTTCGCAAACTTTTTTTTCGCAGACCACTTGAAAATTGATGATGGTGTCGGCGGACCACTTAATGGTCTTTCCAAATGTTGTTTGTACCGTTAGCTAACTATTATAAAGCACTTTGGATAAAAGCGCTATATAAAAAAAACCTTAATAATAATTAACGTTTTTTTGTTCTACAAATAGACGCACACAATTCATATTTTAATATCACTAGTCTTACTTTTCTGATGAGATGGATGTGCCCTCTCTCCCCCGCCACGGCAGCCCCCGAGCTGGGACTGGGAAGAAGGGGGGTCTCTCCCCCACCACAGCAGCCACAGAGCTGAGGCTGGGAAGGAGGGCTGTCTCTCCCCAGCAGCTGCAGCCCTGGAGCTGGGGAAAGTCGCCTCTTTCTCTGGCCGCTGCAGCCCTGCACGTCCCAAATTCCCCCCACCCCCTCTTCTCACCCCACTGCCCCCTCCCACCTACCTCCTATTCCCCCCAAAGCCACCACTTCACCTTACATGTGCGTCTTCTCCAGGTTCCAGACACCTAATTAGTGGAGCCACGTCTGTGTGGCTCCACTAATTAGGTGGGTGGCCCTTTATTCTCTTGTGTGCGGCCGCCCAGGCGCGCACCTTAGAGGGAACTATCCGCGGACCACCTGAATGGAGCTCATGGACCTCAGTTTTAGAACCTCTGTTCTAGGGATATTAAATTGCAGGATGGGGGAATGTAGGGAACAATGCTCCCTTCACAGAAATGACTAGTGAAGGGCTTCTAAAATTACAGATGACAGAGATGGAAAAGACCTGTCCATGCCAAGGAGCTAGTACAGGATCAATCCCACCCTGTACATTCTCAATCAGTACTTGATTCAGTATTGTTTTTTATGACCCAAGCGCTGGGGCTCCCTCCCCCGCCTTTCCTTTCCTCCCTGGCTGGGCTCCCATGAAGGCATTAGGAAATTTGTGAGTATTATTCAGAGATCCTTTGGAGGTCACAGTGAGATCCTGAGGCTGCCACCCTACCATTGATTCACCCGGTGCGCGGCACAAGGGGTGTCCCGTCAATGGGTTGTCAGACTGACCACCATGTGTGTTGTAACATCAAGGCCCAAAGGAATCAATGGGCAGAGAGTTCACCAGACTCCAACAGTCTCCTCTGTTGGGTGTGGGGATAAATCATTACTGTAGATCCGGACTAATCCTGAAGGGGTCCAGCTGTGGACTCCCACTGAAGTCAACAAAATTGCCACGTGCATAAGCAGGATTAGCCCCACCATCACTATATACCATATAAGATATCTCCTGGGCATGTGATTTTGTGACTCTGTGCCGGGTCCACAACTGGAGCACCAGGTCCTGGGCCCACAGAAGTCATGGCTAAGATGCTCTTGGGTCACAGGGGAATGGGGTTTTGAGCCTATATTTGTTCAGTGCAGCTGGATGGTTGGATGTTCAACTACCCAAACTGCTGGTGCAAGTCTGAGTTTAGGGGCAGGAAAAATGTGGGTGTTGAATTTGGAGGCAAGGAAACCAAAGCCTAGGTGAGTATAGGCTAGATTGTAGCTAGCGTAAACCAGAATAGCTTATTGACTTCCATGGCGCTATGCCGATTTATACCAGCTGGATACATGGCCCATACTCATTAGCCAGCGAAGCAAGGAAAACTTCCACTTTATCTCCAGAATGGGATTTCTAGAACAGAGGGGCAGCTCCTCAAAGCAGCTTTAGCCTAAGCTGTATGTATGCTCTTAACCATTTCTTCATAAAATCAGTCTTAAGTGTGTCATCTTAGTTTTGTCTCTGCTCTCGAGGGTCCTTTTTCATGGTCCATGGCTTTGCCATCTTTCTGTTTACTCTGTCTGCTTAAGGGCTCCTACTGAGACACAGGGCTGGATGCTTGGGGATGGTACTGCTTCTCTTACAAGCCTGATAGGGAGGGGATCAAGCTGCTGACTTCAGAACTGGAGCCAGATCCCCAATGCCCCAAGGAGTGTTCGGACCTGGGGTCAGCTCTACTGTGGGATACACCCTTCCGTCAGTGTGCATGGCTA
Source organism: Terrapene triunguis (assembly GCF_002925995.2). Taxonomy (NCBI): domain Eukaryota; kingdom Metazoa; phylum Chordata; order Testudines; family Emydidae; genus Terrapene; species Terrapene triunguis. Next base: position 4,318,097 of record NW_020664586.1, on the reverse strand, counting down.
ACTCCCATTGACACTAATGAGAGCAGTACAGGTACAGAGAGGGGAGAAGATATCAGTCCACCCCATCCCACCCCTAGCGCTCCTGTTGACTCCCGTGTCAGACTGGGATCCTCTCAATAGAATACAGCAGAACAGGGACTGCAGTGTACTGGAGAGATGCGGGAGGCATTCTGCTAAAGTTCCAATCCTAATCCTGAACTGCTATTGTCCTCCAAGAACCCCAGCCCCTTCGCAGCTCCGAGGAGTCTGATTTTCTGCATATCCATGAGAGTGCTGGCTCCAGAGGCACTGCTCCTAATGGAGAAGCATAGCTGGCCTTCTCACCTCCCACCCACAGAAAATGCAATTAGGGCCTGATCCAAAGCCACTGAAGTCAAAGGACAGGCTCCTATTGGCTTTGGATCAGGCCTATAGAGGGTAAGCCACGCATCCCCCAAAGCATTTGCCTTTCAGTATAACAGGTGCTAGTTCTGCCTGTCCACTGCTGGTCTCTCTTTTTCTTTTTGTTCCTCTTTGTCTTTTGTCTCTGTGTCTCTTTCACTTTTCAGCCCCTGCCTTTTTCACTCCTTGTCTTGGTGCCAATTTTTTCAGACCCTCTCTCTCTCTCTCTCTCTCTGTTGCTCCCTGTTCTTCTTCTCTCTCTCTCGTGAACAGTCTGTCTTTCTTTCTAACCTACTTCTTTGTTTCAGCTGAAAAATTGCTTCCCTTTTAAAGTTCAGCCTGATAGTTGCCCTGGCAAATCAATCCTCTAGAGAACAATCCTGCAAAGGTTAGCGCAGGAACCAATGACAAACCTCCTCTTTCCCTCCAGTCTGAATTCCTTACCCAGGAGTAACAGTGGGCTCTTCCCAATAAATACCTGTCCCTTTCCAGGGATGGCAGAAGCCAGTGGAGAGAAGACATCGTTTAGATTTACGGGTCACAGATGCAGCAGTTTAGAAGCACCCGTAAGAGCTATTTGGCTTAGCAAAGATGCAGCATGAACGAAGTGCACAGGTACATTTCTGTACATGTTTTTAGTGTGCATCTGTGGTACAGTCGTGTGTGTTGCTGTGGTTATATCAGTGTTTCAATGTGCTGGAGTCAGAGTTGTACTGGTGTTTCAGTGTGTGTTTAGCTATTCATCTCTCTCTTTGGTAGTTTTTTTTGCAGGATATGCTGGGTGTTCGTACTGCTCTGTCAGTGTGTGTGCGCGTGCGCATCTCAGTACGATTGTATCAGTGTCTTGGTGTGTTTGCACTGAGGTCTCAATGTGTATTTATTCTTTCCATGTGCTTGTTTTGCTGGCTCAGTGCATTAGTACTGATTTTAAGGCGTATCTGGGTGCAGTGTCTCCATGCGGCTGTTGAAGTGTCTCAGTCTCTTGGTGGTTTGGGTTGCAGCGCCCACCTGTTTGTAGCAGCGTCTGGGTGTCTTGGAATGTCTGGTTGCCACGTCTTGGTGTCTCGGCATGGCTGCCACCACCTCTCGGGGTGTTCGGTTGCAGTGTCTCAATGCGTTTGATTGCAGTGGCTTGGTATGTCTGTTGCAGTGTTTGGTTGCAGCCTCTCAGTGTGTTTGTTGCAGTGGTTCTGTGTCTCAGTGTGTCTGCTGCAGTGTCTTAATGCATCTCTGGGTGTTTGATTGCGGTAGCTCAGTGGTTCAGTGTGGTTGGTTGCAGTGGCGTGGCATGGTTGGCTGCAGCGGCTTGGCATGTATTTATCAATGTCTTAGCGCGCTGGTGGCTTGGTGGGTTGATGTGTATTGCGGTCTATCTCCATGTCCAGGTTTGTGTGTGTCTGTACGTGTTTGGTTTTGTATGTGTGTCTTTGACACTGGTGGTGTGTGTTCAGGAGGAATCCCCAGTGAACTTTGGTGGAGAGATGTGTGGCCTCTGCCTTTGCTTTGGATGTCTTCTCAGGAGCCTTTCAGACTAAAACACATCCCCAGCTAAAGGAAGAAAATGTATTGCATGAACTGATCAGTACTTTCTGTGTCTGTATCACAGGCTGAATTTAGGATGCGTGTTCTTATGGTTTTTAAGGAACTGCTTTTGGGGCCAAAACCTGTTGACTTTGGACAAGCCGGTGGGATGCAACCCCACTGAATTTTGAGAGCAGAATCTGGCCCTTTGGCTATAGTTGGAGACGGGAATGAGTAGGTTTGTCATTATCTTTCATGTGTTAAGGGGGTTTGATCTGGAATTTCAATAAGTATTGTGAATTTATTGCCATCACAATGAGACAGAGCTTGCTAGCATTACAGCTAGTTCAGTAGCCTGGGTGGAAAGGGTGATCCCCCAGCCTTGTCTGTCTCAGATGTCCTCTGTAGAGCTAGCCATACCCATCCCTGAAGGGCAGAAGAAGCTGCTGTATGTCCCCATTGAGGGTCTTCAGTAACTCTGCTAGCTTCTCCCCTGACACAGAACCTGGGAGAAAACCACATCCAGTATATGAGGGTACCAATAGATCAGGATCTGCTTGGGTCAGATTTTACTAGAGATGGCTCTATAGAATAGGTATGTTCTAGCTAGATAATGAAGTGAGTGTGGGTGCTGGACTGTACCTGCTGCGAGGAGCCTTCTATAAGACATTGTTTCATTGGCTGAGGCAGTTAATACCTGGTGTCTTCCTCCTTCGGTCAAGGTCTTTCTGTCTCTCTCTTTTACACTCATGGATGGCTCTGAAAGAAATAAAATAAGGAAAATTAAAGGAGAACTGATCAAGGAGTGTACAGAGCTCAGAATTCCCAGTGGCCACATTCCTTCTTCAGAGCATTATAAAGACTGTGTGTAGATTAGATTACATTAGAGAGAGAGAAGAGGTGTGTGCGTGGGTTTATGTGAGTATGTTTGTGTGTATGTATATATGAACATATGAGTGTGGGCATACTTATATGTATCAGTATGTGTGTGTATGGATAGATAACTAGATACAGATATATGTGCAAACACATACAAGTTTTTGGTTGCTTCTGGTGGCTTCACAGGTTTTAAAATCAAACTAAATAAATATAGGCTGTAGTCGGGTGGAGGACAAGTTGGGCGATGAACAGAGCCCCAAGAGACTGAAGCTCCATTTCATCAAGCGAACACAAAGGGAATGGACTGAGAAAGCTGTGAACTATCAATAGAGAGAATGTGAATAGAAACAGAGTAGTATCAGTGCTTAGAACCAGAGTAATTGATACTCTACACATTCAGATAGACAGGCAGAGAGAAAGAAATGATGATGGGGATTGCATGGCTGGATAGATGGATTAAAGCCAAGAAACTGATTGCACTCCCAGCAATTTGTTGCAACTGTGCCAGTCGGAATAAGAATATGGCATTCAAGCGGACATCCCCAGTGGTATCCAGTAACCGATGCCCCTTTCCCAGCCTCCTCCTCCCTTTCCTCCTTCTCCATAAAGAGCTCCTGCCAAATCCTGCTATAGGAGATATCATGCTGTGTTCTTTATTGTGCTGTAACTTCAGTACCAGGGTGGACGCTGCAGTGAGTTCGAGCAGGGGCTGGGAACTGGCGTTTTGGCAAGAAGGTTTGTTTGGATGGCGTTTACATTTTCTGTTTAGCAAAGCTCTGGGTTACTGTTATTTTCACTTGTCTTGTGAGCCCTGACCTAGCCCCATTATCATTGGCAATAGTTGGTAGAGTAATTGCTCTGGCCTTAAAGTCTAATCAGTGCTAAGCCCATGTAGACAACAATGGATGATGATGATAATTATGATTATTGTGCTCAAAGGTCCCAATTGAGATCCAACATAGCTAGGGACAATCCCTTAGCAGGTGGGTTCACATCTAAAGACACAAACAGATGGAGAGTGGGGGATGCAGATAGACTATGCAAGCTGATGAACCTGGTGAAGAATTGGCCCAGGGTTTTTAGTTACATGGATTGTGGGGGAGGGGGAAAGAGGATGGTTTTGGTTTTGTTTGGGTTGGGGGGGATTTTTGGAATTTGGGAGGAAGGGAGCAGAGGAAGGAAAGAACGGGGAGAGGAAAAAAGCACAGCTTGTCCCCTGCCTAGCAGACTGGCTTCCTCAGGCATGATGGCAGAGATGAACCATGAAGGGGGATCTGAAGGAGGACAAAGGAATGGTGATTTGCTCAGGGAATTTTCTCCAGGCATAATGGGCAGTGTAGAAAAGGGCACGGAGGTGACAAAGGGAGCAGCTGACTGGTGGGCACTGGAGCCTGGAGATGCTCACAAAGGCATGTGGTACCTTAATTGTGTCTGGCATTCTGCCTGCATCTCTGCTATTTACCAATCCCCCCACACACACCAGGGACCGACCCAATCCACCCCACATCAGCGTCCCAGTGTATTCACTGCCACTCCTGGACGCTGCCCACTTGGCTACATGCCTCTCCTGGCTGGCGGTGCTGGAGGAGATCATCTCCAGTCACGCCACTCGCTGCCTGCATGGGCAGGATTTGCTCCTCTCTCTCCATTTCTCAAACCATTCCTGACCCACCAGTGGGCTGAGATGTACGTGTGAGAGGATGGGGGAGGCAGCAATTATCCATGGAACCAGTCACTACCCTGGTTGCCCAGAACGCACCATCACAAGCTGCAGACTACCTTGTCTGTGCAAATTTCATCCACTGGAGAGCCGTCTCCCTCCTAGTCTCCAAGACCTTCCACAGACTAACCTTGTCTCTTCCTGCTATTCAGCCTCTTCCATACACTTCTCTCTGTGCAAGTTCTCGGTCTTTCCAGCAGTTCAATCTCCAATGCTGCCCCCAACATCTGAAAGGCCTATGTGATCTCCTTCACCTCCTCTCCCAAGGCCCAATCACTCCACTGGCCTATGACAGCCTAATCCATCATCTAATAAAAACACTCAGATCCTTCTCCTTGAGCTCTCACTTTCCCTCTGCTCAGTCACTCTCCCTGAAACAAGACCTTCAACCTTGCCCTGCCCTAGCTACAGTCACCCCTTGTAACACATGCATAGTGGACCCTACACACACGCCGTGCTGTTTCCACCTATGGATTGCAATCCCCCCTTATGCTTTGGCACCAAGAGTGATCCAGCACCAGTTCCTGTACTGAAGCCCTTCCCTCACACCCCCTGCCCAGGGTGGCTCTCAGACCGAACCCATCTCCCAGCAGTAGCCCCCCATGCCCATGCCTAGCCCGGAGAGGGTGGAAAGCAGCGCAGAGTTGACCCAGGTTACCTCACACAGGACTCCCACCTAGGACTTTGTGTCCCTCTGGTATCTATTCTCACTTCCATTCCTCTACCTGGAACAGGCTCCCAGACTACGATTCTCAGTTATTTCCCCAGCACATGGGTTGCAAGAGACAGGTGAGAGCCTCATGACTCCCTAGAGTCACCACAGCCTACGTGAGTCCCCTTAGCTATTGCTACCCAAGTCCATTTCTTCTACATCCCTGACCCTGCACTTATGGATCTTGCAGATGCTACTGTGTCAGGAGGTTCGGTTAAAGGCCCTGTAAAGCACATGTGCCTCAGGGGCTCTCCATGGAGGATTCAATACAAATAGATAACAGCCCTGGGGTGAATGACACCCGTGGATTTCACCATCCCTTGTTTGTTCATTAAAAGCCTCTCCCTATGCGAACCCAAGCCCAGTGAGGGATGGGCCAAAACTGGAACTGTTTGTCCAAGTGCTTTTTTCCTCACTCTGGACTAGTGGGACCCACCTCGGAACAACTAAGGGTTTTGTTTTCCAAAACATGACCAACCACATTCAGCAATACCCAAGACCATCTCTGCTTTTGCCTGCCCCTAATACACAAACTCTCCCTAACCTCCATGATACTGTGCCATAACTTTCCTGGAGACACTCCCTAGTGTCTCCATCTCACTCACATGGCTCAAGACTAAGTCACAGATCTGCACGTGTTTTCCTAGATACCTTCTTTTCTATGGCCATTTATTTCAGCATCCCTCTTTCTCCACTCGACCCATTCACACTAAGAGAAGGCATCCATGAACTGGAATGCCTGCTGCAACACTGGGCTTGGCCTCAGCAGATCTGGGTTGTAATCCTTGCTCTGCCATAGACTCCCTGCCTCTGTGATCTCAGGCAAGTCATTTCACCTCTCCGTTCCCTTCCTGCAAAATTGAGATAATAATCTACCTGGTCTGTTTGTACTGTAAGCTCTTTGGGGCAGAGACTTTCCCTCCCCAGGGGGTGTGCAGCACCCAGTGGAGCCCTCATTTTGGTTGGGTCCTCTAATGCGACCATAAAACAAATTAATAATAATAATGAAAACTGAGGAAATTCCAGGGCCAGGCACCTTTCCCATCCCCTCTGAAGGAAACAGCAGGAGATGCCCTGTATAGGCAGAGGGAACCTTAACAAGGATATCTGATGCCTTGTCAGAAGGCGACGGCATTTTCCAATAAGGTTCTCTCTGTCTCTGTAGCTTTATTCTGCCTGGCTTTGCAGTCCTCCTCCCTGGTGCTGCTGTCCTTTGGCTGATTACAGCCTCATGTCCCTGCATATTCATTTTCCTTTCATTGCTCCTAGTCTGTTTATTGTGCAGTGACTCTGGGAACCTGAGGTGACCCTAGACATGGAGAATAGAAGATGGACTGAGAGGCAATAAAGGTTTTATTGCCATGAGTTTAAGATGACTGTCCTCCTCACAAACAGGGGAGGGATTCAGATAAATGGCAGCTAGATCCGGAAAATAAATAAATAAAAAAAAACCAGTTGCAAAATCACAATTTCCCCCTAAGCCCTACCTATCCAGACTCCTTGACCAGCCCCATCACAAAATGGACACTTCTTCCTAATCCCTATCTCCATGAATAAACGTAGGGCTGGACAGAACCTCAAGAGATCATCTAGTTCATCCCTTTCCATTCCCAGTTTCTTCCTCCCTTTCTTCTCCTCAACACCTTCACATGTACATCGACTCCATCTTCCCCTCCCAGCCTTTCTACACACACATTTGGGCCAAAGTTTCCAAAATTGTCCATCAATTTTGGGGGGCCCAACTGGAGCTGTATGGGATATCACACTGATGTAGAGCCATAGGTGCTCAGCTCCCTGATAATCAGACCCCAGATGTGTCAGATTACCCAAAAAACAGGCCCCCCCTAAATTAATGGACATGTCGAAAATGTTGGCCTTAGTTACTCACTGATTCTTTGCTGTTTCTCCAGCTCCAGAGCCATTAGAACCCCTGTGATCCTCCAAGGATCCTGACCCAATCCACCCCACTCGTGTGGTAGGGTCAGGAGTATGTTATGCTGTTCTTCTCCAACAAGAAACTATTGAAGTCTTAAACCACATACACACACATGTAATGGACGATGGGGGCACACTGTATGTACAGACATCATGGTCATCAATGGGGATCAAACTCAAACCTACCACATGAGCTGAGAGCGACTAGCAGGCTACTAAATTCGGTGGTGCCAGCACTTAGAGAGAGACGGGATTACACATACTATGCCAATGAATTACACAAACGTGCACCCCCTACACCCACACAGCATCATGCATGTTGTTTACATGGCCTGTGTTCCGTCTAAGATTTTGTTACATTCTCTTCACTTTTCGTCTTTCCCCCCCCCCTTACTGCTTTCCCCCTTGTAAGTGCATTAGTCACTATGGAAACAATGATGTCATTGATAGGGGTGGGGTTTAGCAATGTCCACAACTGCAGAATAAAGTCAGCGTTTAATGGCTGGCAATTCACAGCAGGGCTTGTGAAATGGATGGCTGCTGTTTATGTGATGGTTATTGCAGACATTTATGCAGTAGAAGATTTTATCGTAGAGCAATTTCCCTTTCTACTTTACGTCCTTTTCCTCCACTGCTCTTTATCCCATTCAGGTTCCCTCAGCATCTGCTCAGATGAAATTCAACATTCTTGTTTCTCTCCCCTTTGGCCCTAACTACCTAAATAGGATGTGGCCGCTATGGTTTGGATGCACCCACAAACTCCACATGTTCCTCTGTGTCCTTGGGATCTGTGCCTAGCAGACTACGCACAACTATTGCAATAGCCAGGAACTCAGAAGTTCTACTCCTGCTGTTGGCATTAGACTTGCTATGTAGTCACTTTGCTTCTCTGTGTTGCATCTTCCCCATTTGTTTTATTTATTTGGGTTATAGGGACACTTAAAGGCCCCAACGAGATCAGGTCCCTATTATAGACTCCTAGAAATATACAGCTGGAAGGGACCTTGAGAAGTTATCAAGTCCAGCCTCCTATGCTGAGGCAGAACCAAATATACCTAGACCATCCTGCAGGGGGCTTTGTCCAACGTGTTCTAAAAAACTTCCAGTGATGGGGATTCCACAACCTCCCTTGGAAGTCTGTTCTATAGTTAGGAAGTTTTTCCTAATATCTAACTTAAAACTCCCTTGCTGCAGATTAAGCCCATTGCTTCTCATCATATCTTCAGTGAACATGGAGAACAATTGATCACCACCTCTATATAACAGAGATTAACATATTTGCACATTATGCTAGGTAAGAAGAGTTCCTGCCCCAAAGAGAATATAATCTAACCAGATAACGGAAATATTATCATCCTCATGTTACAGATGGGAAAGTGAGGCACAGAGAGATTAAGTGACAGGCGCAAGGTTACAGGAGGAGTCTGTGGCAGACTTAACCACAAGACCCTTGTTCCTCTCTAGACAGGGGATAATCAGTGATGTTCTTTGCCACCCCTTGCAGAGGTGTTGTGAGAATGAATGTTTCTGAAGTGTTTTGGAAGACACTGTAACATTAGAGCACACCTTCTTTATACCATCAACCGTATTGCGTCTCATTTTTAATTATTAAATTTATTTGTTCCATTTGATCTGTCCAAAACTAATAGAAAATTATACAGTGGAAGGACTGCAGGGTATGATCTGGGAGTCCTGTGCTCCCCACCAGAGAGACACTGAATCATGCTTCTTTGGTGCCCTGATTCCCCTACACTGTGAATGGCAGTAGCTGTAATACAAAATAAACTAGCACCGGACCCTCTTCTCCCTCCTCCTCAATCTTCCTCCATTTGCTGCTGCAAACTCTTTGCTAAGCTAAGTGATGGCCTGATTGCTTCTGAGCTTTCCACCTGTTTGATCAGCATTTCTGCCAACATTTCATTCCTCCGAGCCCTGAACAAATCCCATTCTTTCCTCCCTGCTCTCTGGGCTGGTCATTTTACCAGACAATGCCAGTCGATTTTTCACTTCTGCACAACAGCACCTCAGAATGCATCTTGACTATGGGGCTCAATAGCACATAAAGTTCATCTCCTTGCTGTTTCCTGCATAGATCGATCCTCTTCGCTTCAGTACCTGGGCCTGAATGGAAGACTTAACAAAGCAGCCTTCCCTTCCCTTTCAGCCTTGTGTTAAACTCATTCATTCACCTGAACAAGGAGAATTGCCTCACCCCACTTCCCTTTCCACTGGAGCCATGCTGCTCTTCAAATAGCCTTACCTTCTCCCATTTGCTAATTTAATCCCTCTCCCTCCCCTCCCCCTCAGCTTCTTCTGTCCACTCTGCCACTTTCCTTTCTGTTGTTATATTTCTCATCCTAGCTTAAGGGCAAGGCAAATTCAAACAGGCTGGGGTTTGCCAGTTCTGATCCTGTTATGCTGACACCGATTTAACAGCAATGTCATCACATCAGGATGATGATCCAGTTGAGACTGAGATAGCATAGTCAGAGGCAATATAGGGACAGTCACATGAAGATGTGGAAGGAATTTCTCCTTGGATTCTCATCAGTCATAAGCTCTTCTGGGATGGCATGTGACCCACACATTGACATATTAGAACTATTAAATTCAGATCCCCAATGCTCAGATTCAGTGTAGTAAATCTGAACGGACTAGGGTGTATTTTTTCCCCCCATCTGAGCCATTCACCCCAACTAGATTAACATGAGTTATTTGTAACAAACAAAAGTATCTGATGAATTTCACCTTTTCCTGTTCACCAAAAGAGCATGAAATTCTCAAATTTATTTGTAGAGTTGGCTGGGAAATTTCAATCAAATTGAAATTCTGATGAAAATGTTTGACCCTCTTGCTATTTGAAATTACGCACTCATTTCTTCAGCTAGTAATTCTTGGTCTGTAGATTGTTTGCAGACAGTTCATTGTGAATATTCAAGAATCACAGTTCTTATTGTGTTGGTTAGCTATATAAGACACATGGTTTTCTTTCTATTCCCCAGTTGGATAAATTGTGTAACTATCAGAATCAACAATGGTGCAAAATTCGAAAGCCGAGTACAAAAATTCACAACTCACAATTCACTCCAGGCAAATGGACAAGGCTCTGAGCTTCAAATCCCCTTTCCATGAGCATTCGTGCTAATAATGCTCAGTGTCCAGAATATTCATGGAAAAACAAACAAAAGAGGGGCCATGAACGCAGCCTACATGAATTAACTAAAGATGAAAATAAAGACTGATGGGAATTTTGTGCAGTAGTAACCCAGCTTTTCACCCAACCATCTCTGCCTTGGCCTCACCTGCCCATTACTTGTTTCTCTCTCCTTTGGCCTCTCACAGGCCCTAACTACCTACATAGGTACTGCAATTTATGTTGAGTGAAGAAGGTAAAGTCAATAGAGTGACTTTGTAGTATATGTCTCTACTTTACCTCTCTGCTACCTTCACTCCTCTTTATCAGTATACAATAGAAACCTTCTCATAAAAGCTGTAAAACCCTAGCATGTTGTATATTGTGCTTGAGTTGCTATTATACTGGAGAGAAAGAGGAGGATGGACAGATTACCTTGGCCTTTATTTTTCTGTTGTGTGCAAAGGAAGCCCTTAGTGAGCTTGCTCATGGGAGAGGTGTTGCTGGAGAGAGGCGTCTGAATGCTCTTTTCTTTCCCTCCCAGTAACCAAACTTGTCAGCTCACAAGCCGCTCCTGAAATCCTCTTCTGGCTCCCCAGGGTGTTTTAATGTCCTTCACACAGCCAGGCCGTCCTGTGAGCACATTCATTCTTCATATTCACAGGACATTAAAAAAAAAAAAAAAAAGAGGGTTTGAGGCCCTTTGAAGGCTGATTCTATAGGGTGAACGCTCTCCTCTTCATTTCAAAAGGGCAGCTTTGCTGGAAGCGGTGCCCTGGTCACCATGTGGGGTGGCCTTCTGTGCCAGGCACTCTCTTGAAAAGAATACAGGAAATATCATTTCTCAGTTCTTTTCAGTACCAATGTAGAGTCAAGCTTCCTTAAGGCTGGATAATAGAATGTGTCCAGGTTCAGGTGACATCTCCTGCATTCTTCCCTCCCCCCACTTTGCCTGTGGCCATCCCCAAACAGGGGATATTCCCTCACCTCATCCTTGTGTCCAGAGCATCAGGTGGTGTTTCCTCGCCCCCATCTTTGTCTAGCCCCCCTGCTGTAAGGCTGGTCTCCTCCCACCATGAAGATGTTTGCTCATCTCACCCCAATGATCAAAGTGGTGTCCGGATCCTGTTTGACTCTTCACTGGACCTAGATGCCCAGAGAGTAGCAATGGGGGGGGGGATATCTTCTGCTACCTTTGGGCAAATGATTATGCCCATTCCATGCCAGTACAGGCACAGTGACAACAATTCACTGCCTCCAGACTGGGCTACTGCATCTCAGCCGAAGGCTTACCCAGTGCAGATAGAAGATGGTACAGCAAGTGCCGCGTGAGGTTCTAAGTACAGCTAAGCCACGTGATCACATCCCAGAAGCTCCCTGCACTCTGCTCTGTGTCCCAGTGGAATTCCTTGTCTGGTTCAGGTTCCTCATCCACGTGTCAAAGCCCCAAATGGTGACAGCTTCTCACTCCACTCCCCGCTGTACCTGCCGTCTCAGCCAGGAGGTACTAGCTGGTGAAGTGCAGCTCTCATCTCAGGACAGTCAAGTGCAGGGTGGTCTCAGGGAAGGGCCCAGGGCTCTGGCTAAAACTGCAGGAGATCCCGCTGAGCCCAGATGCTGCAAGATGCACCTGCGTATGCTAGCAGTTCCTCAAACAACTGTCATAAGGCATCTTGGGCAGACAGAATAAGCCCCTGTCAATCTAAGAAGCTGGGCTAGAGAGTGAATGGAGGAGAGCTCGGACTTCTAGGGGTCACTTCAATTCTGTAGGGCACTAATACTCCAGTGAGGAATGTTACAGAAATGCCTATTCACTCATAAAATAAAGTTCCTCCCCCAATTTCTGGGTTGATTCTCCCCAGACGACATTGCATCACCTGGTTTCTGTGTCCATTCACCCTAAGTGACAACTGATCCTCATCCAATCCCCATATTGACAAGTGTTCTGTATGTCCAGTCCCTCTCAATGACTATCTCCTAAATTGGGTCCATTCCCTATGGAGCATAGGCACTCCTCATGCAGGCACATGTGGTGGTCAATGTATGCACTCAGCAGAAACTCCCACCCAGCCATGATCCTTAGCCATCTGTTTACCTCTGAGAGAGAACGTTGGCTGAGACACCCAGGTTGTATCAAACTCCTTTTATGAAGCGCCATGTGCACCCTCCACCAGAAGGCAGCTAGGCAGAAAACCCTCGAAAGCATGCACCAACCTTAATTGGGCATTGCAGTGTCACGTCTGGGTTTAGCCTAAGGTCCTGCAGATCTTCTGGCCCACAGTTGAGACAGCTCCTCACTGGCATGTGGCAATGAAGACAGCAATAACGTGCAATTTAGAGGCAGTTCATTGATGTTCATCTACTCTCCATATGCTGTGATGTGCAGAAAGCACACCATGCCAAGGCATGGTATATCCAGCTCTGGCTCCCAGCGCACATCCAGAGACAGGCGCACTTTGTTGTGACCAATGGGACCTTAGATAGAAACCCTGTTGTCACTCTCTCTAGTCTCCTTCAAATCACAGAGCATTCTGAGTGCCTGCCTCCAGAATTTCTGGTGTGGGAACTGAATGCGACTTTGAATAGTTAAGCCCACTGAGGGATATGTCTCAATTTTCAGTGCTAGGTCTAAGCCCTAAATTAATCTCTCCCAAACCTCCCATCTCTCCTCCACCCCTCTGGCACTATTTGTAGCCAGATAATAGATGAGACTTAAGGACTGCCCTTTACTCCGGAAGTGACAGTCTTCAGACCACTGCAGTGATGAGTTGGTGAATGAATATTCCCAGTGGAGTATGTCCCCATCTCCCTGAGGTCCCTGAATTAAGAGCAGGCCTTTGGGATTCTCAATGGGAACATGCTGAAATTACCTGTGGGACATGACTACAGCAGTTCCTCTATTTGAGGGGTTGGAGAGGGAATGCGACCCTACGGCTGCCATCTCGTTAGCCATTTTGTATTTAACTAGTAGGCAATTAATTAATTAAACGATCGCTACCTAGCACTTCACATTGTAAAAGCACTGCTCAGGCACCTAATTAAATAAACTGTAATTAACTAACAAAACTTGATGGTGCTCCCATTTTATCCTCATCTTTGCCTGTACTCAGTGTGTATGAATTGCAGCATTTAGGTGCAGGGACTTGGGGACACAGAGTCATCTCACTTAAAGGCACCAAGGTAAACTTGGATTTGGGTCTTTTCTCCCTAGCGTGTACTGACACATAGCAGTGGTACTTTGTGTCTGTGGATCTGAACGCAGATTCCCCTGCACTTAGTGTGTCCTTGGTGCTGGCTACTGCTAATTTGGAAGCTGTCTCTTCAGACCCTATTTTGTTTGATCATTTCACTGCAGATAGCTGTATCTTGGACTTTTTCACGTCATCCCCAAGCATCTGATCACTCCTGCCTGTACTGGCTCAGGAGACATACCAGGCCCCTATGACTCCGGTGTCAAAGTCCCAGGATCTGTCTGCTTGGTTGCTATGGCGACAGCACATTTTGGGCGGGCAGCCTTATTGAGGTCGGTGGTTGTCATTTCACTGAGCGAGCTGAATAACTGTAGAGGCACGTCCATGCCTCTGCCCTACCTGGGTGGGGCGGGCTGGCCGCACGTGATGGGAGCATGTTCCCGGGAGGAACACGCCTATGGGATCACTGAGATACAGGGCCGCTGTTATGGACTGGGATGTAGGCAGTCTGGCCTAGTGGTCAGAGCAGGAGTCAGGTCTAGAGGGCAGAGCAGGCGTCCAGGTTGGGGAACAAAGCTAAGGATCAGCACCAGAGTCAACTGCCAGTTACCAGAGCCAGGGGGCAAGCCAGAGTCAGAACCAGGAACTCAGAGCTGAGGGTCAGAGCCCGAGGTGAGATGCCAAATGCCAGACCAAGGGTCAAGCCAGAGTCAGGGTCAGAAGTCAGGGTCGGAGCAAGGACTGGTCACTGGAGACTGGAGGCAAGGTGCAAGGATCAAGCATGGAGCAAGGTGGGAACAGGAGGTAAGGCAGGAGCCAGGAGCAGAGTAGGAATCAGGAACAGGGTTAGCTGCAGGAGGCAGACACAAGCAGAGTACAATGCAGCCACAACAGGAAACCACCTTGTTGCTCAGACAAACTTCCTGTGCCTCCTTCTGGCTTAAATAGCTTAGCTGGACCAATCAGTGGAGCCAGGTGATCCTACAATCAGGGTTCCCGTGGGTGGTGCCTTGGCTGGGGCTATAGTCCTAGTAGCTTCTCAGCCCACCAGTGGTATGTCTACACAGCAAAGACAAACCCGTGGCTGGCCTGTGCCAGCTGACTTGGGCTGTGGGGCTGTTTCATTGCTGTGTACTTCCTGGACCATCCCACTCCACCAGATCCTAGAGCCGGGGCCCCAGCCCCAAGCCCAGAAGTCTACACAGCAATGAAACAGCCCCGCAGCCTGAGTCCAAGTCGGCTGGCATGGGCCAGCTGCAGGTTTGTCTTTGCTGTGTAGACATAACCTAGGTTTCAGTAGACATTGGGTGGAGGTCAGGATGCAGTGGCTGTCTGGGGACTCCCAGACCTGGATTCGAGACCCGGCACATCACAGCGATGTGCAAAATCCAGCTTTGACCGCACCCACAGGCTGGTATGGTTCAGGCTCATCTATGGCTGCCAATTTGTACTTAAGATGGGGGAACTGATCTGCTTCTTCCTTTATCCCAAAGCCCTGCTCAGTACAAGCCCTACAGATTCCTGCTATGGTTCGTTCCTGTGCTGGCCAAGCCCAGGTGAGAGTGACAGTAACCTGCCAACTGGTTACTGCAGTGCCTGCCCTGACTGCAGAAGGGCTTCTGATGGAAACCAGCTCTTAGGAGGTTCACGCAGCTACTGGCCATTCCCCAACGCGGGCTATGTGCACTCCATTATCCTTAGCCTGTGGGATGCCCCAGCTGGTGTGTTTTGCTTCTTTCCATCCAGGAGGCTTTCTGCTTCCATTTCTTTCACATTATTTTCCCCTTCGCTACCTCTCCCTATTTGTGAAGGAAGCTGTTTGAGCTGCAGAATATCCGCCCCAATCCAGGGCCAGCCTTTACCTAGCTGGGCTGTTCATGCAGAGACGGCAGGGTAGGTGGACTTGCGCTGATGTGGCCCTAACCATGTCAGGATTGACAGCATCTGTGTCTCCATTCCTGGGAGCAAGAGGATGATTGTAAAAGGCTACAGGTAGCTCAGGGTGTGTGTGTGTTGCATTCTAAAGAGCATGAGCAGTGGTGGAACGTGGATACAGATCAAACAGCAACAGGACAATTCTGGAGCTAAACAACCCCCCCACACCCCCATGCTGCCAAGATGGTTAAAGCCTGGGCTTGCAGAGTATTCTTCCTCTGCAGAAAGCTGCCTGTCAAATGAGGGGGAAAGATAAGTGTCATAGCGCCCTCCTGGGGCTGGCTCTGACACAACAGGTGCACCTGCCTCAATTTCCCCTTGGTCTAGCTATAAAAGGAGCCCAGTCTCTCTCACTGTCTGATACAAAGTCCCACATCTGGGCATAATTTGTTGACGGACATGTGCAATAGTCCATAGAGCCTCATGGCAAAATGGTTCTCCCATCTCCCACGATAAAACACAGAAAGGTACAACGAGGTTCCATGCCCCTCTCTGGATCACTCAGTTCCCAGTTCCTTTCTGCCCTGGTGCCAGGGCCCCATTCTCCAGGCCATGCACCTGAGAGCGGCCAGCCTCACGACTCTTCTACCCAACAGTCCATGGGCTCAGCCCTTGTTAGCTTCCTGCCACTGGCTCTCTAGCTAAGGGAAGTTGGCAGGCTAGCCCCTCTGCTGGTCTGCTAATTCCTCCCTATCCCCAGGTTGGGCTTGCAGAGCTTTCCTCTCTCTACAGCTTCCCTGTCTCTCCCAGGCAGCTCTCACCTGCTGATCTCTCCATCTAGGGCCCAGGTGCCCTCTTTTAAGTGCAACTGGGGTCAGCTGACCAGTCACAGATGCACTAGCCTCTTCCATCTTAAACAGCCAGTGTCAATGAGACTTTGAATTCAAATTCATCTGGACTCCATGGATGGATGGGGGGTGGGGGAACTACTGCACTCAGCCCTTCCACCTTATTATATGTATTGCGGTAGTGCATGGAGGCCTCATTCAAGATAAGGCCCCATCATGCTAGGCGCTATACAAACACACAAGATGACACAGTTCCTGCCCTGAAGAGCCTATGATCTCATCTGAACCGTAACATCCTTTGACTATTTTCTACACATTCATTATTCAAGACAGCTTCCAAGTTCTCTCATTTGGGCAACTCCAGCAGAGGCTAGTGATGTGTGGAATGACTGGCAAAGGGTGCAAGCAATCTGCATCAATCTACAGTAGCATGTAAAGATCTCACACACAGTATCTGTTCCTCTGACCTGAGCATCCACTGGACAACCAGCCTCAAGTAGACAGTATTGGTAACTAGATTACAGAGCTTGGCTTTTATGGAATGACTGCTTACTCTAGCTCTGAGTGGGGTGTCCTAATGAAGTATCTTAGTATTATTTTTATATTACCAGCACCCCGTTGTGCCAGGTGCTGTACAAACACAGATCAAGAAGCTGGTACCTGCCCCCAAAGAGCTTACAACTTCTACCCTATGTTATCTACTGTAACTTGGGTTTAGTAATTTTCCCCAGTACAACACAAGCAAGAGCACTTTAGTGGCCTACAGTTTTCTATTCCTGGTTGTAATAATAAAATAAATAATAATAAATAATAATATTAATAATAATCATTATATACTCCAAACAGCGTTGTACCCAGCATGGATCGTATACACAGAAGTCTTGTGTCTTAACCAAAATACCATTTTATCTGCATTAATTTCATTCCCCCCCTCCCCCCCCAGTTTCATCCAGATAAACAAGGTTTCAGAGTCCTTTGCATTTCCATCCCAGGCTCCATCTCAAAGCCCTTCACAGGCTGAGTGAATGGAGCCTGAGGCCCATACAGTATTGTCCCCACTGTACAAATGAGCAAACGGAGGGACAAAAAGGTCAGGTGACTCAGCCAAGAGGCCAGTGACAGAGCTGGGAACAGATCCTAGACTTTCTGATAGCCAGTTCAAAGCGCGAACCTCTAGACCGTCCTCAAACCCACTGCTCTTAGGATATGTAGCCATCCAATGGCGGGGTGGGAGGTGGGGGGGAATGGCTGAGAAACCAGTTGAGGACTCATCTGGCAAGGATATTTCTCTGGTGTTCCCTGTCTTTCACTAGTGCTTTTTGTTTGTTTGTTTCTCCTCTGCCACTTTCTAGTGACTTGAAGCTCTTAAAACATGGGGCTTAAGCCATCATTGGGGGGGGGGCACTAATCGTCCAAGTAAATAGAGTGAGGAGCAGAATTGGTTCAAGCCCCATGTGGCCAACATGTGGAACTGTCATCTCCCAGCTGGGAGCTGTCACTGTCTGGACCCTGCCAAACGCAGCTCACTTCAAGGCACTCTTCTCTCTCTGGAGGTTAAAACAGTGGGCGTATCAAACCAGCTGAACTTGCTGGAGGGCTACTCAGACAAAGCTGAAGGTAAAGCAAAGGGCCCAGAGGTTAAGGTCCTGCTGCCGAGAGAAGTGCTAAGCCAAAGACGTTATTAAAAAGGTAATTGTGCAGCAGGCTGACTCCTGGAATACCTGTGAAATCAAAGTAGAGCCAAGAACGGCTGAGTCCGAGATGCGTGTGATAAGGAAACAGCCTCATCTTTTGATGGAGGACTGGAGAGAGTGTTAATTCCGAAGCTAGTGGTTAAGATTCAAAGCTAACCATTGCATCGAGAAGGCTTATAGCATTCCCAGGAGAAGACCAAACACGGCGAATGCTCTCCTGCTCCCTTGAGTCTGAACATCTCACAAGCAAACAGGTCTTTTACTTTCTTTGTTTTGCCCGTGCATTCAGGGCCAGTGAATGGCATCGGACTGAGCACACAGACTCCTTTCCCCACAGAACAGATACGTCCCAGGTAGCAGCAATATCCACCAGTCCCAAGCAGCAGCTTCCCCCATGACCCATCACCAACACGGCCCAACCTTGCCCAGGACATGGAGGTAGGAGGGAGCTCGAGGCCACTAGAGAACCCCTGCCCCAGTGAGAACAATGCTGAGTGCTGTACGTCTAGCCACTTCATTGCAGTGCCTTCCTGGGAGCTGAGCTCTCCTGGAAATCTGGCCATCAACATCCATGGCCCCTCCAGCTCTTTGACTCTGCCTAAGCTGCCAAGAGGGTGCTGATTATGGCACTGGATTTTGTCATAGGTACAATTAAATGGTGATGGTTTTATTTACAGTGCTCGATTGCTGATTTCTGCCACCATTTTACAGTTAGCTAGTGCTGGCTGTGACCCTCCTGCACCTGGGTCCTGTTATGGTAATTTATATAGCTCATAGCAGCAGCACACCCCCAGATAGTGGAATTATCAGTTTTCCTCCCTAGCAAAGAGCATTGGCTGACCTTAATACAATTAATTAGAGCTTAATCAAGTTCTGATAGCTGGGCACAGAACACAGCGATTTCAGCCTATGCATCAAGATTTATGAAGAGGTTAAAGTAAATGAGGAATAGAAAGGAAGAGAAACGGTCGATCAGTAATAACACAGGAGCGCGTCTGAAATTGAAGATGAGCTTCAGCCGTGAAATGCAAATTTCTCCCAGGAGTTTGGATTCAGTGTTGTTCTTTTGATGCAGAAGGCCTTGAGCTGCTAAGACTGGATCTGAATCCCAATATCCTAAAGTCCGAGGGCCTTTGGGTCTGGTGTGCTGGTTAAGGTTCATCTCTGTTTAAAATACAGCTGTTTCCCTGATTGATTAGCTCTTACTGCTGTTTAGATGGGTCACATCTGTATATGATGCTTTACGAGCCATGGGATATACAATACCAAACAATCTCCCTGCCCCAAGCAGCTTACAGTCTAAAACAGCAGGCAGGGAGGGCACCATGAGCAGGCACTGCTGCTGGCAGGCTGCGTGGAGGGGGTAGCCTTGTTTTAAGTGGGAGGGGGATGGCAGGCACTTGGTCTCCATCAGTGGGGTAGCATGGAAGATGGCCTGGAATCAGGAGTGTGAGAAGGAGCCAAAGGGAACAAGCAGGGGGAAAGCTCGGGAAGGGGTGCAGGAGAGGACGGTCAGGGTATAGGGACAAGCACAGTTAAGAAGTAGTATGAGCGTGAGAAGTTTGCGGTCGGTGCAGAAGGCGTGTGGAGAAATCACAGAGGGGGGCATGCTTAACAACCTACAATAAGGACTAGTTCCACTCTGGCAGGGAGACAGAGCAGAGGACCCACAGGGTCTCCCGATCTCCCCGTCTTACGATCCAGGCACCTGTGCTAGAAGCTGGCAATTCCCCACTCCAAGGCTGACATCCTTTACTCCTTATCTGCGCAATAAACAAAAGATATGTCTCTCTCTTGCCAGATTCTCACTTAAATCTGTCGCTGGCAGAGAGGTTCCACTGCTATTACACATGTAGCTTTAGCAATAATCTAATCTCTTACGACTATGACCATCAATAATATCCAAACTTTAGCCACTAACACACACACACCCAAGAGGATTATGGTAACGGGGCTAGACTCTTAAGCTAGTTAGATACAGATATTTAGGACCAAATTTTACCCACCCATGGAGACACCTGGGCAGGGGAAGATGAGGGAAGGAGGCTAACAAGCAGTCCAGAGGACTTAATGAGAGCCAATCAAATCCTGGGGGCAGAAGAGGGGGTTGAGCAGGTGGTCTCCCAACCCTATGTTCTGTGGGGAAGGGACTATTCTTCTGTGCTGCTGCCCTGCCCCACCACTCCCCCCCCCCCTCCAATCACAGGATACCTGTAGGAACCATGCTGCCAGTGCTGATGGGGATCGAGGCATGGAGCATTAATGAACTTGAGGCTCTTCACTTGCATCCTCACTCAGCAGGGGAGTGGGAATCAACTCCTGCCTTTCCCACCCCAGCCCTGCACCCCCAAGCTTTGCAAGGCTTCCCTGCGTTCTGAGAAAGGAGGGGTGATGCTGTGGAGTTGGCAGTCCACGTATGCCCCATTTGATGTCCCACCTAGGGGAGTCCTTGCAGACACAAAAGGGACACTCAGGGACATAGGCCCTGTCCACATGGAGGACACTCTTCCCAGTGTAACTTCATTGGCACCAGCCCCTAACATCGACTGGCTACACTGGCACAAAGCAGGGCTTACCCCATTCTGGTTCCTGGGGTGTGTTGCTGGATTAAAGTGCACCACAGCAAGCCCCAATTTACAGCATGCTGCTGTCTACATTAGCGGATTGCACCAGTGTAAATTTCTTCCACACAGACATGGCCTCAGTCTTTTCCTTGCCCCTAGTTGCCACCTCCCATCCCTGAGTAGGGCCCGTGGCCTCTCCCCGTGGTCTGTGCTGCCGTCTCTCAGTTGCCCTCTCGTTCATTTGGCTCGCTGCCTTGCGATGGCTCCGACTGGATACTTCAGGTTTCATGGCTGGAACCTTTCCAGCTTCCTTCACCTGAAGTTTTAAAGCACGAACAGTTCAGTAACCTTTTCTGCCCGAGGTAGGCACCTCATCTCCGCCTTCTGCGACTGCACAGCAAGGAGTGGAACTGAGCCAGGTGGGTGAGCAGGGCCAGAGGAGAGCGGAATGGATTTAAGAGGGTAAGAGCTTAATGACGGAAGCATTAAAGGAAGGGAGCAAACAGACCCACCAGGTCATCCCACACAGCGCTACAAGAATGATTCTGGCTTCCCACACTTCCCAGGGAGATTATTCCACTGTATTTTACCATTGGGAAGTTTTCCTTGCTACTGAGTCTTAATTTCATCCCATTACTCCTAGTAATAACCTTCTGCACCATACTAACATCACCTCCCTCCTTGGCTTTTCTATCCTTCAGATAGTTGTATTCTCCTTCTCACTTGAGTCATCACTTAGTCACACTTTACCTATTTAGCCCTTTGACTCTTCCCCAGTAAATCAGCCTCTTCAGCTGTCTGATCACCTGCATTGCTCTTCTCTGAACTCTCAAGATCTTTCTGGTAATGCGATGCCTAAAACGGAGTTTCACGTTGCAGCTGTGGATGAAGCAAAGACAGGAGCGGCGCCAGGGTTTTTGGCGCCCTAGGCGGGGGTCCTTCCGCGCTCCCGGTCGTCGTCGGCAATTCTGCAGTGGGGGGTCCTTCCGCACTCCCGGTCTTCAGGGCACTTCGGCGCCGGGTCCCGGAGTGAGTGAAGGACCCGCCGCAGAATTGCTGCCGAAGACCCGGAGCGCGGAAGGACCCCCCGCCGCCGAATTGCCGCCAAGGACGGCAAAATGCCGCCCCCCCAAATCCTGGTGCCCTAGGCGACCGCCTAGGTCACCTAAATGGAAGCGCCGGCCCTGAGCAGAGAGGGCCTGGTACCTCCGGCTTGGCCCAAAATGGTATTGGCAGTTTGGGCAGCTACATCACACTGCAAATTCCTGTCTCAGTCACTGTCCTCTCTCGCTCCTAGGTCATTATTGCATACCGGGACTGTCTCTGGAATGAGAGTAGGTGCGTTTCAGATTATTGTTCCACAGCTGTAACAGGAACATAGGGTTTGTCAGGGCCATGGCCTGCATGATTCTAGCAGTGGCCAGTACCAGTTGATTCAGATCAAGAACCCCCTGGTGGACAGTTATAGAATAACCTTCCCATACAGGAAGTTTCTTGCTAACCTCCATCAGTTAGAGATTGGCTTATGCCTCCTGAAGCGTGACCATTGATCGCCCTTCTTTAAAAAAATAAAGAGTTCTCCCACCTCTTGTACTGGTGGATCCTCTCTTCCATGTAAATGGCTAAACCTTATTTGAATCTTGCAAAGCTCTTGGCCTCAGTGATTACTTGTAGCAACGTTAGCATGTTTTCCCAAGCTGAAGCTCAGTTGAGTATTTTCTCACCATGTTTCTAATCTCTCCTGGCTCCTGTGTTTTATTTTTCTATCCTCACTAGTGTTTGCAACTCCTCCCAAATTAGCATCATCTGGGAATTTCATTAGCGTGCTGCTTAATCCCTCTTCCGGATCATTAATGAAGATGTTAAATAAGACCAGCCCCTCCCGCCGATCCCTGCGGTCCCCCCACTAGACACTTCTCCACTAAACAGAAGCTGCCGTTTATCATTAGCCTGTGTTTACGGTCTTTTAACTGGTTTTCAGTCCACATGGCAGTGTTCAGCTCCAAGCCAATTTGAATTAATTTTTCCAATTAAGGTTTTGTGAGACATCTTCCGTGAGATCTGCGGTTGATTAGAAGCAGGAGGATGGGGATTAGCAGGAGGTATGTGATGCTAGCACAAGAGTTTATGAGTGTTGTTGCAGGAGACCCATTAGCATGTCATAGTAACAGGGCTCGTAGTCACGAGCTGCAGCATTGCTCAGTGACCCTGAGTGTTTAGTGAGCTTCAGCTCTGCAGCAAACCAAAGCTAGATACAGTCAAGTTCAGATCACTGAATGCATGTTTCTCACAATGAGGTGCCTTCTGGGAGGGGGGGAGATGTCAATGGCTTTCTCTAGGTCAAGGCAATTTAACACACCTGGCGTGACACCCTGCCCCCCAAACCAAAAGGGTTTTGTCCTATCAAGCGCTCTCCACTAGGAACTGGCCAGAAACCAACTCATTTCACACCAGTCATTAGCTGGTGATAACTTCCGGTTCCTACTTCACCTTGTTTGGATTTGATCCAGTGAGCTTTGGAAGCCCATACTGTTAAAGGCATCACACACAAGCCATGCAAGTTATGACTCTCTCAATCTCATGTTAGCCAGGCAAGGGGAACGGCCAGTGCTTAATTTGTAATGAAAGAGGTGTCGGGCTCATGCAATTAGAGGCCAGGGCTCAAGGAATTTTTTTACATTCATAACTGAAGCAGCGAGCCCAGTGGTGCTGGGGCTATGAACTGCTAAGCCTAGAGATGCTGGGGCTCAGCCCTGGCAAGCCCTGGCACAAATTCACCACTGAGAACAGTGCAACAAAGGAGCAGAGGACTTTTATCCTTTCCAGCTCCACACAGGGGAGGGAGCAGCTGTATTTGAGGGAACTGAATTGGCAGGTTCTCTCTCGGGTTTGATATGAGTGGCTAGTCAATGGAAGGCCTCTGGGTTTGAACACTGACTGCAGATTTCTTGAGGCAGGGACATGTGGCCATGGGAAGTTCTTGGGGAGGGGAAGTCTGGTCCCAAGAACTGAAGGATGAGCTGGGCCATATGGCTTATATGCTTGTACTTCACACTAGGTTTGGCAGGTTTAGCTACTGCTGCTGGGCTCATCGCATAGAATAGAACATGCTGCAAACTTCGCGGCACAATAGGTGGTTCAGCAGGTGGCAGTAATATATACGCCTACTCCCCAAGCCCATAGGTAAAAGGCAGGATTATTATATTCTGTCTTTGGCTGCCCTTCCAATGAGTGCCATCTGTGGCTAGGGAAACATTTCTCTCCTCATCAGATGCAGCCTTCGCTACAGGACACACGTCTTGTACTCTTCTGTGCAGTTAATTTACTGACTGAGGGATGTGTGAAAAGAACAGGCAGCAGGAAGGGCTGAATAGCGATGGTTATTCACCGGGGAAGGAGGAGGAGCACGGTGGAGGGGTAGGAAGGAGCAGGGGACTAGATGTCAGAACTGTTGGATCCATATGAGCTGGTGGAGCCAACCACTTGGCCATGGAGCAACAGCAAGAAGTCTTCAAACAGGCCTATTTTCTCCCCACACCTCTGAGATCTAAGGTGCTGAGGTTATGACACAAGCACAGGGGTTTTATGCAAATAGAAGAAGCCCAGGGTTACCAGCCACTGCTCCTTCACAGATGGCTGAGGAGCTGCTAGGGTCATCTCTAACTCGGGGCCTGGCTCACTGCTCTGGAGCTGACTGGGCCTCCAGTCTCCCGTGCTGCTTCATTATTCCCACCCTGTGCACCTGTCAGAGCACCAGGCAGGGAATTAACCTCCTGGTATCCAGATGGGGCCTAACCACTCTGCAAAAGAGTTTATTCCTGGCTCCCTCAGGATCCTGCTACTGTCAAAGTAAAAAATAACACACTCATTAAATTCAAGGGTGTTGGATTGGGCCCTAGGTGACATTGGCCAAGTCACCTCTCTGTGCCTCAGTTTCCCTATCTGTAATATGGAAAAACAATACCTACCCCATAGGGGTCTCCTGAGACTACACCAAAGTTTCTCAGATCCTTGGGTAGAGAGGGCTGCAGGAGCTCAAGCGACTGTTATTCTTTAAAAAATGAAAAGGAAATGAAGAAAAAGAAAGCTGAGGCGAAGGAGCCAGGGGAAAAAGTTAATCACAGGTCAGCTCCTCAGCTGGTGCAAGTCAGTGGCGCCCCACGGAAATGAATGAAGCGATGCTAATCTACCCCACCAGCAGAGGACCTTGCCGGTACTGTAAGTGTGTTCCATCAGGCTGGGGAAGCAGAGAGAGTCCTGTTGTTCTGGAATATTTAATCTACCCCTGAACAAAGCACTGGAGAACACACTGCTGGCTGGTGAGCTGGGTTAATAAGACTTAGCCATCTAGGATTCTATTTCCATTGTGTCTGAAAGCATCAGCGCAGCGTTCTGCTCTCTAAGGACTAGGGGTGGGAACTGGCGCTTGGCCTCTCAGTTCCAGGCGTGCGGAGCTGGGTTGCTGCCAGTATTCTCTCCAGCCGTACAAAGGGAAGGTTTTTGAGAACAGGCCGGTGCCCCACAAGGACCCATTAGCCCCAAGCCCAGCTTTCTGGCTGGTAGGACTGAGAAGCAGCAATGGGGGTTTTGAATACATTTGGCCGTGGAGTGTCTTGTCTGTTGCATGGCTCAGCCCCGGAAGAGTGCAGTGTCTCTCTCAGCTGGTATATTGATCATCCTGGAGAGCTTTATGATTATGACTCACCCTGGCCTTTCAGCCCATTGTTATTTAAATTATTTCACATTAGGAGGCAAACAATGGAAGGGGAGTGTCAGAGAAAACATTGATTCATCTGTCACATGGGCTCCGTGCCTGTTCTCTGTCCACCTGTCAGCCTCACTGCAATATCTGTCTGGTTTATCCAGCCATCAGAAAGATTCCTGCTTTATCTGGACAGCGGTACATGGTCCAGCTCTGGGTCCCGTGTGCTGCTTGCTGGACCCATTAATCAGCCAGACATCTCCACCATCATCACACAGACATCAGCTAGCTCCATGCCCGGTGCCATCTAAGCACTGCGCCTGTGCCCCTCTCTACCATCATAACCCGCTACTCAGCCTCTACCCCCCTCCCCAGCACACCGGCTCTTTAGCTCTATCCCCATTTGCGGCGTGCTCCAGCTCCTGCTCACGGCCAGCACATCTCCCTTTCCCCCCGCTTCATCTTTTGGTTGTAGCATGTGCATTTTATTCGGGGAGAGAGGGAGACTGTGCTGCGTAAAAACCAGGGAACTGTTGCTGGTTGGCACAACTCACCCATTGGAGAAAGAGAGAGAGAGAGAGAGAGTGTGTATATATATATTTACAGCCCTACATAAATAACAGTAACAAATAAAAGGGCTGCATCTTCCACCTTTCCTAAAAGGTAGTGTCTGCAGCAAAAGCTTTGGGTGCATTATACAGTTCTAACGCTTTAAGGGGTCACTGAACATAGAGACCAACCCCTCCAGCCTTGAGCCTCCCGCTAGTTGAAAAAACAACCGAAGCATCCCCTCCTTTATTACAAACCTTGGGATCCTTCTCCCCACCCCCAAATGAAAACGACTGTCGATCTTTGGCTTTCGTTGGAGCCCTGTCACCCCCTGCTGGAGTCACTTTAAGCAGGATGGGTTTTTTCCTAATGGCGGCATTAAATATTAATATTTCAGCACACCCGCATTTCTAATCCATGCTGTACAGTGTGACTAGCACTGTGTGCAATCAGTGGCACAATGTGTGCCCTGCAGTAATGAGACCAGGACTGACAAGGCCAGCACTAGGGTCTGACACGGAGAGATATGAGGGCCTGCACAGTGTAGATAAAAGGAGGCTTGCCAGTTCCCTTACACTCATCGCCCTTTCTCCTGTGCCACCCCAGATGCCACTTCCATCAGGGAGCCACCAACTCATATCCCAGTCCTGCCTCGAGTGCCAGCCTAATTGATGGCACTTGGCTTCTACCTGGCCTCCTTGCTGGCTCTGCTGCTGCGGCTGGCACGTAGAAAGGGACTGGGCAAAATGAGCTTTGGTGCTTCCACTTGTATGAAGTGGCTAGTGGGGATTTGCAGCTACCCTCTGCTGGGTGGAATCTGAATGACTCCTTCCCAGGCACAGAGCCAAAAGCCCCCTTTGCCACCTGACCGCAAAGAGACTCGCTGGTAGCAGTATAGGCCCTGACACACACTTGAGCAGTTCTGTTTCTGACCAGTAGGGGGCAACCGGGCACAAACCCACCAGCCAGTTGAGTGAGAAGAGATGCCTGGAACAAGCTGGCTTGGAACCAGCTGCTATGCTGCTACACACCATAGTGGCACTGCTCTGGAGCTAGTAACTTGGTCAGCTTTTCTCTAACAGTTAGAGCTATTTTTTTTTTAGGAGCACAAAACATCAGAAGTGTGAATCAAGTTTACCAGGTGCACAGGGTGTCTGACTGAGCCTGGACCAATAGCTCTGAGTGGTGTGAACTTCCCCATCTAGCTCAGTGAGGGGTTCGCTCAGACACCCAGTGATGATCAGTGACATGTCAGTCTATTATTTATTACGAAGAGCTCCATGTAAGCTTGAAAGCTTGTCTCTCTCGCCAGCAGAGGCTGGTCCGATACAAGATATTACCTCCCACACCTTGTCTCTCGAATATCTTGGGACCGACCCGGCTACACCTCCCCGGCATATTTCATTCATGTCAGAAAGGAGAGGGAGGGTCCCAGATCTGCAGATTTTACTGTGAAGGGTGTCTTCATGTGGTACCAAAAGTGGGTGGCATTTGGGAAATGCGCCAGCACTTCCCCACCAAGGGAGTCCTGCAGAACCCATGGGCACATTTAGACCCCTCTGAGTGGGACCCAAGAGCCTAAGGAGTCAGGGGAGCTCAGGAAGCTACACAATTTACTATGGGCAGTGTCACTTCAGCAACTCCACATGGGTGGAGATTATTTTATGGGTGGAGCTCAGAAGAGCCCCTCCTCCCTTTTTTGCCCTGTCTTCAGTCTGACCCAAGAACAGGAGTTATGGGCTAGACAGGATCAAATAACTGTGGATACATCTACACTGCAGTCAAAGACCCATGGCACCAAGTTTCAGAGCCTGGGTTGATTGACTTGGGCTCGGGCCATGAGGCTATAAATAGCAGTGTAGACATTTCCACACGGGTTGGTGACCGGGCTCAGAGAGCCCCCCGGGCTTGATACATTTCGGAGCCTGAACCTCTGCGTTGCTATTTTTAGCCCTGCAGCCCAAATCAATTGATCCAGGCTCTGCGTCTAGGTGCTGCAGGTCTTTTATTGCAATGTAGACACACCTTGTCTTATAAATCTGTCCACACCACTGACGAGCTAGTAATCAGTAAGGGTAAATGATGCGTGGAGGTAGCTCTTGCTGACCTGTTGGGCACAGCGGCCACAGGCAGTGTCTATGGTAGCAGGCAACATGGACTCCTGCTTCTTTATTAGACAAGGTCATGACTGGGGCGTGTATCGTGGACACTGATGAGCAGCATGTCTGATAAAGAAAGGATCCCTGCAGCCAGCAGCAGCTGCCTCGCTTTACTCTAGGCCCCCAAACGCCACATAAATATCAAGGACAGCAGATCTGCTGAGTTGGTCCATCCCACACTGGCTGGGTGCGAAAGGACCTAGTTGCTGGCTAAAGGCTGCTCCGAGACCCCCTACAAAGCTGATGCGCACAGCCAGTCAGAGCAAATCTCTTAAGCATCTCCCCATTCACTGGGGCCACTGCTCCAAAAGCAGCCAGACGGTTATCCAGCCAGAGATCCACACTGCCCTGCCCTGTCTCCCCCTACCCTGGAAGGATCTGCATCTAACACACAGCAGCAAGTATTTACAACTTGCTACCCTCTTGGCTGCTTAGTGCCTAGAAAAACTCCTCCCTGCCCGGGGAAGAAAAGGCTTAAAACTGGTACAGTTAGGGACCTTGGTGCCATAGATGGCAATGGAGAGATGGGCTTGTGGTTCAAGTAGCAGCACAGGCAGGGAGGTCTCTGGGCTTCTATTCCTGTTTCTGCTACTGACTCATTGTACCAGCTTGGGCAAGTCATTTAATCTTTGTTGCCTTCTCTGTGAAGTGGTGATTGTGACATGGACCATCTCACAGGGGGCATGGGGCTTAATTCCAGGGGTCATAGCATGCTTTGAAATCCTGGTGTTAAAGGAGACAGGAGAGGGCAACATGATGTTATTACATCTCTATACATGATGGTGTCATATTGAAGCCAGTGCCCGAGGACAGGATCACATTAAAACTCTGCACCATGGGACATTTTCCTTATTTTGGTCTTCTACCTACTGAAAAGACAGCCTGGATTCATCAACAGATCCAAACAACTTACAAGGAAATCTGGAGCTAAGTTTTTGCTAACATGGTCCCATTTGAGGTTTTACATTGAAAAGAGAGGTGGGCCAGGGAGGGAGGGGTTGGATTGCACCGTGACTGGGCTGGGCAGAGTTTCTGTTTTGTAATAAGTGTTTTCCATTGAAAGATGGCCAGTTTTGAAAGTGATTTTTGTTCTGCAATATCAATTTTTGCAAGACTAGCAATGGTGTCAACATTTTTCATGAAGAATTTTGTACCTCCCCCCCCAATATTTTTAAATACTTTTTGTTTAATGATAACCAGGTTTTCAGGGTATGAAAAGTTTTGTAACCATTTTCCAGCACATTTTGGATTTGAAAATGAATGAAAAAAATCTTTGAAAAACAGGTTAGTTTTGAACATTTAGAACTGAAAATGTCTTTGAAATTGCAAGAGAAAATTGGGTTTTGATCAGCTCTATTGACAAGTCAAGTTCTGCAGAACCCAAGCCAGGGCTGGTTCAGATCTTGGATCTGTTGTTATCTGAACCACAAAGGTCCAGTACATTTCTAATGGGGGAGCTCCAGATAAAAAGCTCTATTGCTGGCCCAATCTACCTCTCTAATGTACTTATATCATCCCCATTATAGTGTCAGCACTTAAAGACAGTGAGGGCCTATATTATCTCCATTTTACAGATGGGGAAATCGAGGCAGCGAGAATTGCCCAAGGAGACACATGGAGTCTTTGGCAGGCCAGAGAGACCTGGGTTTAATTCCCAAGTTCAGGCTATCACCCTGACCAGTGGTGAGTGACCTCCAGATCATTTTTCCCCTCTCTGGGGGTTCTGGTGACACAGGCAGCAAATGGTTTTGTGGCACCACTCCCAAATCTCTCTTCTCCCTCCACCCCAACTTTACCATCCTCAAGGCATTTGTACAACTGCAGGCACAGAAGAGCACAGCCTGCAAAGGGATGAGAAGGGAGCAGGGCAAGAAGGGCTCAAAAGAGGAAGCAGGGAGGAGTCTGGAGGGGAGAAGGAGAAGGAGAAGAGAAGGAAGGGGGAATGAAAAGGTGCAAGCAGACAGGAGAGGATCTTTCTTTCCCCTTCTCCTTGGCACCCATATTTCCTTTCAAACAGCAGATGTCCAGCCGCCAATCTAAGATACCCTGCTCCAGTTCTCAGCTCAGAGCTCTCGGCAAGTCATCATCCCCCTTCCTCATTCTCTCCCATCTCCAATCCCCCCATCTTGGGCTGCATGAGAGGCACACCTCAGCAGTCCCCCTCTCTGACTAGGTGTTTAAACAGAGCAATAGCCAAGGGCCAGATCCATCAGGGATTGCGGGGTGGGGATCTTTCCCTTGACTTCAAAGGACTTTGGATCAGAGCTTGATCAATAGGATTGTCCCCTCTCCTCCCCCCCCCCCCCCAAATGTGCCCATGCTAGAGCTTTCTGCATGGTACTCTGAGCAGAACAGCCACCAGGGGGGAGGGGTGTTCAGATCCCTGAGCCCCAGTGCTGACGGCAACCCACACTCTGCCAAAGAAACAACAAAAAGGGTCCCTGAATTGAGGACCGCAGCAGCTCCTGCTCCCCTTTCAGGACAGCACAGCAGGCCTGGGACACACAATGATTAACTTTTCCTAATGAGTTTTCTCCATTAGCATTTTCGATTCCGAGAGCCAGTGAGAGAGGTTTGCCAGATTTCATCTCCCAGGAAAAGGGGAGGCGGGCGTATGGTGTGGAGAACAAAGAGACTCCAATGCCATAGAAAGGAGAAATAGCTCTTCACCACCTGGTTCTTTCTAAAGGTGCAGCTAGACTGCAACAAAACACCAGCAGCTGGCCCAGGTCAGCTGCCTGAGCCCCGTAGTCCAAGCCCCACGAACCCATAAAATGGCAGTGTAGACCTTTGGGCTAGGGCTGAAGCCCAGGCTCTGAGATCCTGCAAGGGGGGAGGGCCCAGAGCCCGGGCTCCAGCCCGAATGTCTACACTGTAATTTTACAGCCCTGCAGCCGAAGACCCGCCAGCCCGAGTCAATTGACCTGGTCCAGCCACACGTATCTTACTGCAGTGTAGACATACCTATGGCACCCATTACTGTGGGATCAAAAATCTTAGCAATGACGCACGGAGGTTGCACATGGCTATGTTGCTGGTATTACAGTAGCACCTAGAGGTGCCCTGGTGCTCGGTGCTATAAGAGAGGGTAAGAAGCCCCTGTCCCAAAAAGATGACAGTCTAAGCAGACAAGGCAGAATTATCATCCCCGTTTTACAGAGGGGGACCGGAGGGGCTGAGAGATTAAATCAGTCTGTGGTCAAGCTGGAATTGAAGCCAGACCTCCAGGTGCACAAGACCTTCCTTCCTCGCTCTCTATGGCATAGCAACTTTCATCCCACTGCGGACCCAGTTCTCACACACACACACCCACCCACCCACACACCCACCCACCCACATTGGCCTCAATGGGATTATTTGCCTCAATAGGGGTAAGAGAACCAGACCCCGTATGATCCTAGCACCACTGAAATACAGCTGCTTCTCGGCTTGGAGGTGGCAGCTAGAGACGGGGCCCTACCATTGGGAGAGGGGGCCATTTTGGCTCAAGGCACAAAGACAGGCCCCTGTGGTGGCTATTTAGCATCCATGCAGAGCAGATGAGCTGGGTTTTGAAGGACCTTGTCCTAGAAGCCTGTATGGAGGTCAGTAACGAGCGGCTGCATTTGTATGCAGCACAAGAGAGGCAAGGAGCCAGCCAGAGAGAGCAGAGGGGTGCCGTGCACTGGTCATGGGGAGGCTGCTGGGATTTCTCAGATGCCTTTGCGAAGAACTGAGCACAGGTGTCTCGGATTCAGAGCACTGCTCAGCCAGCCCTGGTTTCATTAGGAGTGGTTCTTCTAGCTAGCGCCCTGGAGCTCTCGGGCAACACTGATGCATTCAAAAGACAAATAGTCTTTAATTAAAGGAAGGCTTCAGCAGCTTGCTTCTACCTATGGAGTCTCTGTGCTCAGCTCTTGTGCCTTTGTCAGCGGGCTGGGGGCGGGGGGAGGGGGAAGTTTGCTGCAGGAAACAAAGGCTCAGATCAGGAAGGGGCTACAAAAGGGTTTGAGTTTCGGGGAGTGATATTCTGAGACTACCCGTGTTCTGTTCATCCCCTCTGGGGCACCTGGCATCAGCCACTGTCAGAAGCAAGGATACTGGGCTAGATGGACCTTTGGTCTGACCCAGTATGGCCGTTCATATGTACCCCTTGGATGACTTAAGCACTGAGCTCTCATTAATTGTAATCTGATTGGCCAATTCACTTTACTAGGAAAAGAACCAGCTATATTGCATTATTAAATACAGACCCTCCCTCTTGCCCCCAAGAAAAAAAAATCCTTGTTTTGGATGAAGGCTGCATGGTTAATTTCACACAATATCAGGAAACTGTAAAAGTTAAGGCTCTGACAGCAGTGCTAATTTGGCCACATTGTACATTGGGGGTGTTCTGTGGTATCCCTTTAACAGCATAGTCAATAAGATACTAAGCTAGACACGTAACCAGGAAAAACAGAATAGACAATAGCGCCCATGTGTAACACAGCAGAGTTAACGGCACTGTTGGAATCTTAATGTTTGCATTTCTTGGGCCAGATTCTCAGCTGGTGCAGGTCAGCATAGTGGGGACTATCTGCGACCTCAGTGGAGTCACACAAATGTATACCAAGTAAGGATCTGGCCTCTTAGCTTTTTGTGATCTTAACAGTCTCCAAGCAATCTGTTGGCATTTTATTACCTTATTCCTCAAAAGGAAAAAAATTGGGGCAAGAACTGTATTGTATGGGTGTACCGCACCTAGCGCAACGGGGTGCTTTTCCCCCCGGTGGTGACACCTAGATACCACTGCAATACAAAGAAGGTAAGCGTTATTTGGCTTGCAGCACTTAAAACTCTTTTCTCCAGAGCCAGAGCTGTGAGGCTTACAGGCTCTGGCCTAATACATAGTGGACGTGCATGTTACATAGACACACAGTGCATCTGTGTCCCCTAATTAAGTGTGTACAATACGTCTAGGCTTCTGGCCTGATTTGCAGAAGTCCTGAGAACTAGCACACCCTATTTAAGTCAATGGCAGCTACTGAGCAACTTTCACATAAATCGGTCGGTCCGTCCATCCACCCCCGTTTACCTGACCAGGAAGGATGTCTCAGTGGTTGGGACACTGGCTGCAACTCAGGAGACCCCTGGGTCCATTCCCTGCTTTGGCACACACTTCCTGTGTAACCACAAGCACAGCACATAAGTCCCACAGCTTCAAGAGGTATTTGGGCACCTGACTCCTATCGATTTCAGTGGGAGTTAGGCACCTAAATACCTTTGAGGATCTGGTCCTTATGGTGGGACTATTTGGAGTGCGCCTCCCATCTCAGGTTGACCGACTCCGGCTAGCAGGGCTTGTGCTAATGCTCTAAAAGAATAGCTGTATAGATAGTGCTTTGAAGTCATGGCTTGGGCTCTGAAGTCCAGAAAGGGGGGTGGATTTCAGAGGCCGAGCCATGACTTCAGAGCACTGTCTATACAACTGTTCTTTTAGAGCACTGGTGTGAGCCCATCTAGCCCAAGTCTGTCAGCAGGCTGAGAAGCTCTCTCCAAAATGCTGTGTAGATGGTGCTTAATTTTTGCCAGGGCTGAGCCCCGGCACCTCTGGGCTTGGCAATTCATAGCCCCGGCACCTCTGGGCTTG
>NW_020664586.1:4264178-4284616 GCF_002925995.2 Terrapene triunguis | reverse complement strand
GGCACCTCTGGGCTTGGCAATTCATAGCCCCGGCACCTCTGGGCTTGCTGCATCAGCTATGAAGGTAAAAAAATTGCCTGAGCCCCAGCACCTCTTTCACTGCAAATTAAGCTGTGTGTGTAGACATACCCTAAATCTCTCTGCACATCAGTTTCCCATCTGTGAAACAGCACTTCCCTACCTCCAAAAGGACTGTGAGGAGAAATATGTTAAGGATTTTGAGGTGGTCTAGTAAAGGAAGTTAAATATGTACCTAAAAAGAGAGATATTTGAAATTGGGGGGGGGGGGACACACCAAAAAACCCTCAGATCCTGAGCATTACTTTCTATTTTGTAAAAAACCTCAAAACCAACCTGCAAACTGTTGTGAGGTTTTAACTCACAATTAGACCCAATGGGTAAAATCGAAGATTGGTCTTTTCTTTTTAAAGCAAAATCTCTGAAATTTTTTAAAATTTGAAACTTCCTTTCAGCGATCAACTTTTGCATCCAAACATGAACAAATTTTTACATTTTGCAGGTTTTCCTGAGAAAAACCACTTTTCATGAAATTGTCACAAAATGGTGGCATGTTAGGGCTAAGACATGGCAAGTGAGTTTGAGAGAGCGGATGAAAAAAAGAAATCTGAGTTTCCCTGCAAACCCTAACAACTGTTGTATTTTCATTAGCTAAACATACGGTGGTGCCATGACTCAGGAGTTAAGTAACTGCTATAAATACAGCTAGCATTGCCACATGCTAAAGGGAGATAGGGAGTAGAGGAAGATGGGCAAAATGCCCCCAACCTGTCTCAAAAGTGATGCCAAGGCAGCAGTGCGAGTCTGATAGGCCCACAATTGTAGCTGGATTATCTGATTTCACGCAGAGAAAAGCTCCAGGATTTTGAGGTCATTATCAGACTTGCTTCCCTGACTCCTCATTTATACACACGTACAAAGATGAGCAGCATGTAATTTATTTTAAATTTGATTAATTTAAGGGCTTCTGAGAAAGAGACCATCTAAAGGCAGACGTAGCGTAGGAAGGTGTTACAGAAACTTCCCACGCATAGCTATGCTAATGCACCTTGTTCCTGAGGCTCCAGCACCTCCTGCTGAGCAAAGCAACTGCCAGTCAGGCCAGATTCTGTTGTGGGTTTGTAATGCAGATAATCATCCACTGAGATTCAGCGTGAGACCCCATAACTCATTCTGCTTCTGTCCT
The DNA here is from genome assembly GCF_002925995.2 of Terrapene triunguis. Taxonomy (NCBI): domain Eukaryota; kingdom Metazoa; phylum Chordata; order Testudines; family Emydidae; genus Terrapene; species Terrapene triunguis. Next base: position 4,283,412 of record NW_020664586.1, on the reverse strand, counting down.
AGAACTAGTTTCACCTCAGGTCTATAGAGCTTAAGATACATCCACAGTGCCACCAAACACCTACATGGAATTACTTTTAAACCTGTCTCCATCATGTACATGTGAGGGGCTCCAGAGGGCAGAGATCCCAATGCTACTTCAAGAAGAGTCATAGACCTCTGACCAGGGGAGTAACCACAACCCATGGTTAGGGTGGGTATTTCCCTAGACATGCCTTTGCTTCACTCTGAGGGCCACACAAATGGTTATGTTTCCCAGCATCATTCCTAGGGGAGCTGTCTGCAGACAAAGTCTCTCTAAAGGGATGATAACTAACTCACCTTTGGCTGCACTCTTGCTCCCAGAGGCGCCATTTCCAAAGATGGACATCTGTCTGGGACAGAATCCACAGGACAGCACAAAAACAAGTCTCTTCTTGACATGCTCCATGAGTATCCAAAGCCTGTTATATCCCAGCCATTAAGTGCTGTCGACAGAGGACACGTAGTCACAGTGATTTGCACCAGCTGTGGATCTGGCCCATTCAGTCCCTTCCATGCATGCTAGTTAGAAACTTGGAGTTAACCCAGGGAAGGATTAGAACAGCAAGTTTGAAAGCATGCAATCTCCATTGCGAATACAGAAGAAATACAAGTTACCGGGTCCTGTACATTGGTTATAAAATAGGAGCAAGATCCTGTTAGCCAGCCTTCCGGGGCTGAATCCTCCAAGGTAGAGCTCATCAGCTTGGGGTGGAAATCTTTGCTTAGGATTCATGGAGACCTGGGTGAAGATCTCTAGAAAACCTGATGAAAGTCCTGTTGAAGGAAACTGATAGTTGGCCAGTCTTGGGGTCTGATAGTACCTTTGAAAAACAGCAGGGTATCCTATGAAGCTTTTAGGAACGTTGGAGCACCACCAGTTTTTCCCAAGACTCATATCCCCAAAGTACTGCCTGTTTGTAACCTTCCTTCTAAGAATAAGAAATGTCTCAGACCAACAGAACAGCTGGTCAAACAGGGTAACTGAGACAATCACTGCAGTTCTTGTTATAAACTATTGTTATGCACCTCTACACAGAGCTCTGTTTGCTTGGAAAAGCTGTGACATAGATGAGAGTGACTAGGATAATTAAAGAGGATATGAACAAAGAGGTTTGAGGTGGCGGATGGTCTAGTGGTTAGGACACTAAGTCTGGGACTACCTCAGTCTCCCTGTGTTGACTTGGGCAAGTTACTTAGGGTACATCCATAGCGCCAAAGACGGTGTACTCTTGAGTTAGTCAACTTGCATTAGCTAACATGAGTTAAAATAGCAGTGGAGACCCACCAACTCAAATTCAACCACAGGCTCCAACTGGAGCTACAAAGCCAAGTTGCTGTGTCTTCACTGCTATTTTAACCCAAGTTAAGAACCTACCTTTTTTGCCATGTAGACATACCGTATTCTCTCTCACCCAGATCCTCATAGCTATTGAAGGTGCCTTATTGCCACGGAAGTCTAATACCTCTAACTACCTTTGAGGATCTTGGCTTGTAAGATGGAGAGGATCGCACTTCCCTGCCTCATGGAAATGTCCTGAGGCTAAATACATTACAAGTCATGAGGAACTCAGATACCATGGTAACAGGGGCCATCTAAGTACCTAAGGACATAACAGATTGACATGGAAAAGGTTGGCTCACTCTCAGAGGAAATTCCCCAGTGATTAAATGTATTAGGTCTTGTCTATATGGGGGAAGTCGACCAGTGTAGCTATAGCAGAATAGATTTTCTAGTATAATTCCTCCTTGTGGGCACTTGATTCTGGAGTCCTGTCACTTCAGACTAGAGAGTCCCCATGGGGAGTTGGAACATCTATAGCAGAATAGTTATGTTGCTATAGCTATGCTACTCATTTTTCCTACCTAGACATGCCCTTAGACTGTGGAGTAATCATTCAGGGAAACAGGCAGATGCTCCCATTACTAGCTGGACAATGCACATCCTGATGGAACCATCCTGTATTGCCCATGGGAATAGGCACGTGACCAAATAGGTCATCTCTTTGGATTCTCAGATATGTGGTCCAGCAGAGATCACCTGTATTAGGCCCCAGTTCTGCAAAGAGATAGGAACAGTCCCGTTCGGAGGAACTGGGCCATTTTGCTGGCCAGGGTGGAAAATGTTTTCAGTCCTACTTCCAAGCACTCCCTCCTCCCGCAGCAGCCAGCCATCAGAGCAAAGACAGGCCAGCCAATCACAGTGGAGCTAACAAAGCCAAGCAGCGCAGCAGTACGGCGACCTCTGGGAGTTGGCACCCAGGGGCACCGCCTTTGCTCGCCTCTAGAGCCAACCTTGCCCATTAGTTTCAAAGTTAAGCTCATGCATAAAAGTCTTCACAGGACTGGGGCTAAGGCCAATCAAAAGTAATGGAAGCAGCATAAGAAATATGGGGTTATATGCCCAACACTCACAATGGGACATGGTGACATGCTTCTGGGGTTCATTTTCTCCTCCACTTTTCTCTTTTTATAATCCTTTCTTCCAAACTGGACAATAAGTTAAACTGTTTCCTACCAATTTTGCATTTTTGAAAAATTGCAATTCCTCCCCTTCTACCCCACCCCACCCCCAATTACACACTCAAATTAACCTGGCTACTGTATTTGGTTTGGTTACTTATTTGTCTAACACCCCACCACCACCAATGGTCATAACTGTGGATTAGGAGTCAGGAGACTTGGGTTCTGCTCCCAATTTTGTCTACAGCCTTGGGCAAATCATAGGATTTCTATGCCTCAGTTTCCCCCTCTTCCTAATTATTCTTTATGAAAAGGTAACTGTTTATGGCAGGAGAGAAAGTATGAAGAGTCTGCTGCCAGACAAGCCCAGACCAGCTAATGTGGTGGGTAGTGTTGTCTAGTGGATAGAGCACTGGGCTGGCACTCAGGAGTCCTGGATTCTGGTCCTAGCTCTGCCAGTGGCCTGCTGGGTGAACTTGAACCAGTCACTTCACCTCCCCGTGACTCAGTTTCCCCAGATATAATAAAGGGATAATGATTCTGACCTCCTTTGAAAAGCGCTTTGAGATCTACAGAGGACAAGTGCTAGATAAGACCTCGGTATGGTTCCTGCTAGGATTTGGGAGCTCCTTTGCATTCACATCGCCCCGCAGTGCAACAGGTAGCTTTCCAGCCATATTGGTGCTTAATGTTTGCGCAGTCCTCAGCTGTAGAAGTATCTCTCCCCCACCAATTGGCCTGTGTATCAGACCTCCTCCCCTTAACTCTATGGCAGGTGGGGACTTGTGATAGGCCTTAATGTATTTTTAGAAATGGTCTCACTTAGTTCACACAGGGGCCTGCACATCTTTGGGCCAGGGCATGAGTGACACACAGGGACCCCCAGAGGGAAAGCATGGTAGGAGAGCAATGTATTAATGATTGTTTTATTACATAGTCACAGCTGGGAGGAATGAGCCCTGGGCAGCAGCCCTGGTCTTGAAAGCTCATATGCTGTATTAAGAGTTGCCAGGTAGGGCAGGATGTTGGTTTCCTGGGGCACTATCTAGGAAGGCATTCTGGGAGCTCTGTCTGGGACAGAAGCTTGGAAGTGGACTGAGCCAGACCTTTGTGGGTAAAGGAGCAGAGGCATGAGGGTTGCTGCAAGATTCTGAGGGGTTGCTTAGCAGAGACCCTTGGAGGAGTTGGGCTCCAGCGGGGAGCAGAGCAAATGCAGTGTTGCCAATTCTTGCAATGCTTTGAGTTTCTTAAAGCCCCAGCTCCTGGAGTCATGAGACTACAGGAGATTTTCTGCTTTCATTTTTTTAAATTAAGGTAAGATTCAAGACCTCATGACTGCAGAGGAAAGCTGGGAAATGTGACCTCCTAATGGCTCAAAAAGAGCCTAATGTTTATCATTAAAAAAAACCCCTCACATGGTTTTTAAGCCATTCTTGATTTTGGGGCCTGACTGATGGTTTTTGTACAGTTGGGGTTGGTGATGCTGTGGATCTTCTGGGAAGCTGGGGCAGCAGGCTCAGCCAGAGCAGATTGAGCCAGGATTATCTGGTTGCAGTGGGGATCACATGAAGCGGCTGGGTCTGGGGGCAGGCTCACAGCTGTGATATATGCACAGCCATGGTCGCTGGGAAGGTGTGTTATTGGGCTGGGCTCCCTTTTGCTGGCAGGCTCTGTGGCAACAGAACAAAAGCAGTGTAGAGTGTCTGAATGAAGAGTGGCAGCCACTGTCTTGGGCTCATTTGTTTTTATGCCAACTCATTAATTTTAAAGAGCTAATTAGAATTCAATAGACCTTCTTCAACAGATTATGTTCCTTGTAAATTAGTGGATATTTGGGGCTTCCAGAAGAGTCCTGTTAAGATCTGTAGCCCTTGGAAATCCCAAGCCAGGACTGTGTCTTCTTCCTTCAATTCCCAGTTAATTCTCTAGCTTCCCTCCTCCACCCATCAATAAAGCCTCTAGAAGCCCAACAACTAGGAAATGCCATTTGACAAAGACACTCCCCGGGGCCAGGCTTCTCATATTACAGGTTATTAACAAAATCGGAGCAGCGAGAACATGGGGATGAAGAGGTCTGAGGCATACAGCTCCAAGCCAAGGCAAGAACTGCCTGATATGAGCCAGAATTGGCTGAGGGTTTGTACTGCCACCCAGATCGGGGTAGGTCTGGTGCTGATAGTGCTCAACACTCACCCATGTAGCATCTCAGGTCTCACAGATCTTCTTGAAGGCTTAATTCGGAAAGATGGAGCTAGCCCCCTTTTTGATCCGATTGGCACTGCCTACGCGTTCATTTAGCTATCGGGCTCCCATTTACACAGCACTTTCTGAACTCCAAGCATTCCAGCACAGTCAGGACTTGATGTAAAAACCTGGCAAAGGTTCCTTTGGGGCCTCTTTTCATCACCTGTTCCCAATTCCTGGTCAGTAATCTGGAGGGGCTCTGGCCAGAATATTATAGCTCTGTTGGGTGAAAACAGATCATTGGGCCAGCCAAGAGAATGTTCTGCCCAATCAGAGATTTTCGTGGCCGAGAGCCACCCTCTAGGACATTGCTAACTCAAGAAGGAGCAACTCAAGTTGACATCATTCTAGGAGTAACACCATAGTATAGAGTATTGCTCTGTCACTTACGCAGCACTGAATCCTGGTTGCCAAGTCTTGTTTTATGCAATTTTCCCTAATCAATGGCATTTCTAAATGCCATTCATTTAATCGCCTTTCAAAATTGACTAATCCTAGTGATTTCCCAAATCTGAGATCTACAGTAAAATGGAGAGATAATTAGGGCATACCACAACCAGATGTCTGTGAAACACTAACCCATAAAAACAACGAGGAAATGCATCTGAAGAAGTGGGGGTTTTTAACCACAAAAGCTTATGCCCAAATAAATCTGTTAGTCTTTAAGGTGCCACCGGACTCCTCGTTGGTTTTTTTGGATACAGACTTACACGGCTACCCCTCTAATACTAACCCATAAGCATTCCCCAAATCAGAAACAGCTCTAAATATATTCACTCACATGACATCGGCCATGCCGCCCTTATTTCAGTCTAGCCTCAAACTCCAAAATGAACTATTGCCCTTGGAAAAATGCATACTCTAGTCCCAGAAACATTACTACTTCTCCTTAGAAATTCTGGCTCAGGTGAGCAAAGACTGATGGTGCATTCACCTCTATATCACCAGGTCAGCACAAGATGAAAGTATATTTCTAGGACTCAGTGGGATGCTTTAAGACAAGAGCAGTTACCAAGAAATGATGCTGGCCTGATATGCAGTTGTTATTTTATATAACCACAAAGAATTCCCTATAGCTACCTAAAGAAGGCTGTCCAGTTCCCAAGAGGTGACATTTCCATCCTTTTGTTTCATAGAGAGGTTGTGGACTAATTCTCCAGCGAATACAATACCAATCCTGCTTCTATCCTTGGAGTCTATGAAACCATTCCCAGAGGCGAGGGAACAGACTAAATCCTATTACTCCCTGAAGAGACTGTTGCAGAGATTCCTGACGGTTACAGAATAAATCCTATTATCTCTCTAAAGAGATTGCGAAGCGACTCCCTGGAGACAGTATATCCTATTGTTCCCTGTATTTAGTGTGACTGCATTCCCTGGGAATGCAGTGTATAGCTTATTGCTTTCTGGGAACAGCGTGGACTTATTCCCAGGAGTATGCATCTTTGTCAGAGAGACTGCAGGTTAATTCCTAAGCTGTACAGCTGTACTGTTGCTCACACAGACCGTGAGCTAATTCACAGGCCTGGCCGACCACAATTTTAAGATGTGCAAGATGGTATAATTGTAGCTTCAGGTTCTCACACACACGGATAGTTAGAGAGAAAGGATGGTCTTGTGGTTAAGACTCTGGTCCAAGACTTTGAAAAGTGGGGATAATACTGTGTCTATTTGACTAAGCTCTTTGAGGCAGGATCGGTCCATTATGAATTTGTCCAGCACCTAGCACAATGAAACCCTGATCTTCGGTATGGCCTCTGGGTACCACCATAACACAAACACATAAAGGAAAATCCCAGTTCATAATTAGCCAAAAATGGTCATGACACCATAGAAGTGGAAGAGGCCTATTAGGTTATGTGATGCATTTGTTTGCAGCCTGATAGGCCAGTGATGCTGAGGTCTGAAGTAATGTTAGCTAAGGGGATCACACATGCTAAAAATGTAACTCTGCAGGCTGCAACTGAGTTCAGGGAAAACATTGAGTCTTCTGCCAAGTCAGTTAGATGGCCAGTGCTGAATAAATAGCCTTTTCTGCCCCTCTAACTTCCCTTCCCTTTTAGTATACAAGTTTACAAGGACAAATTGCACTAGAAGCGTTGATAAAAACACCAGCTCCAGCTATCAGCAGGCACCAGTTCAGTTGTGCCTCAAACTAGAGATTTACATCAGTCTTGCTTTTTCCCCTCCCTGTAATCTGTGGGCCCAGTTCAGAGGTGACCTGTAAGACACTGTGAATCAGACTCCTGTATATGCTGGTATTCTGATCCAAGGGCCTGATCCAAAGCCCACTAAAATTGGGTCTGTCAATTTCAGTGGGTTTGGATCAGAGCCTTACCTCCCACAGGCCAACTTCCTGATGTGTGGGAGGAGTGCGACAGAGCCTAGGTTGTTGGGATGTACCTGCAAAGGAGCCAGAAGAAAGTGTAAAATGATGTTAGCTAAAGCAGGTGGTGGCCTTCTCCTCCCCTGCAGCTTTTCTGGCTACAGATGCCTCCTTCTGGCCCCTTGGCATGTGATCCTTGGTGCCACGACACTAGGCTAGATTGGCCAAGGTCAGGGCCAGATTCTGATCACACCCCAGCATCAGAGCTTCAGTGATGGCCCAGTTCTGCATCTCCTACTCACATAGAAGGGTACTTTATGCAAGTCTCATGGGAGTAAGTCTTGAGAACTGTACCCCAAGCCACATTTTCAGTAATGGCCACTAACTGGGGGGGTGGTCTGGATTTATTTGGGGTGCCCAGCTTACGGTATCCACCCAGGGCCTGACTTTCAGAGTTGCTGAGCAGCTGTAGCTGCCACTGATTTCAACTGGCGTTGCAGGTGCTCAGCACCTCTGAAAAACCAGCTCCAAGGTGCCTCAGGAACTGGGACACCCAAAACCAGGGTCCACTTTTGAGAATTTTGACCTAAATAATAGAGACTCAGGGGAATCCAGAGGGAGCTTAAGCTGGTGAAATCTATCTGGTGACTCCAGCTTAGACTCCTTGCTGATTTAGGCTTAGTTAAAATCACTTCTGAATTTGGCCCTGCATCTGCCTAAGGCTAGACCGTGAACTCCTTAGTCACATTGGTGAGCAACAAGTCTGGTTGAAGGGTTTTTGGAAGAATGTTTTTCCATTGGAAAAATCCCATTTTAATGGGAAAAGGACATTTTTTTCATTGCGAAATTCCAGCATGAAAGATTTCAGGGGGAATTTTCAATTTCATTTCTAAGTTGTGGGGAAATATCCACCTTCTCATTTCTCTTCTCTCCCACCCCCAAGAAGAGTTGGGGGGAGGGGGATGAGTTTTAAAAACATCACTCTTTTAAAGATCACTTTCTCACTTAGTGAGTTAAAAATGGAAAGAGACTAATTGTTTTCCAATGAGAACAGCTTCAAAGTTAGTCATTCCCCCCACCCTCCAAAAGGAAATTAAAATTTTTCACACACAAAAAAAGTAGAATGCAAACAAATCTCTGGGTTCCCCCACCCCGTTAAAGAGATTCGTCCAGCAATTCGTCACACAAGTTGTCCCAGGGCAGTTACAAAATCTGACCCTGAATATTTATGCAAGAGCAATAAGCAAAGTGTACATGCAGGTGTGCAGCAAATGGGGCATTCCAGTCACAATACGCAGACTAAGGCAAGGAAATATATTGTGTCCACCAACATCCATCCCCTTTGCTGCTTCACACGTCTCCCCTCTTCGTGCTCTCACTTATACTTTGCAAATGGCTTGTGAAAGTTCCCCACGCCAAGCGTTCAATGGCCTATTAAAACTAAATGAACATTAATAAAGGGCAGAAGGCAATTTTCCATGATGCTCAGGCAGCACTATGAATTACTTTAAAATATTAACTTTTTTTCTCCTGATTCCCTTTACATATGCCACAAAGATTAATCATTTGTTTACCAAGCCAATAACTCTGAAATAAATACACTTCTGAAAGACTAACCCTTACCCTTTATTCCCCATTTGCAGGTAAATACAAAATAAAAATTCTTTAAAAGCCATCGCACCTATGATTTATTTTCAGTGCAAATGAGAAAACATTGGAGATCCTTGGGATTTAGAGAGACAGATTTGGCAGCCTTTCATATTTACTTGGACTGGGAGGTATAATTTGAATCTCTCTCTCCAAACATACACCCACACAGGATTATTAGTGTAATATAGAGAGAGACAGGGGCTCAAGCCTACCACTCTGTTTGAAGTCCAAGAGGGTCTTGCTGCTGAGGTCGCCGAGAGCAGAAGCGGGTCTGTGGCATGTTTTTATAACTATGTTTAGGGCCTATAGGGGCTCTAATAGGCACTGAGGTCCAGTGGATAAGACCCTGGCCTGGAGCGCGGAAAGCAGGGAGTCCTATTCCTAGCTCTGATGCAGCGTGACCTTGGGAAAGTCACTCCATTGCTCAGTTAAATATTTGTAAGTTTTTTGGGGCAAAACCTGTCCCTTACTATGTGTGTTTGTACACATAGGTCAGTCTCAGCTGCAGTCTGTAGGTGCTACCATAATACAAACAATAAGGCACGCAGGGGTTAAAAACTCCTGTGGAATCTAGCAATCTTGCTGAAGAATGAGATTTTGTGGCAGCTAATTTAGAAGTGTTGGTTTTCAGCTAATGACATAGAATAATAGAATCAGTATTGCTGCTCCTTGTATTATTTAGTTTAACATTAATTCAGTTTATTTTTATCCTCACAACAAAGAACTGACTCTTTGGGGATTTGGGCATTTGAATAAGGGACAGTTGGGGACTTTTAACACCTAGAGAGTTTAACGCAAACATCCAGCTAGTGTGATTTGTTTCAGAGAGCTCAGTAGTGAAATAGTCAACAGTATGGGCAGCTAAGCACAAACCTACAGAGGGCAGTTAAGCACTCAACTCCCATTATAAGTCAGTGAAGGCTGCTGGGTGCCTAACTTCCCTCTGGAGGAGATTTTCAAAGTCACAAAGTTGACAATGAAGATGTCATCTTTAGGTTTCAGAATTAACATTCATTGATATGGATAGGGCAGTTCACATCTCTCAGGCCATTAGTTCAAGCTGGCTGCAAGCTTAGAAGACATCATTTCATCCATTCATGTCTTCAACTGTTTCTCCAAAGCTATAGCTGCTAAAAGCATAATTTTATTTTAAATGAAAGCTGAAATTCTGGAGCATAATTCTGCAGGCGGGGGGGATTCTACAGTAAATTGCACAGATTGCGCCCTGACTGTATTAGCTGGCTCTCATTAACATTGATCTGTATCATCTTACACTATTTCTCCCCACCCCATCCCACTCCCTCTACATTTACACCTTTGTATGCATTTTGTCATTGCTGGGTCCTCTCTTTGCAGCTGTCTTCTAAACTTTGATACAAAAGAATTTCAAGATTCAGTGATTTGATTTGTAGGAAACAAGCCATGACCCAGCCAATGCACTGACCCAACTGGGCACGCAACTAGAAATGTTAAGCTAGAGTTATTTTCATGCTTAGAGAAATGCCCAGTTATTTCCATGCTTCTATTTAAGGCCTTGATCCTGCAGGCTCCATGGACAGACCCTTGCCTCCATGTAGAGTCCCATTGACGTCAATGGGGCTTCATGCAGGGGCAGGGATCCACCCACACAGACCAGATTGCAGGGATGTGGCACCTAAGTGTGCAGGGATGTCTTTTGCAACTACATGCTACTGCATTATAACCAGTGAATGAACATGTGCTATCAAGTGTTAAGGGGAACTTTTTGGAGTCCTGAGTTGGCTACACCATGCCATTTATAACTACACCTGCATGGGCATCCAGACACTCACAGAAGGAACATGGGCTCATGGAAACTAGAAGCTTCAAGCTGTTCTACGTACTGCATGCTGGGACAACATAAGATTATTCTATACTTGTAAAACTCAATTGCAGGAGCAGATTTACCATTAAACAAACCATGCAGTGGCACATGGCCCCCCAAAACAGGGGGGCCCCCAAATGTGGCAGCGAAGCAGGGCTCAGGCAAGCAGGCTGCCTGCATGCCGTGGCCAGTGGCCCCACGCCGCCTCCAGAAGCAGTCGGCTGCTGGTACATCTCTACGCACGCCTGGCAGTGGGGAGGCGGCTCCAGTCACTGCCCCCACCCCAGGCAGCGCACGGAGACCCACTGTCCCCCTCCTGACTAGGGGCATGCAGAGACATGCCAGCAGCAGCGCAGCGGGGCTAAGGCAGCTCCCTGCCCACTTTGTCTCCCTCCCCCTGTGCCGCGCCACTCCTGGAAGCGGTCAGCATGTCCCTGCGGCCCCTGGGGGGTGTCTCCACATGTTGCCCCCGTCCCGAGCGCCGACTCCGCAGCTCGCATTGGCCGGGAATTGCGGCCAATGGGAGCTGCGGGGGCGGCACCTGTTGGCAGCAGCGCACGGAGACCCCCCTGCCCCTCCCCTACCTAGGAGCCACTGCGGGGGGGGGGGGTGCCGGTCGCTTTGGGAGCCACGCCGCCCAAGGTAAGCGCCGCCCTCCTGACCCCCTCCCACATCCCAACCCTCTGCCCCAGCCTAGAGCCTGCACCTCGCACCCAAACTTCCTCCCAGAGCCCGCACCCCTCACCTTCTCCTGCATCCCAACCTCCTACCCCAATCAAAGTATTTCACTTTATTTTCATTTACTGGCTGGCATAATGGGATACACAGAGCCAAACTCACTAATGGCATAAATGAGTGTCAGTCTATTGGCCTCAATGGTATTGCACCTGCAATTTGTCCCCATCTCTCTAGCCCTGCAGGGCTGACAGACACCTTCTTGTGTTTGGTAGGCCAGCATTTCACAGGCAGGGAGCAAAAGGGGTCCGTTTATTGGAGGGATTCAGAAGCCAAGAGAGGTCTTGTACAGCTTGGCAGTTCCGAACTACATTATTTTCTTCCATGCAGACCCTGCATCTCAGCAGTTGTTCCATGCGACCCCTCAGAATGCAGCTACTCATCTCTGTTCACCTGGCTGCTCAGCCCGCAGAGAGATACAAACCCACAAGGTACAGATCCTACTGCATATCATTTTCCAAGACTAAAAGACCAGCCCTCAACTGGCGCTTATTGGCACAGCTCCAGAATCTGGCCCTTAGATTTTAAATGGCACAAAACCTAGTGTTTTCTCCTCCCTACTGGCTTTGGAGTCGGAAGGCAGAGTCCTAGCATTGTTTAAATTATTTAGCCCTTCCCTTTCAACATTGCTTGGGTTAATTTCAGAGTCATCAAGCCGAGCATCGAATGACAAATACATTGAGGATAACTAGAATTGTGGGATCCCCAGAGCTTTCTGGGGGGAGGAGGAGCCTTGATTCCTTCAGTCCCACTTTGCATCACTGACACCAAGAGCACCCCTCTGGGAAGTATCACTCAGGTGAGAGCACAGAAATGTTCACAGAGCATAGCGATGGGAATGGTACAGACGGACAGACAGACACAACAACCCTAGTCACCACCACAGAGATATTCAAGCAAGGCTGGTGTGTCTCACACTGAGCTTTGGAAGAGGCAGCTTTTAAGGTATAAGTTCATGCTGCAAAAACATTTAGCTAAGGGAGCTTGGGCCAGATTTTTAAAGGTGTTTAGGTGCCTAACATGGGAGCTAGGCCCTATGTGGAATATTTTCAAACTTGGGCACCACAGCTCGCACTGGTGTCAACAGCAGCTGCGGATGCACAGCAACTCTGACAGTCAGGCTATATCTACAGTACGGGCTCTACAGCCGCACAGCTACAGTGCCACAGCTATGCGGCTGTAGCACAGCCACTTCCTGCATCAATGAAACAGGTTTTTCCATAGATATCGTTAATCCTTCTCCCCCCACCACCCAAGAGGCAGTAGGTAAGTTGACAGAAGAGTTCTTCCGTTAACCTAGCTGCGTCTACCTGAGGGGCATGGGCAGCGGGTATAACAGGCCAGGGGAGGCCCTGCCCACACTCTGCCCCGAGGTCCCACCCTCGCACCGCTCTCTCCCCAAAACTAGTGGGGGCTCAGCTCAGGCCAGCAGCCTGGGCTGGGACAGACAGGTCAGCCAGGGCTCCTCCGGCCATGGTGGGGGGAAGGGTGGGGCCTCAGGCAGAAGAGCCAGGGGGCTAGCTTTCCTGAAGGGGGGGTTCACACACCATCCATGCTGAGGGGTTAGGTCAATCTAACCATGGTGCTGAGGGCACAAAAATTTTCACTGCCCTGAGTGACATAAGTAGGTCAATCTAATTTTTAAGTGCAGACCAGGTCTTATTCAGACACCCAGATTTGAACATTTATTCCCATATAATTCCTTGAAAATCTATATAACACTTCAATGCCACTGGTGCCTACATATCAAAGTAAGCAAGGCCTTAAAAAAAAACTCCAGTCTATGAAATTTTCTAATACCCTCCTGGGGAAGGGAAGAGTAGGTTGAACCCGAGTTTAACAGGTGCTGTAAAGATCCAGCGAATGTGGAGTTAGGTTTGTGCATAGCACAATTATTATTTTTAAACTCATTTCTCTTGAGTGAGGTTTGTTCATAGCAGATTTTAAAAAAAACAAACCCCTCATTTCTCTTGAGTGAAGTTCTCTCGTTAGTCATTTGGAACATCTGTGGAATAGCAATGTACCAAAGTTATCAGCTATTCTGTCGCGCTGTCTGATTTTGAAACCTTGGTGACAGTGGAAGCTAAAGAAATAAGAAATACATGGTTTTAATGAGGGCAGAGGTGATAGCACTTATAAGACTGCAGAAATCTCGATCTTCTTCCCAGCAAGAAAGGCTGTGTAATTAACATGCAACAGCAGCACTGGCACTTTCACGTTATTATGCGAAGGAACTAGATCCCAAGTATTTATACAGCCCTGTGGGTAGGCTGGGCCTGATTCTGAGCTAGGTGACAAGGTATAACAGCAGGAACAACTCCACTGATGTAAGCGCAGAGATGCCTGCATAGAAGTGCTGTGAGATCAGACTCAGGCCTGTTCTCAGGCCACCTTGAGTACTTCTCACCCACATGTTCCTAAAAATAACACGGCAACAATTGATCTTGGATATTACTGGGGAACCTAGGCTAATACAGTGAGGCTCATTGTCCCCCTCTAGTGGCTGGGTCACATATAACATGTTCATGTACTACTGCTGCTCCTGTATTTGAGGCTGCAGAGGCATGTGCTTTTAGATCCAGAGGTCCTGGGTTCAGTCCCTGCAGGTGACCTAACCTGGGATGTCACTGCAAGTGGTACAAAGAGCCACACTCTGTTAGAATGCGTAACAGGGTGACTTTAAATGCTAGAGCCTTGAGAAAGATTTAACATGGTGCATTCAAGAAAACAATTCACTTGATGTAAGTTGGGGATGGATAAGCCACCAGTTTCCTTTTCCCTGGGGCTGGACCAAATTGCAATCCTGCCTACTTCTCCTCCAATTCCACATTCTCCCCCTCCCCCCCAGGAGAAATTTGGAACAAAAAAACTCTTCATTTGAAAATTTTCAATTGAAAAATATCATTTTCCTCGTGGGAAGTTTAGAACCTACTTGAAACAAAATTTTCGTTTCAAATTGACATTTCAGACAGAAACAAAAATTTGTCATTTCATCCTCAAGTGTTTCATTTCACTGTTTTCTTAAAATCAACATTTCACCTTAAAATGACATTTTGTTTATGGAGGTTTTTTTAACGTCGCAGAACTGTGATGTAACAACATTTCGAAATGGAGATGAACATTTCTGCTTTGTTTTGAAATGTCAATTTAAAAATGAAATTTTGTGCTTCAGAATTTCCCATGGGAAAATGTTTGGGTCAGAACTGACATTTTGCTGCAAAACAGTTTAGTTTCAACAAAGTTGTGTTGTACTTTCTGCATGAAGAATTCTGACCAGCTCTAAACTATAATTTCACCCTGCTTTTTCAGGAGGCCTTTAACAAGCTGTTATCCCTTAGAAGCCACTTCTTGACCCAAACCAATCTCTACTAGGCAGTTTCTCTTCCCTTATCCTACTTAAGGAGTTTAACCCTTTCACTGTGCACTCTGGCACTGGGTACAAAACCCCCATCACAACTCTTCCAATGCAGTTCCTGCCCTAGACATAGACTTGGAATCTGCAAAACTCCAAGGACCAAGCAAATGACAGAGTGCTGTACCTACAGTAACACCATTGTGATCAATACCCATATAACTACCAGTTGTGCAGTGTACTCCAGTGTAGTAATAATGATCAAACATTTATGTAGTGCCACAATAGGTTTTTCAATATTCCACTGGTTGACTGTTCAAACTATAAAGGAAACACTTCACCCACCTCTGAAATGCATCCACCACTTGTGGATAAATATGACAGCAATAGGAATTAATAATACAGTCAGGTTTTGACGTCCTCTTCTCCTCTCTCCATTCTATTTTCCCTTCTGGTTTAAAGCCCCCTCCCCACCGTTTTTCTCCTCGTACCACAGCTTGAGCTGCTTTTAGACATTGGTTTAGCCTCCAGTTATCATCTTTGTATTTTTTAGAACAATTACAAATCATGATTCACACAATTATTGAGAATGATTGTTTCAAAATATAGCCCAAATGGTATTTTTAAGTGATTCATAAATGCACCTTTTCTCATAATGCCTCAAACAACAATCCCTTAATTGCCTATGCATATATTTTAAGTAATTTTAAAAATAGCCAAGAATTACCATAATGCATCATATACCACATTTGCAGCCTCTTAAGCTACTCTGTATATTCCTTCCTCCCTATCTATTTGATTCTTTTCCCCTCCCCTATTTTGTCTATATGTTGTCACTCGCGGCAAAATTGCCATTGACTTCAGTGGAATCAAGATTTCTCCCTTGTAAAGCTCTTTTGGGATAGGGACCTGTCTTACACATGAGAAGTGCCTAGCCGATATCAGGAACTAGCTACCTAATAATTATTATATCAATAAGCAATTGAATCAAAACATAAAAATGTTTAAGAAACTAGCAACAAAATCAGACATCATGTTTCTTTTCATTTCATTAGACTAATCAATAGGTTACATGAAGAAGAGGTGTGGTGTATTGTACTATCTGAGCCACAGAAAGTCTGTAGATGCTGATTGGTGTCCAGCCCTTGGAAAATTTTAATTTTTCATTGACAAGTTGAATCTGAACATTTTTGGTGAAAACCCAAAATATTGTGATTTTGGAAATGCTGCTATGGGGGCTCCTGGGAGTTGTAGTTCAGGTGCCTAGCACTCCCTTTTATCTCTATAGGCTGGGATCCCTGATTGGACTACATCTACCATGATGCACCATGGTCTCCCTCCTTGGAGAGGGTAGCAACATATTATGGGAGTCCCTGGCTATGGTGCACCATGGGAGATGTAGTCAGGAAGGGAAAAATCAGGACATTTTTTGATCAGTCCCAATATCTGTTAACTTCCACCCATAGGCAGCACTTGAAATTCTTTCTGAGCTGCACACAGCAAATAGAGGGCAACGTGGTCATACATATGGAGAGTCTGAGCCGCTCCTGCTCTGCATCTTTGGTAGCCATTTACACCTGTGCAAAGTGAATGCAAAACCTCCAGTTGAAATCAGCGGGCAAGGACCCCAATCATCCAAAACAGAAATTGTTAATTACAACCTGTTCTCTTCTAATATAGCCAGCAAGTGAGATTTCCAGGAAAATTAGCTACCTGGAAATGGCCAGCTGCCATACTTTTTTGCGAGAGGGGGCAAATGGAAGACAGTTTAGGTTGAAGTCCAAATTTCAAATCAGAATCATTTTGAAGTGACCTGTAACTCACACTGTTTGATGGATTTTTCCCCTCAAACTCAACAGAAACATTCTCTTCTGCCTGCAGAGTAAACCTGGCAATTTTCAAAGCAAACCAGTTTTCCAAGCCAAAGTTATAGTAGGGCTTTCTACTCAAAGTTGATTGCAACATTATGGAGTGGCAACTGCACAATAAATACTTCTCTCTTCTATGGTGCTTTTTGTGCATAGGTCTCTAATCGCTTTACAAATGAGGGCAAGTATTATTATTCTCATTTTACAGATGAGGTATAGAAGGTAGGTCTCCTGACCCCCCATCAAGTGTCTTAGCCATTGGGCAACAAGCCAGCTGGTTTCATCGACCCTTTAACCTCTCAGTTTCATCAGCAGATCTCCATGCACAGTATATAACCTCAGTGTCAGGACTGAATGATGTCAGGCACCAATTAGCTGTAAGTTGTTACACTTCAGTAACCAGTCATTCCTGAGAGCATGGGACGGAAAGCACTGAGAGGCAACTCCTATGACCAGCAACCAGCCTGAGAAACTCAGCAAGGCACGGGGCAGATGCATGGGAGACTGGGGCAGGCAGCAATGCCACAACACAATCCATGCAGTGGCTTCAGAGCCGTTCCTTGGAGGCTACTGCAGCCTAAGAGGGGAAATAGTTTACGCAAGCCCCTCAGCTGGCACAGGACCAGAGACTCCACATAGTGCAGGATCCCCCAGACCCATCTGTCCTCCAGCCACCATCCATCCCCTGCCATGCAAGATCCACTGCAGCACCAGGCTCCATGCTGAACTGCTCCCCAAAATTCTGCCCCTCCTCCATGCAAACTGCTTCCACTGCAAAGGGGCCTTTGCAGCTGTAGAGGCAGGGTTTGCCCCTGAGTGCAGGGTGATTGTTCTTTAAAAGGATTTGGAATGACATTGCAGTCTATTTAAGAACAGGAAATGTAGCTAGATGGAATGGCCCAGTGGTCCATCTAGGCTGGTGTCCTGCCAATGCCAGATGGCACAGAGTAAGGCAAAATGCCCCACTAAAGTAATTTATCTTGCAATGTTGTACCAGGGTGGAAGGGATCACTCGCTGACCCTAGGGTGACCAGATGTCCTGATTGTATAGGGACAGTCCTGATTTTTGGGTCTTTTTCTTATATAGGCTCCTATTACCCCCTACCCCCTGTCCTGATTTTTCACATTTGCTGTCTGGTCATCCTAGCTGACCCACTTTTGTCCTGGAGCCCGGGGATTGATACCTTGCTCTAACTAGAATCATGTGGATGCTAGTCTCTG
Organism: Terrapene triunguis; assembly: GCF_002925995.2. Taxonomy (NCBI): domain Eukaryota; kingdom Metazoa; phylum Chordata; order Testudines; family Emydidae; genus Terrapene; species Terrapene triunguis. Next base: position 4,265,690 of record NW_020664586.1, on the reverse strand, counting down.
CCTTGTAAGCATCAAATCCTGCCTTTTGAAACATATGTTAGATCCTCAGCTAGTGTAACTGGGCACTGGCGTCAATGGATCCCCCAGACACCAAAGTACAGCAGCTGAGGATCTGTCCATTAAAATGAGTTTCCATTTAGAAAAAAGAACAGGAGTACTTGTGGCACCGTTAGTCTCTAAGGTGCCACAAGTACTCCTGTTCTTTTTGCGGATACAGACTAACACGGCTGCTACTCTGAAACCTGTCATTTAGAAAAGTGACTGTTCAAACAGCAACATAGGGCTCCATGTTTATTGCCTCTCACAGATTCATTTCATGATTGCAAAGATGGTTCTCCTGGGAGCAGAGCACCAGGGTAGGCTGCTTTTGGCTCACACATCGTCACCAGTAATGAGGTGTGAACAGGCCGAGCTCCACCCATGCAAACCCATTCTGGTGCTTTGAAGGCAAAATCTGACTGGCAAAATATTTAGCCTGAGCTAGAAGCAAACCAGAAGAGCAGCAGTGACTGCAGCAGTGTCCAAGCTTAGGAGCAAGCCAGATGGAGTTTCAGATTCCAGGTTACAGGCCAGATGCCTCAAGGGCTGAGTTTGAATGCTACAGGATTCCTTATTGCCCTTCCCTGGTGCAGAGAGGGTGCATAACCCTCCCCTTCCTAGCTAGCCAGTGTTTCATACCCACTTTGCTCTGGTGTAAATGACCACAAAAGATACAGGGCAGCAGAAGATCAGACTTCCCATTGCTTCCAAACATGTCCTGCAGGAGCTCCAGAAGGCAAATGCAAAGTCTCCCAGGGCACAGCAGCTGTAACGCCTCTGTGCTCCTCCCTGGCTAGGTTCACTCTGCTGCAACACGAGAAGGGAGGTAGACGGTGACCCAGCCTCGGCTCACATAGCCACGCACTCTCTCTGTCCAGGCTGTGATTGTATCCGGCCCCTGTGAAGACGGCTCACGTAGGGAAGCGTCCGATTACTGACCAGTGGAGCCAATTGGCTAGGGAGTCACTGAGACGCAATAAGCAGAGCCGGGGGGTGGGGCCCGTGGGTTAGTGCTCTGGGCTGCCGGGTGCCTCGCTAGCTGGAAAACACAAAATAGTGCTAATCGCGTCATGCTTTTTTCTGCACCAGGCTGCCTTCCAGAGCGAGCCACACAGCAATCCAAATCTGTGGGTCATTTATAGGGGTTTTGTAAATTTCACTGACAGACAATACCTGAGGAAGGGTCCCCTCTCCCCAGTGAAACCAAGCCCAGAGTATATAGGAATAGGGGCATAGCCCTTCAGCTAGCATGAGCTCTCTAGTGGTGATCACCCCATTCTACGTCTCACAGCCCAGCCAGGGCAGCAGTGTACATGCGGCTAGGCCTGGCGTGCTGCACCTAGTCTAGGGTTACCATACGTCCGGATTTTCCCGGACATGTCCGGCTTTTGGGGATTCAAATCCCCGTCCGGGGGGAAATCCCCCAAAGCCAGACATGTCCGGGAAAATCCTGGGCGGGGTGCTGGGCGGCGG
>NW_020664586.1:4240771-4263778 GCF_002925995.2 Terrapene triunguis | reverse complement strand
GGGGGCGGAGTTGGGGCGGGGACTTTGGGGGAGGGGGCGGAGTTTGGGCGTGGGCGTGGGCGGGGGGTGGAGCCGGGGCCCCGTGGAGTGTCCTCTTTTGGGACACTCCACATATGGTAACCCTAACCTAGTCAGTAACACAGTTTTCAGGACACCCCCCCTCCTCCCCCCCAATGCCTGTGTGGTTGCTTCATATTATGTTTATTGTGTACATAGGCGTGCGCAGCCCATTTCATTACGGTGTGCACCCAGGGAGCCCTGCCCTAGCCCCACCCCCATCCTGCCCTAGTCCCGCCCCCATCCACTCCCTCCTACTTACCGCCCCCTGACTTCCCCCTTCAGAACCCCAAGCCCCGCTGCTCCTTGTCCCCTGACTACCCCCTCCTGGGACCCCTGCCCCTAACTGCCCCCCAGGACCCCACCCCCCATTTAAGCCTCCCTGCTCCTTGTCCCCTGACTGCCCCCCAAGGACCCTATCCCCTACCTGTCCCCTGAGTGCCCCAACCCTTATCCACACCCCCGCCCCCAGACAGACCCCCCCAGGACTCCCACGCCTATCCAACCACTCCCTGCCCCCTGACAGGACCCCTAGAACTCCCGATCCATACAACCCCCCCCCGCTCCCTGCCTCCCCCAACCCCTGCCTCCTGACAGCCCCCCCCAGAACTCCTGACTCATCCAACGCCCCCAGCTCCTTGTCCCCTGACCACCCCCTCCAGAGATCCCCCCCCCACTAACTCCCCCCCCAGGACCCTCCTTGCTCCCTGTCCCCTGACTGCCCTGACCCCTGTCCACCTCCCCGGGACTCCCATGCCCCATCCAACCCCCCCCTGCTCCCTGACTGCCCCCTCCAGAGACCCCCCGCCCTAACCACCACCCCCTGGATCTCACCCCCATCCAACCCACCCTGTCCCCTGACTGCCCCCACCCCTTATCCAACCCCCCTGGCCCCAGACCCCTTACCATGAGATGAGGCTCCTAGCCTCCCCGCGGAGCCAAACACTGCCCTGTGGGAGCGCGCAGCCCCGGCCCACAGAGCACTGCACGCGCGGCGACATAGCTCCAGGGGAGTGGGGAGCATGTCTGACTCCCCGCGGAGCCCCAGCCCCCAGAACACTGTGCGCGCGGCGGCATGGCTCCAGGGGAGGAGGGAAGGCGGGAGAGGGGCTGGCGGCTTGCTGCGCTCGGCTGGGCGCTCCGGCCCGGGAGCGCGGACCCCGCGGCTTGCCGCATCGGGGAGTGGAGCCATTTGCCCACCCCTGCATTCGGGTGTGCCTGGGCACACCCGGCACACCCCGTGTGCACGCCTGTGATTGTGTAAAGAGCAAAGGACACAACAGGATCATAGCTGGCCACCATCAGTGTCATAATGCAGGTGATTGCTTCTGTTTGGGCACAGGCCTGGCTAGCTGATGCAGGCTGGCATGGCTTGGGGCTGGAACTTGCAGCTGACTGCCACGTTCTCAGTGGTGCCTTGTTGGCCCCTTCCTCTGTCCTGCCCATGGGCAGTAGATGATGCATGATTACAGAGCTCTGTAAATTCCTAGGATCCTGCCACTCACCTGCTGGGCTCGCCCAGGCTGGATCTGGGACCAGAACTGCCCTGCAGCCCTTGCCACACACAAAGGCCCTGAGGTACAGCAGGATTCCTGGAACCCTGACTCCAGGAAAGGGCATGTCACAAAGAGGGAGATGAAGATATGGGTGCGTTGGGAAGGAGAGGAGCTGCCACACAGCTGGCATCAAATCAAAGGGGATATTCCTGAGGTCCTGCCTGCATAAATTTAGCTCCCCCATATCATGACCCAGCTACAGCTGTCCCTTCAGGGTCAACTCCCAGCCATAGGGTGTTAGAGGGGTCTGTCAAATAATGTGATCTGGCTGAGAGTTCGGGGCTCCCTTGGGCTCTCCTCCCACAGCCTTGGGCTGATGATGCTTTGACATAAAAGTGGGGCTGTTTCCTGGCCTGGGATGTGCCCCAGGTTCCTCCCGCCCCTGCGTCCCACACACCACTTCAGGCAGTTCAGCACTGTGTGGCCTCCCTGTAAAAAGGAGAGCCTGAACGTGGCATGACAGTGACTCACCCTGGCTGCAGGTGACTTGTGCAGCCACTGCCCTGGCCTTCGATTCCCACCGCTCACACCAGTTTCAGAAAGGGCGGAGTCTGGACAGGGCAGCCCCAGGTCCCACCAGGGCAGGGGAGCACCCAAAGGTGCTGCTCCAGATCCCCCCCTTCCAAGGCAGCAGTGAAGCAGGTGGGGAAGAGAGGAGGTTGGCTGCCCCAAATCCTTACCGGGCTGGGTTTCCCACCAGCGAGGCTGGCTGAGGAAAGGCAGTGGCAGAGGGAAGTGGGGGCAGAATGGGCTCCTGCAGAGCCCCCATCCCTAGGTGCTGTGTTCGGGACCATGCCAGAAAGGGCGGGGTGAGCCAGACAGCACTTAGGAAAGGTAGAGGCAGCAAGTGGGGGCTGGGAGAAGAGGGTCAGACAGACAGTTTCAAAGTGTTTCCATCTCTCAGGGACCAGCCCCAGGGCACAGCTCAGTACTTAGCATTCCTGGGCCAGGCACGTCTCCCACATCCGGGCTATCCTTATTCATAACCCCTGAGAAGAGTTAGGGGATTTCAGATTCACAGCAGAGAACAGCTATTCTATCCCCAGATTAGCCTCGCCCCCACCGCAGGGCATTGTGAGCCCTGAACTGCCATAGGGCAGAGGGGTGGAAATCCAGGCCCCAGTCTCCTCTCCCTCCTGTCCTGCTGCTAGAACAGGCGCCCAGAGAGGGAGTCCCCCCTTCCACTCTCACTGCCAGATCAGCCAGTGACTTGGCTCCAGGTCCAGCCTTGCTGCCAGAGCGGGAGACCAAACCACCCCCTGGATTGCAGTTCAGCAGGGCCCCAAGGCCAACTAGTCACACAGCCCCCAGCCCAAGCAGGTGATTCCCTCTCTCTCATCTGCACATGGGAGGGCCACGTGCCACGGCTCTAGCGCACAGACATTGGAGCTGGGTGGCCAACTGCTTTTCAGTCCCAGTGCGATTTGCTAAGTGCCTGCAGGTTCTGGCAAAACAGTGCCAGGCACTATTCTGTGTGTGTAAAATGCCCGGGCTTCAGGCCCTTCAGATCCGAAGCCTGCATCTGAGCTGCTAACTCTTTGATGCCTCTTTGAAATGGACGCGGCTGTGAGAGGCGCCTCTCCAAAGAGAAGCTAGCAAGGCTGGGCTTTTCCCCTCCCGCTCTTTTAGTAAACATCTGTTTTTCCTGCTCCATTTCCATAGCGGGCTCCACAGAGAAGCAGAAAAACATTTTCTTTGCTAAATAGCAGCTTCTCTCTTTCAAGAACAGCCTCAGCCTGAGCTGGGTCATCATCTCCACAGACATCAAAGACGCAGCCGGTTGGCTTGAAATGAGACCGCTGGCCCGCGTCTTCAGGTTCCCGCAGCAGGCAGCGGCTTAGAGACAGGCTGCGTTAATTACAACAAAGTCACCACGCCGCTGAAGATAGAAAAGGCTCCTGTGTCACAAACGACGCCTTCCTCCTCAGCAGATCCATGGCCCGTATGCATTAGGGTCAGAGCCGCTCAGTGCTAGCTGCAGAGGGTACATCTCCCAGCCCAGGGAGACAGACTCGCACTAGCAGGGCTCCAGCTAGTGTGCTAAAAATAGCACGGACGAGTCAGCTGGAGTTCTCAAGCCCACCAAGGCATCAGAGCACGAGTTGCAGCCCAAGTCGCAGTGTCCACACCGCGATTTTTAGCACACTAGCTGGAGCCCAGCGGGCACAGGCTGGGAAGGTTGCTGCCAGCTGCATTCTAGATACGCCTACTCCTGTAGTCTTGTGGCGTGGCGTAGCTGAGAAGGGGCTAGTCAGCTGAGTTCTCTTCTGCCTCATGAATTATCAGCTAAATCCTGGCCTTGCTGCACCTTACACTTTGGGAGGATTCCACATCCAGATTCACTCCCAGCCTCGTTTAAATCCCTCCTGAAAACCAGCCTGTGCTCTGATTATGTTGCTCAGGCTGGGGACCACCTGTGGCTACCAGGACCACTACAATTGCAACAGGATTCACAGAGCACCTGTCCCTGCAGTCACCCTGTCTTCTTGCCCACCTGCATCTACCCACTGAATATTATCTAAGCCCTAGATTACTACGCCCAAGGGCAGGGACTGGCTCTGCATTATTTGTGCAATGGGGCCCTGATCCCTGGCTGGGCTAGTTAAAGTTCTGCTGTAATCAGGGCTGGCTTTAGGTCGATTCTCCGGAATCGGGCCCCGCGCCCAGCCAGAGCGCGGCAAGCCCGTGGCCCCGCTCCCCTGGCCGGAGCTCCAACCCCATTTTCTGCAAAGTCTTTCCTTGGAAAACTTTGATTTTCACCAACATTTTTCAATCTGCAATCAGAAAAATCAAAATGACCGGTTTTGTGACAGGTCACCCCCAGCTGAAACATTTCCCTGTTTCAAACCAAATCAGAAGGTTTCATTTCAGGTCAATTTGACACTATGATGGGTCCCCCTGAGCTGCCACAGCGCCTCGGAGAGTTGTAATTCGGGTGCCCATGATGCATCATGGTTTCTCCTCTAGCTGAAGCACTGCATTATTAGAGACACTGCTGCATCATGGGAAATGTAGTCCAACTGGGGAACCCGGCACATAGAGGCTAACAGAGGAATTTGACATATAACTCCTATGAGGCAACCCAGTAGCTCAGACACAGTTCAATGTTGAACAGCTCTGAAATGGAACATTTTGATTCAAGAATGTCAAAATGGTTTTGATTGAAAAAAATTGATATTTTGACATTTCATCCCTATATTCAGGATGGAAACCAATGTCAAACTCCCAGAACTGGCCTCTGGGATAGCAATTCTGATTTTCTCTCAGCTTTAATAGACTGATGAATTGTAGATCTTGGTGGCAACAGACAGCTTTTGAAGGGGACAGTGGCGCAGGACAGATGGGAAAAGGCATCGGATAGATCCCATGAGATCCCTGGGTCATAGGCCAAACTTCTGTTCATTCTGTTGGGTGAGAGCAAGAAAGGTGGCAATCTAACCCAAGGAAATTACATACAGAAATCTGCATTGCCACAGCATGCGGCTTGCAGTTAAAAAAATCACAATCAGGAGATGCATATGTTAGTGTTTCAATGGCAGCATTAATTCAGGCACATTGCAGAGAGAACATCCTGTTTCCTAGTCCTAGTTCTTTGTTACCTGTGTAACTTAATTTAGTACTGTTCATGTCATAACGTGTAGGCAGTAAAAGCACCAAGGATCCAGCTTTTGGTAACCTTCCGCTTTCCTGTCTTTTTGTGTTATGAGCCACACAACCCTCAAGTTGCACTAATATAATTTTTGCATTGAACAGAAAACCATGAGGCTTGCTCCCTGATTTGCTGCTGTGTTCTAAATGAAAATACTTCTTTGGGTTTCCTTCCTTGACCATCCAACTCTCTTTGTTACTTCCAAGTGCAGTTCTGTTCTGAAAAGTGACTGAGTAAAAATAGCCATTCCTTGCTCAGTAGATGCATATTCTGTCATATTTGAGTCCTGTAGCAATAATAATAAGGTGTTGCTGCTTTTTTTACTCCCGTTACCCTGCAAAGCCAGCCCAGCTATAATGGAAGAGGGAGCTGGAATTTAGTGCATCATCCATAGAATTAGTTACAAAGTTCTGGACAGTGACCCCTGTGCAAACCCATCAATGGTAATAGGGGTACATAGGTGTCACCAAGGTCTGAAATTTGTTTACAGTGGGGTCACTGAGTGCAGAATGTGCATCATTGGTGATTACTAGAGCTGGTCAGGAAGTGATTTTTTTTCTTGGGGAAGGGAGGAAAAAAACAAAAAATGGTTTTTCATTGTCATCAAATTTTTCTTTGAAATTGTGTGTATTTTAATCAGAAACCTGAAAAACAAAAATGTTCGGTTTCCAGCCACTGAAAAATATTCTATTTCTGGCAATCCAAAACCAAAACCAATTTCAGTTTCTAATAGCTGGGGAAAAATCCTTGTTTTTTGTTTTTCCACTTTGTTTTTTATGAAGACCTGAACCTGTTTGATGCAAAACAGGAGACAAAACACAACGTTTAGTAAAAAAGCTGTTTCCACCGAAAAAAACATTTTGACAGAAAATTTTCAGCCAGCTCTGGGACTGGTGCACAGGAAGGAAAGACCTGGCTTAGATCCAGCGTTAGCTTGTGTGTGGCACTAGCAGTTAGGGGAAAAACCAACTTCCAGGTAGGCGTGGCGAAAAGGACAGACTGCATGACATGGGGCCTTTGGGTGTAGAAAGCCATGCAGCTACATCACTACTTAGCATTGGCTCTCTAATTGGCCTATAATTATGTAGACAATACAAGCCCATTTATCCAGCCCCTTTAAATCAAACTCCCCTTTTCATCCAAATTTCAGTAAGATCACTCTGGATAATTATCCACTGGGTTGTGCTTTTGATATGCCTCCTCCCCACAAAAAAAATTGGATAAATGAGGATTCAGTCTTATAAAATGGTCAGCAGATCCAGGACGTAGTATTGACTTTCCGTGATTCCACCTATCATTCCTTGCAACTGAGGTGCTACCCCAAGTTTCATATAGGGCCAGATCATTCTTTCATTGACTAGTAACAAACCTCAGAATTCCCCAGCTCTCCACTGATATATATTTTAGCACATGTTTCTAACCTGGTGGTCCACAAAATTTGACCGTTCCTTGGTCGGTGAGTATCTGAAAGTCACCCATCCTGTTCCTTGGCTCAAGTACAATTTAAAAGGCAAAAATATCATGTTTTGGAAGAAAGAAAAACATTTTTGTGAAAGCTGTTTGAAGCAGCTCAGAGGTTTGGAATACTAGAAATAGCTCCAGCAGAGTGCAGGTGAGATGGCCAAAGCGGAATGATAAATGCAGGTGATCACATTGATGGCAGTCACTTCCATATGAGGCGCTACCAGTAGCGAAAATCCCACAGTCAGTTAGAAAAGAGATTGTGCCGCAGACCTATGATGTGATCAAAGGACTGCTCTTTGCTGCTGAGCTATCATAACCAAATAATACAAACCTAGTCAAACTGTAGGGAAAAGCCCAAGGCATATTTTAAGCATTTTATCAAGAGACTAGTATGAATCAAAACCCAGTATCCAAATAGCCCTGAACTTTGTGGGGTTTGAAATCCCAGTCTGAATCTTGCAGCTCATCCCTATATGTGCCCTTAATTAAAGTCAAACAGTTTGATAGCAAATTAGCAGCCACATATGCTGATCAACTAAGTTATCTCTGATGACCTAATAAAATCTGTGGACTGACTGAATTAACTCTGATGGCCCAATCTCACCACCTACCTAGTTTCATATGTTCCTGAAATTAAACCTAAAGTATAAAGACACCAAAGCATTTTTTCTCCTGGTTTTCTACAGCTTCTTTCACAAGGAAAATCTGACAAGAGGAGGACAATGACCATGACACTGTAATATGGTTTAGTGTCCTGTTAATTTTTAAAGCTTTCTTTGTGCCCATCCCTCTGAGGACAAGCAAAGCTCACAGACAGTCCTTTCCTTGCATACACTGCTGGGGTGTGTCAACCAATTCACTCTCTTTCCATGTCTGTGAGGGCCGTTCCTTAGTCTGTGATCTTGCCACTCAGGGAAAAGCCAAACTGAGCTGTGCTGTCACTAAATAACTTACAATGCAATTGTGAATGAGAGCTGGAGGAACATTTTTGGAACCACTCTAGTACTCACCAGCCACTTATTTTCTTAAAGAGGAAGTAAATGCTTTCCCTTAGCTGCCATTTCACCTCTTCTGCATTACCAACCCAGGTCTTCCTGGTTCCCCACAGCCAGCAGCAGCACCTCTGCAACAGGATCTCAGGCAGAGTTGGTAATTGTAATCATTTGAGTTTGGGATGAGGGTGCTGCATAATAAATGGTCACCCAGCCTTATTTTCACTGCCTCCTTGTGCCCCACTGTGTAATACAAGCTGGGACCAATCCAGCATGCTGGAGCCAGCTGATGCTTGTCTGGGTAACTGGCTGATCCAAATGCTCCTGGGGGAAGCAACAAGGGGATGATTTGAAATGCAGCCTGGGCCTATCTCTTTAGTGCTGTGCACCTAATGGCTATCCCTGCCTGTCAGGTAGGTAGTGTTATCCCCGAGGCAAAGAGCAGTCAAGTGACTAGCCCAAGGCCACAGAAGGAGTCAGTTGCAGAGAAGCTCCTGGTTCCCAGCTTACCCCACTAAGTCCCTCTCGGCCCAAATTATTCTCTCTGTCCTGCCTTAGTGACAAAGTGCCATCAGAGCCCCGTATTCTTATGTCCAAGGCCAGGCATCTTTGGATGCCAATCTTACTGCTTCTGCATGGCTCAGGCTGGTAGCGGAGGCTCACCCGGCTGGGGCTAGCACTGTGCTTCCCCCCCCCACACACACTCTCACCTCCAAAGCCCCCTCCACACTGGCAAAGCTGAGATCCCCAATTCGCCACCTGTGGGAGCTGTATTGTGGACAGGGCTCGGCCGCAGCACCAACCCATCAAGGACAAGTGCAGAGTCCTGCACTTAGGACGGAAGAATCCCATGCACCGCTACAGACTAGGGACTGAATGGCTAGGTAGCAGTTCTGCAGAAAAGGACCTAGGGATTACAGTGGACGAGAAGCTGGATATGAGTCAACAGTGTGCCCTTGTTGCCACGAAGGCTAACGGCATTTTGGGCTCTATAAGTAGGGGCATTGCCAGCAGATCGAGGTACATGATCGTTCCCGTTTATTCGGCATTGGTGAGGCCTCATCTGGAGTACTGTGCCCAGTTTTGGGCCCCACACTACAAGAAGGATGTGGAAAAATTGGAAAGAGTCCAGCGGAGGGCAACAAAAATGATTAGGGGGCTCGAGCATATGACTTATGAGGAGAGGCTGAGGGAACTGGGATTATTTAGTCTTCAGAAGAGAAGAATGAGGAGGGATTTGTTAGCTGCTTTCAACTACCTGAAAGGGGGTTCCAAAGAGGATGGATCTAGACTGTTCTCAGTGCTACCAGATGACAGAACAAGGAGTAATGGTCTCAAGTTGTAGTGTGTGTGTGGGGGTTAGGTTGGATATTAGGAAAAACTTTTTCACTAGGAGGGTGGTGAGGCACTAGAATGGGTTACCTAGGGAGGTGGTGGAATCTCCTTCCTTAGAGGTTTTTAAGGTCAGGCTTGACAAAGCCCTGGCTGGGATGATCTAGTTGGGGATTGGTCCTGCTTTGAGCAGGGGGTTGGACTAGATGACCTCCTGAGGTCCCTTCCAACCCTGATATTCTATGATTCTAACCCCACCCACAATCTGATTCCCATCTGCACCACAACATCTGCCATTGGTGGCACAGCAGGGGTGAGTTACAGGTCCATTTGGTCAGATAGAACCAGCCCTAGCACACAACCCGAGCAATTCTGCCAAGGCCCCATATCTCTGCTAGTCATGGAAGGTGAGTTCTGGGATGGCTCGTTATTATACAGGCAGGGCACACCACTGAGGGCTGACTAGACCCCTCTACAGGGCTGGAATAACAGGAGAGAAACGTGTAACCCACTATTGCCACTTACGCTAACGAGAAGCCCAAGCTTGGTGCAGAGAGAAAGAGGCCGATGCATGTGATTTTCATGCCATGGAGGCAGGAGAAATGCTTGAGAGGAAGCGTTTTTCCCTGCTCCGCTCCTCCCGATAGGCAGCTCTGTAAGTATTCATCAAATGGCCTCTAACAGAGTAATAGATCCCAGATTTCATTCCACCCACGTACACCTTCTTAACAGAATATCTGTGTTTGTTCACTCTGTTGTCTGGCCTCCTGTCAAGATATCCTGCAGCCAGCCTGGAGCTGCTTCTAATGGGCTGCCAGGGGATTTGTTCTCTGACAGGAGTGTGTACCAGGTGCTGACAGCTTGCTGGAACGACTCGCTGTGCTCGCAGGATTGGAAATTGGTCTCTCATTCTCACCCTGTCAGAGCGGCTAGGTGGCGGACGATGAACCGTGATGCGCTCTTCTGTAGCTTTCTGTTGCCATGTGGGGCCAAGAGATTGTGTCGGGGCTGGCATGTCTGCTGAGCGGAGTTTGCATGGTACCCCAGGCCTTGCAGTGTAGTGTGGGCTGCTGCATTCAAAGATGAGCTGCAATTAACCTTCTGCTCCCCTCAACTTCAAATCAGGGATCTCCAGTAGCCACAGCCAGTATTAGGACTATGCAATCAAGCACCCTAGGGACCCACCAGCACAGCGTCAGGATCAAGCTGAGTGTCTTAAGATGCAAATCTGTTTCTGTGTTTTCCATGATCCTTCCTTTGGGGAGCCATTTATCATGGGGCCAAGCTAACATGAGCTCTGGTCTCCTTGAGCTTCTTCCACCAGCCAGGGCCTGAAGGAGCCTGAAAAAGCCAAATCAGTAGGTGTGAAGAAATGTTTGCACAGGTACATGGGAGCATGCAACAGGTTTGTGGCATGCTTGTGCTCAGGCATAGGAGAACAGATGCAGGTGTGTAACACTGTACAGAGGGCTAAGTGTGAGCACAGAGGCAGCTGTGTGGAAATGTGAGTGTGAGCACAGAGGCAGAGAGAGAGAATCTTTATAAGTTAACACAGCATTCATGCTACAAATATTTCTTTTTCCTTTTCACACAGGGCAGGGAACGTGGCCCCTGCTCCATGAGTCACAGCCTAAGCTAGCGAGGAGGGAGGCAGCTTTAGCCTAGCTGTGAGTGAGCAGCTGCCTTCTGCCCTCATGACATGAGCCTGATTATACGTGAGCATTCTTCTCTAGAGTAAGGCAAAGTCCTGCCCCTCGGGGGGGGGGGGGAGGATGTGTGCTGGCCAGGGCGTGTGCTGGCCATGCACTGGTACCTGAGCCCTCATGCCAACACAGATTAGCCTGTGCAGAGCAGGAGGAAGCAGTGCAGAGCGGAGCAGACTTTGCAAAGGGGAAGGATATACCCCTGTTTAGCCAGGGCTGCAACACCTACCCTAGTTGACTGGGTATCTGGCCACACCCCCTAGCAGAATGGCCCCACCCCCCTCATGGCCATGGAACAAGCCAGCCTAGAAGTTTAGGCCCATGTCCCATTGCAACCCATTACTAAGCACTAGGCTGAGATCCTACCCTGCGGTATGCGTGGGGTGGAAGAGGCTCCCTATGCACTATTCTCCCCCATGCAGCCACATGCAGGTCAGGATTTGCCCCTTACTGGGACAAAAAATACCCTAGTTTTTTTTAAATGCATGCACGCAATTGCTGGTGAAAACTGCATGCATGCGTATGAGTCCGCTTTGAATGCACAGGTTCTGTGCTTGCACCCCAATGTGGGGCCTGGTGTGCACCCAAATAGACGCATGTGTCTATAGTGGCTGGTTCAGGAAAACACCCAATCTGTAGTAACTGAGCCCACAATCAGGAGCACAACTGCAGAGGCTCAGCTGAAATCAGGCCCTGACTGTGTGTGTATTCTGTCACCCTGTGTCAGACACAGTGGCCCAGAGCGTCACAGCTCTCAGGCATAAGGATGAATTCGTGGGCCGAGTGACATCTATGGCAAAACTCCCATTGCGTTGGGGAGGCCAGGATTTCGCCTGGGATTCCAAGCAGAGGATCTCATCCTCTGAGGATCTAGGGGGTTTATGCTGCTGACAGTCCCTGGGATGGGAGGATGCCCAGCACATGGCAGGATTGAGGCCAGTGAACTCAAGGTAGGCTAAAAGAGGAGAGAAGGAAAGCAGCAGGAGTGAGGAGCAGAGGAGAGCAGGATGGAGGAGAGGAGAGGAGAGGGGCGGGGAGGAGAGAGTGCAAGGTTGCTCTGGGCATGCTGCAGATCAGGCAGGGCTGGGTGAACTGGCTAGGATGGAATGAGACCTGAATCTCACACCTTTGCCCTGAACCAAACCCCTGGGGACCAGACATTTCAGCTAACCCCCCCCCCCCCACACACAAACCCCATTTCTGTGCACTTAGATTCAGCCAGGGTTGGAACCAGGGCCGGCTCCAGGCACCAGCCGAGCAAGCTGGTGCTTGGGGCGGCAACTTGTAGGAGGTGGCATTCCGCCCAATCCTAGGGTGGCATGGCCGCTTTTTGTTGTTGTTGTTCCGCTCCGGCCGCCCTGTAGGGGGCAGCGGCGTGGAGGACGGGAGCGCCCTGCAGCAAGCCCGGCAGGGCAGCCCGCGTCCTTCCCTCCCAGCCGACTGGAGTGGCGCGGAGCCCTCCCAGCAGGGGGCATGGTGGGAGGGGCTGCGTGGCAGCTCCCCGCTGAAGCCCTGGCCGCCCCCCTTCTCTCTCTCCCCCCGCTCCCTCCCCCTCGCTAGCCAGGGCACATCTGCAGGGCAGGGACTCCCCCTGTAACCGCGCTCCGGCCGCGCCGCAGGTTTTTTTTTTTTTTTTTCCTGTTCTCTTTCGTGCCCCCGCGGGTTTTTTTTTTTTTTGCTTGGGGCGGCAAGAAAGCCAGAGCCGGCCCTGGTTGGAACGGAGGCTGCAATCCCACCAGACAGGCTTACTGGTGCAGTGTCTGTGAATGACTCACCACCAACCAGTGCTAGAAACTGGACTGAGCAGACAGCTCTGCCAGCATTGCCAATCCCAGTCCTACACCAAAGAGAACCGGGCACGTTTAGATTGGTGTCCAACAACATCCGACCCTTCCAGCCTCACCATCCCCTGTGCCCCAGGCTAAGACCTGTCCAGTGTGCAGTGGTGTGAATGTAAAAGCTGAGATGGACACACTATGGACAGTTCTCTAGTTGTTCCAAAATCCTGGGCAGGAGCCAGAAGCTGATGCCACAAGGGCATGACACTCATCACTACCAAACAATCTGGAGCGGAGATCTGAGCTCAGGGGCATATGGACAAGCACTCTGCCCCAGAGACCACCCCCTGCCCCCGGAACCAGTCCACCTTAGGTCCCTTCTGCTTGAGTCTCTCTCTCTCTCTTTGTTCCTTTCCTGAAATGTTTTTCTCTTTCCCCAGCATCCTCCACCCGCACAGACTCGACGAAGACCATCAAGACTCCTTTGCACATCGTGTTCAAAGGGATGGCTCCCATCTGAGGCTGCCCCATGGTCACTTCTGCTGCCAGATGTGCTGTGAGAAGGTATCAAAGCAGCAACCTCCCCAAGGAAGAGAGAGGGAAGGAGTGGAGTAGGAGGACACACCTGATGGCATGCCACTCAGAGGCCTGTCTGCTGTCAGCAGAGGAGACGCATTCTGTGTCCCACTGTCTTCTATGGCTTTTTATTCCTATGTGATTATACTGCTAATTTCATATAGGGATTGAAGCCGTGCAATACGCTGGGGCTGGCCACCAGAGAACATCACCTGCTCCTGCGGACCTCACCACTAGAGGGCCACCATCGCCAAAATGAGCTGCTGGTGCACTGGGTCACTGCCCCCAGCACTCGGGAGCCTGGAGCAGCCCCTGTAGGAGAGACCTGGAGTATCAGTAACTGCCTGTGCTCAGCCAGGAGCTGCTGCCACCATACTAGGTTGGGCATCCTAGGGTATGTCCACACTGTGATCGGCGGGGGGGGGGGGGGGGGGGAGGGGAGGCGGGTGACTGCAGCATGTGCAAACGTAGCTGAGAGTAACACTAGCAGCGACGCCCCAGCACCGGGGGTGTCAGTACAGGTTGGCCGCTTGAGAACATCCCCAGGGGCTCCGGTGGGCTTGTACAACCCCTGCTGCAGCAGCTTCCCTGTTACTTGAACTGCCGTTGCTCTAGGGAGCTCAGGTACATCTATGTGTACTGCAGTCACACCCCTGATTGCAGTGCAGTCGTCCCCATCTGGAAAAAGCAAGGCCTGTTCAACCCCAGCCCTGCTTCTGATGGTATCCCCACACCTGGCTTCTGCCAGCCCCGCAGAGTCCCTGACTTGGGTAAATGTTGCGAGCCAAACCACCCACTGGGGAATGCACCTGAGAAATGAACAGACTAGTGGCCACACCCAAAGGATACCACCACCAGGGGGTTGAAGAAGGGGGGTGACTGCAGTACACTGACAAACACTGGATCCTGCTCCCACTGATTTCAATGGCAGCAGATCAGGGCCTTGGCCAGCCTGGTAGGTGTCAGCACATGTGGGAAGGTTGTGAAACACGGCTGTGTGGACACAGCTGGAGTGGCTCTGACCAGCTCAGACAAGACAGTCCCAGCATGGGCCAGCAGAACTGGGCACCCCCAGCTCTGCCATGGACCTACTCTGTGAGTTTGGGCGAGTCACTTCACCCTGCACGCCATTTTTTCCCTTCCGCCTCATCTATTTAGATTGGAAGCTCTCTGGGCCTGGGATGGGGCTGTTTGGGGCACTAGTTTGGATGATTGACACCTGGGTGCAAGCAACCACACTGCAAAGCCCTACCCATTACCCCAACCCTGGGGCTGTGCTCCTCCATGTGCACCACTAGGTCTTCTGGGGGCACCTCCCATGGTCCTTTGTGCTGCAATAAACCAAGTCGGTGTAGAATTCTTTCCCAGTGAATGGTGGAAGAACTCCACTGCCCTTCTGGGCATATGGGGGGAATTGTGGGAAGGCACTGGAGGACTGATCTAGCCTGCATTCTCACTGCAAAGAGGCAGATTGCCAGCTGGAGTAAAAGCAGAACCTGGGCTCTAACCCACATCCCCAGCCAGGCCAATTAGCCTGGGTTGAAAGCACCACTACCCGCAGGGGAGAGGGTTTTATGTGTGGACAGAAGAGCGGGGTGATGGGTAACACCTGGGTTAACTCAGTAATGAAGACACTCTACTTGTTACATAAAGACAGTTGTACCTGCATTGTAGACAGGGCTTTAAAAAACAGAGTTCCAGCTAATCAAGTGTTTCTAGGGCTCCAGAACAAAGGGAAAGAGATCCAGACTATGATGCCTGTGCAGGATTACCTCTAAACAGTGTTTTCCAAAGTTTCTCAAAAGGCTTCCGTGGCTCTTTAAAGCTCTGTGTAAAATCTGTCACAGTAGTGAAAATGGGTAAAATTACACAGCTTGTGGAAGAGATTAAAGGCGGACCCCTTCCGTTCACTTCATAAAGGAAGGACCGCATTAACACCTTGTGAAATATTAGCCATTAATCAGCTTCCACGCAGAATAAAACCATCAACATGTATCATTATTGGCTCTTTAATGAAGTGAGAATGGGAACGCTGGGGAGCTGGGATATTAATGTCTCCTAAGAGGCATGAGCAATGCCAAGGCCAGGAGCCAAGATTTTTAATTTACTGCCAAAAGCTTCCCCTGTTAATAATGTGGTTACTTATCCTGAACATTATCACTGTTTGGCCACAAGTGTTCCATTTACAGAAGTGAGCTGGGCCCTCGGAAAGCATGTGGCCAGCTGCTGTGTCTGCCAATCCTCTCCCCCTCGGCCTCCTTACAGGCAGGAGGGGGCTGTACAGCCACTGAAATCTTCCCAGCAGTTGTACCCATTCCTACCCCTGCTTTGTTTCCCTTCTCACTTGCACTTCTGGACTTTCTTTATGGTTAGGAGTGTTCCTGGCTGCACAGAGCCTGCTCTGCATACATATGCTGTAAACACGTTTCCCTGGAGTTCCATAAAGGCACTATCCTCACTCCTCCACCTGCATCTCTCCCCTCAAGACCCACTTCTTCCAGATCCCAGGGGGGACAGGGTGAGGGGCTGTTCGATCTATTGCAGGTGGCTAGTATCCATTACCTTTTTGGTGCATAGAATGTATATATAATAATGTGTGTGTATGTGTATATTGATAGATACAGATATATTTGATTGTAAATTTCTCCCCCATTCTCTGTCACTTGTCTTACGCTGTAAGCTCCTTGGGGCAGGGACCATGTCTTTTTATGCGTGTGTGTGTGTGTGTGTGGGGAGATCATCGAAACCACTGGGTGTTACTATAATAATAAAATAATCATAAATAATTATAAACACAGATTCCAGCCTTTGCAGTTGTCTGACTAGATTGAAGTGGCTCTAATATCACTCCAGGATTACGTAGGCAAAACCCAGCTATAAAAACCCCCTCCCCTCAGAGTTCATGGAGACAAATTCATTATACTGCCAAGACAGCAATGATGCCTTCAAGGCTCTGAAGGTCAATCCATGACACCTCTGAGATACCTCCAACCTCTCGAACTTGGTGAAGGTAATAACAGTACTTAGCAGTTACATCCCACTTTGTGGCTCAAGGCGTGATGCCAACATTAACTAATCAATCTTCAGAAACAAACCTGTGAGGTAGGTCAGTACTATTCGCCTGTTACAAATCAGAAGCTGAGGCAGCAAGAGGTTAAATAACTTACCTCTGATCTTGTTACTGGTAGAGCCAGGATTAGAACTCAGGAGCCTGAGTCTCCTTTTCCATGCTGCTGTTCAGCACAGGGAATATTTATCTCCCAGGACAGCAGGGATGGCCTGATAGCTACACAAGTTGCAGTTAGGAAGAGATTCTGCTCTTAGTCACACTTGTGTAAATGCAGAGTAATTCCACTGAATTAAATAGAGCAAGCCAGATTCTCATATCCACTAAGACCACTTTACACTGTTCTGGCCTTAAAGTGGGTGTCGCCCCAGATTTAATGAAAATGAGAATCTAGCCCAATGACTCCACATTCATGCTGATGTGAGTAAGAGCAGGATCTGGCCTGGAGAGCAAGGTACCGCTGGAGTCTTCTGCTGCTGGTGAATGGCTTTAGAGCCAGAAGGAGCTTTTTCCAGCGTTTATAATCTGAGTTATAACACAGATAGCTGCAGTTCTATGCTAAACACAGTTAGGAGGAAGAAATCACATCTCTTTCCAGTTCTATGGTGGCCAGGTTTGGAACCCAGGTGTGTGCATTACAGGGCAGCATGGTGAGGACGTGCAAGCCACTCACTGAGGTTAGCTCAGAGATGAAGCTTAGACTACACAGCTTGAAGAATAAAAATGCTAATATAACCTCACCGTCCTTGACCAATGCCCCCCTGTCCTGCTTTTTCCTTATTAAAACAGAAGGGATGAGTCGAACAACTTGTAGGGGAAAGGAAGCCAAGTGAATGAAGATGTGAAATGTGCTTCAAACAGCTTATTCATAGATTCATAGATTCTAGGACTGGAAGGGACCTCGAGAGGTCATCGAGTCCAGTCCCCTGCCCGCATGGCAGGACCAAATACTGTCTAGACCATCCCTGATAGACATTTATCTAACCTACTCTTAAATATCTCCAGAGATGGAGATTCCACAACCTCCCTAGGCAATTTATTCTAGTGTTTAACCACCCTGACAGTTAGGAACTTTTTCCTAATGTCCAACCTAGACCTCCCTTGATGCAGTTTAAGCCCATTGCTTCTTGTTCTATCCTCAGAGGCTAAGGTGAACAAGTTTTCTCCCTCCTCCTTATGACACCCTTTTAGATACCTGAAAACTGCTATCATGTCCCCTCTCAGTCTTCTCTTTTCCAAACTAAACAAACCCAATTCTTTCAGCCTTCCTTCATAGGTCATGTTCTCAAGACCTTTAATCATTCTTGTTGCTCTTCTCTGGACCCTTTCCAATTTCTCCACATCTTTCTTGAAATGCGGTGCCCAGAACTGGACACAATACTCCAGCTGAGGCCTAACTGGAGCAGAGTAGAGCGGAAGAATGACTTCTCGTGTCTTGCTCACAACACACCTGTTAATACATCCCAGAATCATGTTTGCTTTTTTTGCAACAGCATCACACTGTTGACTGATATTTAGCTTGTGGTCCACTATAACCCCTAGATCCCTTTCTGCCGTACTCCTTCCTAGATAGTCTCTTTCCATTCTGTATGTGTGAAACTGATTTTTCCTTCCTAAGTGGAGCACTTTGCATTTGTCTTTGTTAAACTTCATCCTGTTTAACTCAGACCATTTCTCCAATTTGTCCAGATCATTTTGAATTATGACCCTGTCCTCCAATAAGCGTACTTTCTATGCCAATATCTAAGTCGTTAATGAAGATATTGAACAGAGCCGGTCCCAAAACAGACCCCTGTGGAACCCCACTCGTTATGCCTTTCCAGCAGGATTGGGAACCATTAATAACAACTCTCTGAGTAGGGTTATCCAGCCAGTTATGCACCCACCTTATAGTAGCCCCATCTAAATTGTATTTGCCCAGTTTGTCGATAAGAATATCATGCGAGACCGTATCAAATGCCTTACTAAAGTCTAGGTATACCACATCCACAGCTTCTCCCTTATCCACAAGACTCGTTATCCTATCGAAGAAAGCTATCAGATTGGTTTGACATGATTTGTTCTTTACAAATCCATGCTGGCTGTTCCCTATCACCTTACCACCTTCCAAGTGTTTGCAGATGATTTCCTTAATTACTTGCTCCATTATCTTCCCTGGCACAGAAGTTAAACTAACTGGTCTGTAGTTTCCTGGGTTGTTTTTATTTCCCTTTAAAAAGCTGCATGCTTTCATCAGACCTTTTATCAGCCTTCCCCCTCCACAAGATGAGCTCATTTTAATCATTAGTGAAACACTCCTGTTTAAAAAAGCAGGGCCGATGTGAGTGGTTTGGTGTGTTATTAACAGCTCAAGGGCTTCTCTTGAGGAGTGAATGCCAGCCAAAGTTTTCAGAACTCGACTGCGAATGATCTCAGATCAGCATCTCCAAGGGCTCAAGCAATGCTTGGCAGTTAAAAAAGGCATTCTTTTCCAGGGCTCTGAGGGCAAGGGTGGGAATATGGGGTTAGATTCTCAGCTGGTGTAAATGAGAATCATTCCATTGATGTCAGAGGAGCAGTGTCAATCTACACCAGATGAGGATCCAGCCTAGAATGTTTTTCCTTCCTGCTCTGAGGTTTGCCTCCCCGCTTTTTATTTTGCACAAATCCTCAAACATTTTTCTGTGCCTTTGACCACTCGCGTGATGCCATACATTTCAGAGATCTCCTCTATAATACATCTGTTATGCTGCTAAATGTACTAGCTACATCCGCGTAGAACATACGTAGGCTGCTGAGCATTCCAAGCCCCTTCCGGTAGAAGGCACCTGGTCAACTGCAGAATGTACCAGGTACCTCCAGGCAGAAAGCACCTGCTGTGCTGCCAAATGGGGCCCGTAACTCATATACACTGGCTGCGGTGCTGAACATTTCAGATGCAGCAGAGTAGGTGTGCTCCATCTGGATGTTAGACCTACCAGGCACAGCCTACCTTCCACTGATGTCTATTAAATGATAATGGACAAGAACAGCAGAGCAGGTGCAGTAGAGTGCCAGCAACAAAATGGTTAAGGGCTAAATTTTGCACTCATTGTAGTTAACCCAACACGACTCCAGAGTGACTCCAGATTTACACTGGTTTAACAAAGAGAAGGATTAGGTGCTAAGTAACTAACATGGCTGTCCAACCAATTGTCCTCACCCCATAAACAAGCTCTTTGAACACATTCATTTTCCCTTTGCATTTATTCATGCTATTTTCACTGCAGTAATGCACAGGGACCCCAATCAGATCAGGGTCCCACTATGGTAGGCGCCACACACACAGGGAAATTCAAATGGCATTCTCTACTCCACTGAGAAACCTTCAAACACACACACACCCAGAACAAACTTTCCTCCACAGACTGCACCCTGACATTGTATTCATGCCTCCAGTTTATCATATGTCGTAGGTCTCTAGCACCTTCCAGCAGTGGGTTTCAAAGCACTTTGCAACCACTAGCAAATTTAGCCTCACAAAACCCCTGGGATGTAGGTAAAGATGGTCACCCCCATGTTATAGAAGAAATTGAGCCTCAGAATATTAGTGACTTGCCCAAGGTTATATATGGGTGTGTTAGCAGAGCTGGGATAGAATCTAGCTTGTCTGGTTCCCAAATCTATGCCTTAATCACAAGATCACACATCAGAACATAGGATCTGCCAGACTGGATCAGACTCAAGATCCATATAGTCCAGGATCTTGTCTCCGATAGTTACCAGTGCCCAGATGCCTCAGAGGAAGGCGCAAGAAATCCCTCAGTAGACATGTAGATCCAATCCTAATCTCTATTGCATAGGGATTGACTTAAAACCAAAAAGCATGAAGTTTTATATGCCCTCCAAAAATATTATTAGCATTAACTATTCTTGGATATTCTTGTTATTATAAATGTCCAGTCCCTCTTTGAATCTTGCTAAGCATGACTGTGCAATGATTTCACTATTTATGGCATTAATAGGATGGTATACTTATGTTGCAAAGTTAGATCAGCCACACGGCACAGCTACATCCATCTGCAAATCGTTTGAATCAAATGTTTTAAATCAGGGCTGGAATTTCAAGCGAGCTCAGCTCCCATTTAGGCACCGCAGTAAGCAGCCAGATCTTCATAAGAGATGAAGACGTTGACTGCTGTGCTCCTTAGAAAACCTGGCCTCAGGTGTCACGTTGGGAACTGAGCTGAGTATGGCAAGGCAGGATCTGATTTTAATTTATGACAAAGCTGAAGTAGCTGGTGCTCTGCATTGTCCCAAAGGTTGGAGGGATCTGCTGTTTGACAGAGCAACAGCCCCAGCTGCTTTGCCCTTTGATCAGTGCAGCAATAGGGGTCAGGAGAGTTGAATTTACAGATTTTGTGGCCTTTTGTTCTATGGAGTTAGAGGAGTTAATCAGAAAGACAGCGACTACTGACTTTATACAGTAAAAAGGTCAATGACTCAGGCTAGAGGCTGTATTGCTTTCTGACCGGTTTGGTGGTAATACTCTGAATGCTTGTAGCATACACACACACAATGCAGCATGCTACCCCATGAAATACCAACCATGGGGTGGAAATGTCACCACACCAGGGCAGAGAAGGTTACATAGCGGGGGAGAAGGTCTCACGTTCAGATGGTTTCTGCACCAGCGCATCTGAATCATGGTTCACACCGTTCTTCACCTAACATGGTGTTAATGCCACAGCTGGGTGTGTTTTCGCCATGTATCCAAGACCAAAGGTTAAACTGACGCCATGTGCTCATCTCCGCTGAACTTGGAGTGCACTGGATTTAGGGCCCTATGGACTAGTCTAATATACCTTGTTAGCTTTGTATGTAATGAAAGTTACAGCAGCAACCTAGAGCTTCAGGCTGGGCGTCAGATGTCCAACAACCCCACTTGCACTCAAACTCCCTAAGAAGCCTTTATAAATCCCAGACTTATTTGCCTGCCAGTCATCAGCCCTGCATTCTTGAATTCTTTGTAACCACAGCCAAAATGCAGTATGTTACTGGCTCTTCGGCAGGAAGGTGTTAATGCAGTCCCAATGCCCATAATGCTGGTGTTATCT
This sequence comes from Terrapene triunguis, assembly GCF_002925995.2. Lineage (NCBI taxonomy): Eukaryota > Metazoa > Chordata > Testudines > Emydidae > Terrapene > Terrapene triunguis. Next base: position 4,242,529 of record NW_020664586.1, on the reverse strand, counting down.
TACCTTACTCTGATCCTAATTAACAGATTGAACATGGTCATGGTCACCCACCCATGTGCCTTACTAATGTAGCTTTTACAGCCATGATATTAGTGCCCTCGCCAGCTGTCCCTAATTTAAGCAGTCTGGATTTCTCCAGAACATTGGTACCCTCATTTTTCACCAATGCCTCTAATTAAAAACAACTGAGGAGTTCGTAGAGGTGCTCTCCTTATCTGTCTCTAGCCCTAATTAAAATAGCCTGGATGTCCATGACATTGGTGCCTGTTAAACCAGTCAGCAAAAGGTGATGTCCATTTTGGAACTTACTGAAGAATGTGTAGGAGTCATTGTTGCTCAGAAACGTCTCCACATCAATACCTTCCTTAGCAGCCTTATCCACCAGCTCCTGGCTAGAGAAGGCACCAGCTGCCTCTGTTGGCCCATCTTGTCCATCAGTCCCACCACTGAGGAACAGGACTTCACATTTCCCAAGGAAGTAGCCAGCCCCAGTGGCCTTAGCTCGGTGTAACTCCAATGCCACCTGTAAGGCCAACTCCTGGTTCCTCCCACCCTTCCCATTTCCTTGAAGCTGGACAGTGGTCTCTCCACCAGCCAGCAGGCAAACCGATCTTTCAGACTCCAATCCTTGCAAAGCCTTCAAAGAATCCACAAGGTTAAAACCTGGGATCTCTAGCTCTGCTGCCAGCTTTAGAAGATCTCCTCTCACCTGGTCTCTTAGAGGACCTTCTCCAAGTCCAGCTGTGCTCAAGCAAACAAACTGAATCAGCTGGCTGTAGAGTTTGGCCACTCTGCTGACCTCCCCACACACCCCTGCACTCAAAATCAGGGTCCAGTAGCCCAAATCCTCTGCTTGGCGTTTGGCCTCCTCTAAAGCTAAACTGTTTGAGCCAATGACAACATTGTAGACGTGAGAATAGTCTTTCGGACCACTGGGATCTGAGACGGAGCTGGACAGCACTGTTTTCACAGATCTGGGCAAGGTGCTCATCAGATTGTATTTTGTCATTATCTGAAGGCAGCCTTGAGCACTGGGGGAACTGTAGACAGTGGGACCACTCGCAATAATGTCCACTGGGTTGCCAATGACATCAGAGAGGATGAGGCTTAGCACCTAGAAGCAGAAAGGATGACAGATAAATGCAGTGCCTGCTGCAGAGACTCACTGACATGCAAGAGTAGGGTGACCAGATGTCTCGATTTTATCAGGACTGTCACGATATTTGCTTGTTTGTCCCGTGTCCCGACCAATGTTAGGTCGGAACACTGGACAAACAAGCAAATGCTCCGGAGCCCAGAAGTGCTCGCACCCCCCCCGCCCCCTCCTTCCCCCATTGGCTCCCTCCCCAAATCCCCGCCTCTTCCCCAGGCTCGCCAATCCTCCTCCCTCCACAAGTGCTGGAGGGAGGCCCCGGAGATGCAGGGGGAGCGCGGGGCCGGGGTGAGTGAGAGTCCAGCCTGGCCCCGAGCACAGGCAGGACTCAGTCAGGCGGTACTGGAGGGAGAGGAGGGGGGCGGCCTACGGGGCCAGGCGGCGGCTGTTCTCTCCCCCCTGGGCAGCGGGACTCGGGAGCAGCCGCTGCTGCAGCTCCCACTGCCGCGGGGGGAGGAAGCGGCCATGGCGCTCGGCGGCTGCAGCTCTGGTGCCCGGGCCCGAACCCCCCGAGTCCGGGCCTGTTGCGGGGACCCAGCAGCGCGCACGCTGCGCCCAGCCCCTGGCCAGTCACGTCTGGGCTGGCTGCCCAGCTGGTGCAATCC
>NW_020664586.1:4215444-4225771 GCF_002925995.2 Terrapene triunguis | reverse complement strand
CGATTTTATCGCTAATCCCCTTGTCGAGGTGGTGTTAGGAAACCGGTTTAAAGGGCCCTTTAAGTCGACAGAAAGGGCTTCGTAGTGTAAACGTGTCCAGGCTTAAGTCGATTTAACGCGGCTAAAGTCGACCTAAACTCGTAGTGTAGACCAGGCCTGAGGAAGTTAGAGAGTACCGTTTCATGCATAACCTATCTAGATATGTATATGCCCCCCCCATCTTCATAGGAGCTATGCGCCTCACAGTCATTAATTAATGTAACCTCATAATATCCCCGTGAGGCAGGGAAGTGCTATTAACTCCATTTTACACATGGGAAACCGAGGCATGGAGTGGCTAAGTGACTTGCCCAGGGTCAAAAAGGGAGTCTGTGGCAAAGCTGGGAAATAAGCCCAGCTCTGCTGGGTGTGAGTCCGGCACCACAGCACCACACTTCCACCACCTCACCATGTGGACATCCCTACAGCGCAGTGAAAGTCCTAGAATGCAGCACTCTGGGACTGTCATTGCACTGTGGCAGTGGTCACATGGCAAGTTGTTGCACAGCACGCTGGCACGCTGTAGAATCACACCGTCGCTTGCCATGGAAGTAACGTGGTATGTGAACAAGCGCTCAGAAATAACAACGATCCACTAAACAGGGAACGTAACAGGCAGAGTTCTTCAAGACAGCATCAGCCTGAATACACTCGAGGGCAGATCCCACAGAGGAAATGGCCACCCTATTTTGTGAGATGGTCTCCATTTAGAAAAAAAAAAAAAGAGGACATTTTATCCCCCAACACAATAAAGAGTGGGGTGTGAGCAGGTGGAGGGAAAATTCACGGGCGGCCCAGCTAAACAAAACCAGAGAACCCAGCCACGTCTCTGGCCAAATTCCCTTCATGAAGTTTAGCAATCAGTAAACCCCAAACAATGGACGCATGGCAGCTCTTCTGTCTCAAGCAGGCCCTGTTCTGGGTTCCAGCTGGCAAAACTCTTGTCTCTGCCTCTCGTGAGGGTAGCTCAGCCTTTTGAGGATCTGAGCCCAGGCAGGCTTAGCGACGCTTGGCTGCCTCGACACACGGAGCCTCTCCCTGCTGGGAATTCACCCAGGAAAACCACACCACTGTCTGATTCAGAGCTGGGCCATCACTAGGACGAGAGGTGGCAAGACTGAGGTACCCTGCTGGAGGCACTAAATGACTTGTACACCCTGTCACAGGGGATGGGGGTTAGAATTACCTTCCAGTTGCGTCTTCCTCCAGAGAATGCACAAGTGAATGCTCTTCCAGGAGAGCTCAAGAGTCCAGAGGTCTCTTTATTGAAACACTCCCACAAGGTAGCAAAGGTTTAATAATTAAGAGAGTGAGGCCCTCCTAAAGCACCTCTGAGCTCAGATCAGTGCAGCGCCTCTTTCCACCACTGAGGAGCTCAAACCCAGAGCCCCCATTAAGAGCCTCCAAACCCACAAAAACAACAAGGAGTCTGGTGGCACCTTTGCCACCAGACTCCTTGTTGTTTTTGTAGATACAGACTAACACGGCTACCCCCTGATACTCCAAACCCACAGACTTTGATAGTCAAAGCAGCCTGTGCGTGCTGATCGAACCCCATGGTGGAACAAGGGCTTGAGAGAAATAACAAGGATTTGCTCAGTGCTGAGGGCGACAGCATTTCAAAGTGAAATAACAGGGGTGGAGGGAAGAGGGCCTGGGTGGGTCACCCAGGAGGATGAGAATGCAGTGGGAGCTTGCTTCCCCCTTTCCTTCCCTCCCACCCTGTTAATCTCTAAGATCTCACCTATGCCAGATGCTATAACCAGTTAAACAGCAGCATTAGCACTGGTGAGACTCCTATTGAACTAACAAGATGGTAAGATCTCCAGAAGCCACCAGAGTCTGGTCTATACCAGAGCTAATAGCAATGCAGCGGAACCAGTGATAGCCCTAGTGGGGAATTTAGACTGTATTACACAGGAGGGCAAACTAGATTATAACAGTCCCTGCTGGCCTTAAAAATCTACCTACTTATATTGCTCAAATCACCACAGCATCTGAACACTTCAAATCTGTAGTGTATTTCTCCCCACAATGCTCCTGGGAAGTGCGACTATCCCCATTTTACAGATGGAGAATTGAGGCACAAAAGGAGGGATGCAGGAGGGTACTTAGGCGCTGTGATGCTCGGCGTTGCAACACCCAACTTTTAGGCGCTTAGAAAACTCGGGAGCACCACCGTGATCCACAAAAAACAAGTCAGGTGCCCAGGCTCCCTAAGCAATGAATGGGGAGAGAGAGGCACCTCAGAACACGAGCCACAAAAGCCAGCGTGCCAGCTGGGAAGCTGCCTAAGCCAGATATTGACCAGCAAGGTGTGCACTAAGCCCTGCCCTGTCTTGGTCTTACAGATAAGTGCCTAGCGGTGGCAGCTGCTAGTGGTGGAGGAGGAGCTGCTGCTCCCCACCTTATAACTGTTGGCCCATGGTGAGAGCGCTCGTCTGGGGTGGGGAGACCCAGGTTCGATTCCCCCCTCTCTGCCACAGGGGGAGCAAGGATTTGAACAGAGGTCTCCCACATCTCAGGGGAGCACACTAATCACTGAGCTGTAGAACCCTCAGACTCCCCTGTTGACGCTGTCCCGCTGTGGGTAAATAATGAAAGAGTAGTTGGAAAAGGGGGACTCGACCCAAGGTTGCCCTGACCACTGGGCTACAGGGTCATTCTCACACTCACTCTCTCCAGCCCAATGACTGTTCAAGTTAGTGGCAGAGTTGGGAACCCAGGTCTCTCAAGTCTCATTTAGCCTTAGACTCTCCTGTTCCTAGTGGCACCTGTGGCAACCCATTTTCCTCACTACCGTCTGAGTCCGTCATACATTGTCGCCATGAAAGCAGCATCCTTTTCGATTGTCCTGTGACAGGTCATTCTTTGTCCTCCATGCCTCCTTGTGGAATCCAATCTAAGATCCAGGCTAACACTTGCACCACTGGACCATCCTTCCTCCTTGTCAATGAGCCACTTTCAGTTACAAGATTATAACATGCACAGAATCACACGTTAACACTCTTCATAGAAATGTACGATTCTTCACTCAACGTCTGAATTACCTCTGAACACTATTCATTTCATCAGGTTGTTCAGATTTCTAGGCCTGATTCTCCCCTCAGTTACACCAGTTGTACCCCAGTATAAAAATTAACACTTGAAATTAACTGTGTTACACTGGCGTCAAACTGGTGCAAAGAAGTAGAAAATTAAGCAGCCTTGTGTCCTCTATAAAAAAAACCTTAGCCTCACTCAGGTTGGATATTTCAACCATTCTCCTACAGTCTACAATTTGCCCTCAGGCAAAATGAATCAAGCCTGGCACTTAAGATAATTCAAGAGGCTGTAACCACTTGGAACACCATTTTACATGTTTAGAAACCTGCTGTAAAACAAATAGCCTCTGACTGTCTTTCCCTTCAAGGTTAACATCACCGCACTGACTCTCACCAAGTGGAATCTAGCGAAGACTAAGTCATTTGAGGAGCTAACTAAATCTCTGATCAACCCAGTATCATTGTGATGATTTCTGCTGTTTGAGCAGTAAAAGCTTTTTTGAAGGCAAAAGATCCAGCACAGGGCACCCAAGTCATGACAGCAGAACATTTAGCATCCTGTTGATTCAAAGGAAGGACCATAATTAACTACAGTAGAACCTCAGAGTTATGAACTGACCAGTCAACCACATACCTCATTTGGAACTGGAAGCATGCAATCAGGCAGCAGCAGAGACCAAAGAAGTATTTCCTCTGAACAGCACTGAGGCTTTCTACCTCTGATCGCAATGACAGACAATGCAGACGCAGAGCAATCTGCCTATGAGCACCTGTAATTACATTGCTAACATTGCTTGGTATACTATTTTACTAGTGATGTAAATCTGTCTTCTGCACTTTGAACTCGGGTTATGTTTATGCAAGAAAGGACCTGACCCAAGGAGACCATTCATGTCAATGGGAGTCTTTCCAGTGCTTTCAACAGGGTTTGTTTTTTTTAAGCACAATCCATAATGGGACAGATTCTGATCTCCTTTACATTGGTATAAACCCAGGGTAACTCCACTGAAGTTAAGAGTTACTCCAAATTTACACTACCGTAACCAAGAGCAGAATTCAGCACGGGCACAGTAGCATCAGGGTCTCGCTGCGTAACACCCTTTCCTATCAGCCCAAGTTAGTGGTTGCTACTAATGAGCTGATTAATCCACTTATTTTTTATTTATTGATACCAGCCACCAGCTATTAAATGTCATTGGACATCAGTTACAAGTCAGAGTTACAAGATTCATCAGATATTTTTTGAAATCCTATTCATTTCACCAGGGCTTTAGAAACAAAGGCAGCAGAACTCCACTCAACAGCATGTCTATTTCAGAGTTAGCCCAGCAAAAAAAGGGAGTTTAAATGCTGCCATTTAGGGCACCATCGGGAACTATGGGTCTGGAAATGACTTAGCTGCTTGAGCTAGCCAATGCCTAGCATAAGGGAAGTTATGCCATCGCACATCTGGTTTTTCTTCTCTCCACCTGTTGGTTGGGGAAATAAACCCACTCATCTGGGCTGATGGAGAGGATGTTGGAGAAGATGGTGATTTATACTAAAGATGTTATTCTCGCATCATTTTAAGAGCGCTCCAATATTAATTTTTCTTGTGCCCTTTTTGGTTTTTTATTCTACATTAGAGCCATGATAGCCTGAGTGGAAATGACCAAGTCACATTCCCGAGGCCCTGCCATGGCCCAGACCTTGCACACTCCTCAGTCCCCACTGCCTAGCACAGGGGTGGGCAAACCTTTTGGCCCGAGGGCCACATCTGGGTGGGGAAATTGCATGCAGGGCAGGGGGTTGGGGTGCAGGAGGGAGTGCGTGGTGTGGGAGGGGGTGTGGTATGCAGGAAGGGGCTCAGGGCAAGGGGTTGGGGTGCAGAAGGGGGCTCAGGGTAGGGGGCTGGGGTGCAGGAGGGGGCAGCAGGGGGTTGGGGGCTCAGGGCAGGGGATTGGGGTGCAGGAGGGGTTCGGGGTGCAGGCTCCAGCCCGGCGCCGCTTACCTCGAGCAGCTCCGGGGTGGCAGGAGCATGCAGAGGGGCTAAGGCAAGCTCCCTGCCCTCTTCCCCCTCCCTCCCGCAGGGGCCGCAAGGACGTGGTGCCGGCCGCTTCCGGGAGTGGCGTGGGGCCAGGGCAGACAGGGAGCCTGCCTTAGCCCCATGGGGCTGGCAATCCCGCAGGCCGGCTTGAAAGCCCTGATGGGCCGGATCCAGCCCGCAGGCCATAGTTTGCCCTCCCCTGGCCTAGCAGAATGTTTGGTTTGGTGTGCATCCTTTCAGAAAGTTGTCCAAGAGTCTACATTAAACTTTGGAGGAAAACAATCCTGAGAACTGCCTGTTCTGAGTGAGGATTGAAGGAGGATTGCAAGGGGTTTAGATTAATCCCCTTTAAATGAAAACTTCCTGAGCTTCCATTAATGAATGATGTCCCCAATCTGCATATTAATTTGCATAAGTTAACATTATAAGATCTAGCGCTCGCTCTTCATAAAGCTCCTCAATCTGCAGCTGCCCACCAGCTTCAAGTTCCATGATTAACTCTCTCAACACAAGACACCAAAAACCTCAGCTCCCAACTTCCATCTTCTAGGGAGGGGACTTGGCGATGATAAACTACAGGCAAAAGACTGTTTCTCATTAACTTAGATAACAACTAGGAATTGGAATCAAACCAAACTCTGCAAGCAAAGAGCCAGATTCAGGTGGATGGGTCCAGCAGTCAGGTATCAGGGTGAGAAGCGTAATCTAAGGGCAGGTCTACACTTAAAATGCATGATGCAGCCACATTGCGGTAGCATTTTAATGAAGACGCTGTAAGCCAGGGGCTCTCAACACAGGGTACACGTACCTCTGTGGGTATGCAGAGGTCTTCCAGGGGGTACATCAACTCATCTAGATATTTGCCTAGTTTTACAACAGGCTACATGAAAAGCACTAGCGAAGTCAGTACAAACTAAAATTTCATACAGACAATGACTTGTCTATACTGCTCTATATACTATACACTGAATTGTAAGTGCAATATTTATATTCCAATTGATTTATTTTATGATTATATGGCAAAAAGTCAGCAATTGTTCAGTAACAGCATGCTGTGACACTTTTGTATTTTTATGTCTGATTTCATAAGCAAGTAGTTTCTAAGTGAGGTAAAACTTGGGGGTACATAAAACAAATCAGACTCCTGAAAGGGGTACAGTAGTCTGGAAAGGTTGAGAGCCAGTGCTCTAAGCTGATGAGAGAGAGAGAGAGAGAGACTCCCGTCAATTTAGTTAATCCACCTACGCAAGAGGCAGTATCTACATTGGCAGGAGAAGCTCTCATGCCAACATAGTGCTGTCTACACTGGCGCTTAGATCAGTATAACTACATTGCTCAGAGGTGTGAATAATCCACACCCCTGACTGACGTAGTTATACCGAAGTAATTTGGTAGTGTAGACCAGGGCTAAGTATTAGATAGATTACCGTCTGTCTACCTAGCTAAGTCTAAGGGAGTGTGAACTGGTGTAATTTACATCCTAGGAGACTGGACAACGGTGTAAGAATGCGTAAATTAAAGTAGAGGATGGTCTAATTTAATTTAGAGCTTCCTACACACTCTTGCTACTCCCCTTTCTTCTTTGGTGCATAAAATACACTATCACACACCCTCCTCCCACTGAAGTCATGGATCATCAGGGTACATTTCCTCCTTTTCCAGCACTACCATGGGTGTTCTGCCATAGGACAAGGAACTGTCTCAGTGTGGTCTACGCTACAGAGTTAGGCTGACATAAGGCAGCTTACGTTGACCTAATTATGTCAGTGAATGCAATGTAACCAGGAAGATATAAGCCCTTGTAGTAGAGGCCTGGTATAAGGCAGGACCTGCTCACAGAATTTGGCAAGAACAGGGCTACTATTGCAGAAATACACATCCCTAAGAAATGCTAGTCACAGAGTGCTTACGCAAACACATCCTGATATCAAGTGGTACCAAAACATCTAAATATCAAGGATGGTACAAAAACATTTCCCAAGGATAACAGAAACACACTCACCACTTCTAAAAAATAAGGTCAGAATAACAGTACAGGCAGTCCTCGGACTTACGACACAATTGGTTCCTTACAATTGTGTCATAAGTCAGAAAGTCGGAACTCGGAACTGCAATCTACTCCATTGTGGGACCAAGCATCGTAAACTCAAAACCTATAGTCATAAGTTGAATCAGGGTGTCAAAGTAGAAGTGGCGCATTAATCGTAACTCGAACGTCGTAAAGTCGAGGACTGCCTGTACGTAATAAAAACGTTTTGATCAAACCAGCATGTACAAAATAATGGGCAATAACTAGCAACATCAGGGGGCAGTAACTAACTATATCAAAGGAGCAGTACTAACTTGGTTGTACTGAGGTATAAAAATGTATCTCAGAAGGAGGATCTTTAGCCAGCCTAGGGAGCAGTGGAAAGTCCCACCACTAACTGAGCTGTGTCCATTCTCACGAGCATACATATCTTAGTATCCTTGTCGAGTCTGCCAGGTGCTATTACCATGCTTTGTCGACAATAAACCTGGCCGGGTACCTTCATTGAAAACTGAGCCTATGAATTTATTGGGCAGTTTAATTAAGGTCTGCTATCTCTGCAGAGCTAAAACAGCACACTAAATAAACACACACACAACCAACATCTGACCACATGCACTACAGCCTTGCTCTCCCCGATGTAAGTGCCCTACTACACTAACATAATACTTCACCTCCATGAGAGACATAGGGCTTATGTGAGCATAGTTAGGGTGACCCAGTGTCTGTGTAGACACTGCAGGTTACTTACATTGGCTGTCATTCTTTTCAATTTCACAGCTGGGTGCTTGAGCCAAAAAACTGACAAGAAAGCCCCACAGCTCAGGCTGTCACCACTGGGCGGTGGGGGGACTCTTGCTGGGATGGGGCCCGCTAGGGATCTGCACCTGGAGCTGAGAGGCCAAGCTCTCAGCCCAGGACCGTCCCTACCAATTACGGTGCCCTATGCAGCCCGAGCACCTGCTCCCCTCCCCCCTCCCCCCCCCCCCGCCGAGGGTCTGGGCTGCGCTCAAGACCTGCAGGGTCAGGGAGGTAGGAGCTGTGGGGGGCCCCACAGGCCCAGGGTGGCCTGGGGGATTAGCGGGGGGCCTGGCGCCAGCAGCAGGAAGCAGAACAACCCAGCCCCAGCCTGCTCCGCTCCCCCCACTCCAGACGTGTTGCTCAGGGAAGGGGGTTTGTGGGAAGGGGTCCGCCCCTCCCCCCACTCACCGGCGGCGGGAAGTGGAGTGTGACCCAGCCTCAGCCTGCTCCGCTTCCCCTGCCGTGTTGCTTGGGGGAGGGGGAAGGACCACCCCCTACACTCACCGGCAGTGGGAAGCAGAACAACGCGGCTGGGAGCTGGCGGAGTGGAGTGGGCTGGGACCGGGTTGCTCCGCTTTCCACCGCTGCCGGTGAGTGCGGGGTTGCTGGGGCAAGAGGCTTGGGGGGGGCAGGCCAGGGGCAGAGCAAGGGGCAAGATTAAAGCGGGGCGGGAGGAGTTGTCCCAGGCCCCACACCCCCCAAGGAACGGCCTTGCCCCTTGCAGTGGGCGCAGCCCGCGGGGGGGACCAGCCGGAGGATAGGGCTGGCCGCCAGAGCTGGTGCTGCCGCATATGCAGCACGCAGCTGCCTAGGTCACCATGAAATTTGTGGCAATTTGGTGCCCCACATTTCACGATGCCCTGCCCAGCTGCACATTCTGTGTATGCCTAGGGAGGGCCCTGTCTCAGCCCCCTCACTGCCCCTCTGAAGTCAGAGGAAGCACTCCTGGCGAGGATGTGGTGCGCTGACAGGATGGGCAATACAGACACGAGCTATCACATAATTACTAATATAGGTCAACTTAAGTTTGTAGTGTAGGCGTGATAATGATTCGTTCTAAGTGACTTCCCAGTAAGCCTGCAGCACTGGTCCCAGTGGAGGGCCAGGCAGCCTGAGCCTGTGGCTCCCAACACCCTGCTCGGCTGCAGCAGGGCCGCAGTCTGTAAGGCCGAGGCGCGGGGCTGGAGGGGGAGACCCGCGTGGCAGGGGGGTCCAACTGCAGGGCCCCAGGCTACTTCCTACCAGCGTCTGGGCGGAGCCCCGCTAGGCCACAGCGTCCCGGGCTTGGCCAATCAGGCGCCTCCGCGGCCGGGCAGAGCAGGACCCCCCCCGCGCAGGGAGGTGAAAGCTGGCAGCGGCCGCGCGCACCGGGACAGGAGCGAGCAGGCAGCGGAAGAGAGTCAGGCTCCCCCCTTGTCCCATCCCTCCAGGCTTGCCATTTGCTGCGGGCAAAAGAGGGCGGAGCTATCTGGGCCAGGAGGCTATGTTTAATCTCTCATGTGCTGGCTGGTAGCGGCTCTGCTTCACCACACCCCTATGTCGCCGGTTCCAGGACCGATCCCAGTAAGATCCCACCATTGGTGGCAGTACAGACCCAGTACTGGTCCCACTACACCCCAGTAATGGTCCAAGTACAAACCCCAATAATGGTTCCAGTAGTGATCCCAGGAAAACTCCAGCACTGGTCCCAGTAGAGTCCCCACTCCTAGTCCCAGTAAGTCCCCACTACTGGTTCCAGTATACACCCCAGTACTGGTCTCAGTACTGGTCCTAGTAAGACCCCAGTACTTGCCCCACTACTGGAACCAGTATAGACCCTAATACTGCTCCCAGTAAAACCAGAACACTAGCCCTAGGACTGATCCCAATACAGACCCCAGTACTGGTCCCAGAACTGGTCCCAAGTAGACACGCCAGAACTCATCCTAATACTTGTCCCAGTGAGACCATAGTACTGGTTCCTTTATAGACCCCATTACTGTTCCCAGTACTGGTAGTAAGAGATCAGTACTGGTCCCAATAACACCATAGTACTGGTCCCAGAATATACCCCAGTACTGGTCCTAGTAAGACTCCATTACTAATCCCCGTATAGATCCCAGCAGTGGTCCCAAGTACAGATCCCAGTACTGATCTCAGTACTGGTTCCAGTAAGACCATAGTACTGGTCCCATTATAGACCCAGTACATTTCCCAGTACTAGTCCCATTATAGAGCCTAGTACTGGTCCCAGTGCAGACACCAGTACTGGTTGTAGTACTGGTCCCAGTATAGACTCCAGTACTAGTCATAACACTGGTCCCAGAAAGATCCCAGCAATACCCCCAATTACTTGTCACAATACTGGTCCCACTATGACTCCAATACTGGTCCAAGTGTAAAGCCCTG